>NW_026067899.1:11697897-11817402 GCF_014885135.2 Alexandromys fortis
GAGAGAGAGAGAGAGAGAGAGAGAGAGAGAGAGAGAGAGAGAGAGAGAGAGAGATAGATAGATAAAGGGGGTGGGTGGGAAAAGTTTTTTGGTGTAGTAGGCAACAGTTAAAGTGGAGATTGGTTAGCGTGTGAGAATAAGCGACGGTTGACGGCTCAGCCCTAAATGGGGCACCTCTATCAAGTCCTCTAGGGCTCAGGGCAAGAAGGCTTGGAAAGAAGATCCAGGTGGGGAGGAATGCTGTGAAGTACTGTTTGCAGACAAGCCACGGTCATTGCACTCACGAGCTCACAGCCGCTGTGGTTGGTTATCTGCACAAGGTAGGGCCCATCACCATTCGATGGGGCGTAGGAGGGGCTCCCGAGGCCACGCCTCCTTTGGCAGTTAATGTTCGCTAGGAGAGTGAGGTGTTTTCTACTGGGAGGTGTGGATGCTGTAGGTCTTCTGCACATGAATCTGATTCAGTAGGTTAAAAATAAGATATGAAGGCAGGAGGGGGACGTTTCAGGGAGCCTGGGGAGTGGGACAGGCGAGTAGGGGAAGATATGGATATGTCTACATGTTTGAAATTATCAATCAATCAATAAATAATACTCTTTGAAAAGGGCAGCGTGGGGCTATCTTAATTTTGGAAATATTATCACCAGGTCCACACGTCGTCTCTCTAGGACACCTTGCCTTCCTTTCGGTGCCTGCATTCAGCCACACACTCCACCTGCAGACCCTAGAGAACCTCCCTGCTTTGAAAGTCAGCTGGATTAAAACTGCCTGACCAGTCCACAGCTGAGCTCAGCACTTGGCTCCCTGGCTCTCAGGCTCCCTGGCTCTCAATGCATTCGGCTAAACCCTCCATTATCTCTATGGATGCCTTCTTATTCTGCCAGCTGGATCCCTGCAGCCGGCTTCTGGGCCTCAGCTGCCGGAGGCGATGATTTTGGTCTTGAGTGACCTTTCTCTGCTCTCATCTCCCCCATTCGGTTTGAATCCGTTCTTTGATTTTGCGATTTCTGCCCACGGGTCCTCACCTCCGTCTTCTTTCTCCACACTTTCCCTTGGATGCATTTGCAGCAATATCTGTTTCATTCTTGAAAGCCTCTGGGTCTGTTCCTTTGGAAAGCTCCCTCTTTATGACACTGAAAATGTTTCATTGTTCTGCAGTCTTTAAAGGGGAGAAGGACTCCCTTTCTCCACTTCTTTTCCCAGTTTTCTATGCTTTAAGGAATTCATTTCAACCCCTGCTCTTGCGTGAATTGAAGTGACACAATCTTTTCTTTTATGTCTCCTCTCTTAAATGCTACCTTTTGTTGTTATTTTGTCTTTGACTTTTTGAGCAAAGGTCTTGCCCTGTAGCACAGGCTGGCTTTGAATTTGCTTCTCCTCCAGCCTCCTAAGACTGGTGCCTGACTACACCTGCTTTTTCTAGCTATTCTATCCTTGAGTAACTAACACACCCTTCTGAAAGAAGAAAAGCAGAGGAATTAAATGCTTAAGAGCTAAGAATTGCTGAAGAAATTTTATTTATAATAAATAACATGCATAAGGTGCAGGCTAATGTGGGTCGTTTCCTGACTCGCACAAGGTTATGATGACTTACGTCTCATGTCTCACTTCCCAAGTCTTGAGAAATTTGCTCTCGAGGAAGATGCGTTGGGTCCTTTCTCTTCAGCGTCTGATAATTTCAGCAGTGGCATATCGTACCCAGAGGGCTTGATAGCTCCAGGGCCAATTTGTACCTGAGGTCCAGTGTCATGCTGGCTTACTGGATGGGCATCCCGCTCACCCGAAATTATGCTGCAATAATGTCTGATTGTTAGTCAAGCCCTCGTGGATAACGCTGACATCTGCCGCTATACCTGGCCGACTGACGCTACACACTTTACTGCAGAGGCCGCCTTTTGCCCACCATCTCCAGTCCCCTTCCCCCCAGCCCATGCCTTTGGCTGTACACAGGCAAGGAATCCCGTTCAGATTTCTCCTTCATCTTTCCAGTGCCGCTTTGAGGGCTCACATCAATGCATTGATCTCTTTTCCCTCTCCTGGTCCCTTTCATAATCTTTCAACTCCCACCCTGCTCTTTTTAAACAAAAGCCTGAACTTACATGGCTCTTGCCCTTGGAGGGGATTTGGTTACCCCCGTCCCACCCCGTCTTTTCGCTCAAAGATTTCTCTCTTCAAATTCAGTTCTGTTTCTTGTCAAAATTACACCAGAGCCTGTCTATTCAGAGATTCTCAGCTTCCTCTCTAGACTTTGTTCCTATGGGATGGAAGAGGCTGCTGTGGACCTAGGACTAAGGCATTCCCAGAGAAACGGCCCCCACCTAACCTCAGAGACACGCTTGACCTTCCAGGGGCTTGGTTTCCTTTCAGGCCTTTGATATCTCTTTTAGTGTTCTCTGCCTTTTCTCTGACTGCTCAGGTCCTCTCACTTCACTTTTTCTAATGAAGTTTTCACCCTTCAATCATTCTATCCTATTTGGATGCAGCGCTGGCAGTCGATGTCCAACTTGTTGGGGTTGGGAAGCTGTTTTGGGGTATACAAGAAAAAGCTGAATGACCGGTTTGACTGAAGTCAGCAAGAGGAGAAGGAAAAGGAAAGGAAAAGCAGGGGACAGCCAGCATAAAAAGATGGGTGTTCAGATCAAGGTGGCAGACAAGGACAGGAAGCAACGAATGAATTTATCAGAAATCAGAGGCTACCGTGACAGTGGAACTACCGGGAATTCCCAGCCATCTTGAGGATATTCTGAGCTTCCACTGCAGATGGGATTGGTGTGGGGGGGCCGTGGGATGGATTTAAGGTAATCTTATCTAGGCAGAGGGGAATGGTGACCCCAGCTGACACTAGATGCACCGTATGCACCAAATACAAGGCTGGTTTGTGGGTCCATCTGAAGAATGCAGCTCATACAGAAAGCTTGCAGCTGTCTGTGGAGTAAAGACAGTTTTGTCTGTCATTCATCTATTTACTTTGGGTTTTGCTCCAGCCTAGGTGTTTGAGCAGCCCTGGAGATGGTTCTTTATACACCGTGCTCAGCAAGGATCCATGTTCTCGGCACTTTCTTTCCATCCCTCTAGCTAACCCACTGCAGCCTCTTGTTTAATTCGCTTGCTCCTTCTGTCTGAGAGCCATCTTCTAATGTGTGCTCTCCCCTTTGCAGCTCTGGTTTCATGGGCTCAGCTCTGTGTCTTTTGTTTGTTTTGGCTCTTGTAACTAGTGTGGTAACGACAATCTCCATTTTACAGTAAAAGATTCCTGGTGGCTTAGCAAAAATGCTGTCTTTTGTTCCACAGTATTGGTGAAGAGTCTGTTTAAGCAAAGGGGAAGAGACAAAGACATGGGGAGAGAATGAGAGAGGAAGAAAGAAAGGGAGGAGGCACCCATCTTTTAGGAAGAATGCACTGAAACATTTCTAGAGGAAATTATGTATTTGGACCATGCTCCAAAATAACCCAGGAAAAGAGGGGGAGGCAGGGAAGGAACTAGAAGGCATGGCTGAACAGTATTGGTCACATTGCGAAGTTCTATATCAAACACATGAAGGTTCAATCGCTATATTGACCCAAGCTTTGAGGATGTTTGACATTTTGTTAACAAAGGTGTAACTTAAGTGTGTGTGTGTGTGTGTGTGTGTGTGTGTGTGTGTGTGTAACGTTTTGGGACATGGGTCATTGGTTCCCACAGTCACCTCAGGTTTCTTGACTGCATGTGACCCGCAGATGACTTCTCAGTTCTTGCTTCCTAGTGACTGACTGTCATGCCTTTGTCACTGCTGGCAGGGACAGTCTTCCTCATCTTTGGAGCACAGTACCTAGCATTTTTAATCGACTTGAAATGAGCTGAAGGAAATCCCCAGCCCAGGGATGCTCCTTCCCCATTGGCACAACTCTTTCTGGAACTGTGACGGCAGGAGCTCCTGAGTGGAGTCCCAGCACATCTGTGCAGGGTTTTCCTTCCTGAGTGTGAGAGAAGTCCCTGTGGCTCGTAGCCATATCACTATGGGATTTTCTCATCGATCTGGTCCTTTTTCTTCTGACAATTCCAGTTTCCTTTCAGATCTAAAGGTAACACTAGACTTGCTGCTTCTAGTGACTTGTTAACTGAGTTAATAACTCAGGTGTGGATGTAAATTAGGACCTATCTCAGTACATCCTTCATCCCTTCTTCTCTTCTCACATCCGTTGGGACACTAGATCCATCTCATCCCATCTTTGTCATTTCTTCCTTCAAACCCAAATCCTCGACATCCCCTGAACTCTCTATGTTGGGATCCATCCCTTGTTCGAGGGGGGGGGTGTCCCTGCAGGTGGCATATGGGGAAGTGAACTTCATGAAGGGATAAGAATGAAAACCTGGCACTGATTGACTTGGTCAACCTGGATGAGACTGTGGGGAGTCTAATAAGCAGTTTATTCCCAATGTATTGAAGTCCAGGATAAGTTGGAAAAGGTTTCCTGCTGTAATATAATCCCTATTGCACAAGGAAGCATGATTACATTGAACCTCAACTCAGGGTGCATGCCATTTTTTCCAAGAAGATGGGTTCTAGAGATACCACTACCTGTACTAGCATAAGGGCCGAAGGGTATTGCCTGGTACTGGTCATACAGATAACATAGAGGTCATTTGGACTATTAGCCACCTTCGGTCCTGGTTGCTGGAGCTTGTGGGAGCCTCTGGCTATAAGGGTCATTTGAATTACTAGCTACCTCTAGTCTTGGTTGTAAGAACTTAATATGACCTAGACCAACAGGCTGTTAATCTCTCCTAATTCTCAACTTTTTGGGTGGAAGAACAGGTTTTTCATCTTTTCCTTTGGAAAGACAACCCTGTGTGCTTAACATTTCTGGTTTTCCTGGAGATCTGTAGGCTCAAGGACTTCCGCAGTTTGCACCCAACAGTTGTTCGTCTCTTACTGTTTTCATTCTGGCAGCTTCTACCTTACTCTCACTGCCTTAATATAGCTTTTATGAATCTTAGGGGTCACTTTGACTTCGAGGTTTCAACTGGGGAGACATGTATAATTGCATCCATTTGACAAGGGTCACAGAGGGTAAGTGGTTTATTTAAGGTTTCAGAATCAGTGAAAGACAGAAGTAGAACCCTGCCTCCTAAACCTTAGAATTTTCTGACAATAGCTCAGAATTCTGGGACCTGGGTTAAGCCTAGGTGGAGTGGTTAGAATTATTTTTTGGACTCATGCTGATTTTGAATGAAACCTTGATATTCTCCCCAACAAATTTTCTTATCTCTGAAAAAAATCCTAACAATACAGAGGAGGAAGCAGCTAATCTGTCCCATCACCCCACCAGAGTTTACCAGGTGCCTTAGGCTTCCCAGATAAGACTCAATAGTAGGGTACATAAAAGCAGGGCATTATGGGTTGGATTGGGACCCTGGGAAGGGGTGCCAAATGTCCCTTTCACAGGAGTCACATCTGAGCTATTCTGCATATTAGATATTTCTATTACAATTCATAGCAATATCAAAACTATAGTTCTGACATAACAACAAAAGTAATTTTATGGTTGGGGGTCACCACAACATGAGGAACTGTATTAAAGGCTCATAACATTAGAAGGTTGAGAATCACTGCCCTCGAGGATGCTAACCGGAAAGATGATAGCTGATGACAGGCAAAGCATGGATCTCCTTCCCTAAGTAGAGGGAAGAGTTGATTGTTGGAGAGTAAGATCAACAAGGGGTGCAGAATGGTGGGACAGTGAGTGATACCACTGCTGTGGAGCAGGAATGTGACTGTCCCCTACTGTCACCCAAGCATAAGAAGGAGCTAGCCGTGTGGTGGAGTGGTAGGGAAGCTGGAGCAGGCTTAGTTATGACAGCCCCTACTTTGCACCATGCCTCTAAAGGGGCCCAGATCAGTACACCATAGTCTCACAATGTCCTCAGGCTAGAGCATCCACCTTCTGGGAGTTTATCAATGACTTTCTACCAAAATAATCTTTGAGGGAAAATATGCTTGTGATCAATTTACCTTCCATCTTTGATTCCTCGGCAAAAGGAACTGTGTAATCAATTTAATTATTTTTGTCTTTCCTCACCAAACCTCCAAAACAAACTATGTGTTTATGTAAGAAACTGAGACGAACATTTCAGCATAAGTGAAAACGTCACCATCCTAAGACAAACAAACTGAAAGATTCATTCCATTGTCTGCATAGAATTTTGGTTTCTGCAAAGCTCAGTGTGCTCTCCTCCCCACCCCCACCTTTGTCTGCAGGGAGAACTGAGCCTGTGTGTAATAACTCTGAGTCAGTATTCAGGAGGAAACCAGGAATGTATTGGATTTATAATTTTGAAAACTTTATTATCCAAAGTAAAAAGGGAAGATACAAAAGTTGTTTTATTTACCAAGCAAGGGCAGCAGGCCTACAGGAAGTGTTGGTCATTTCTGTTGAGCTGTCAGATAATGGGAAGGTTGACCAGATGGCTGAATTTTACATCCTGGCCTGTCATTTTCGAGGCTGCTGGATAATGTAGGCCCGCTTCAGGGGAGTGGCCTTCTCCAGGGCAGGTGTGGGCTTTTGATGTGCTGTGTGAACTGCTGCTGGAAATTTATGGTTGAGCTAAGGATGAGAAGGGAAGAAGAAATAGCACATTGGATCCATTGGGTTATACAACATTACAGTAAAAAAAATCAATACAGTTGGTCAAGTCACAGTTTTCTTTGCTTTGTCAAGACCTTCCTTCCATGGCACTTCCAGTCCTCAGCCCACAGGAGTGTACATGCTACATGGTTGTTTCCTTCATTAGCATCGTTAACTTTTATCACAGGAATATGACATATATAAGTCAAAGTCTAGGCTAGCCTTGAACTCATGATCCTCCAGCCTCAGCCTTCGAAGGGCTAGGATCAGAAGCATGCACCATGCTACCAGGCTGTATATTTGTTTTTGTGGTCCCATCCTGAAAAGCAGAAATGGCGACCCCCATCTATGGCAGCAGATGATTTGAACACTAGTGTATGTAACACAGAGCACTATATTCTAAGAAGGATGTGGCGACCTTAAGGAGAGGTTCTGAGGATGGGACAATTATTTATTTAATTATCAAACTATGAGGAGAAAGACCCTCTGAAAGAAGTTAGAAAACATCAACGTAAAGAGTGGCCCTTCCACCTGGTTCAAACTACACAGCCTGGTGAAGGAACACTGAGGAGCAGCCCACTAGTTTTAGGTGAAAACGATTCTCATTCTCAGCTGTGAGGAAGTGCATTCAGATGAACACAGACTGTGTGACTTTCTGACAGTCAGAGAAATTTCCCATCGACCAAAGATCCCCTGGGATTTATGCTCAGTGCAAATTAAGACGGGGAGGGTTTGAGAGCTGCTGAGTGATTTGTGCATTATTCCTAAGAAGAGTTTGGACTCAGTGACCTTTGCGTCTCTTCAGTTTTGGGTTTCCAAGCTCATCAATATTGTCCCAAAGTACCTCAAGCAAGACACGGCTGTTAGCCAGCCAGGAAGTGGGGCCTTGGCTTGCTAGGCACTTAATATATCACTATTGAATTTGTCCTTGTTTTGACACTCAAGCTAAATATGGGGTGGGGGGGGGGGAGGAGAGACTGTTAGGACTCTAAGTAGCACATTGTTTGATTGGGGTCTTCTAAACTAGGGAGAGTGTGTGCCTCCCATCTCTTCTCAAGTACCCCGGCCGAGCTATTGCAAAGGGCATTGACTTTCATGTGAAACTTGACTTTGCGAAGTCTTTTTTCGATCATTAAATGCACATGTGAACACACATGCATGCACGCACACACAGAGAGAATAGGATCATGGGAAATTCTTAGTGCTTTACTTACAAATATTTTTCTACTTTGTCTTTTTCAATGAGCAGATACAGTATATACTAATTAACCCCAAGGATGAACCCCTGCTGACTTTCCAGTACAAGGGATCAAAATAATTTAATATCGGCTAGAAATGTTGCTTTAAAGTTTGAAAACGAATGGGGGACTTATTTATTTTTTAAGTCAGAGCAATTATCATTAGTGTATATGTGTTTTGCAGTATGGTTAGGGAGAGTATTGTGTTTTCTTTTTCTTTTAACATTAGAGCCTAAAAGAAATTTCGGGGGTCACTGACTTTAGTGGTTTGTTTCTAGAGTGGGTGTTTTTAGCTTCATTTAAAACAGATGGGTTATTTCAGGTTGACTTTAAATCACAGTAAAAAAAAAAGTCACAGGCAGGAAGGAAAACCTGGCAAGTTAGCGAAGGTCAAACGTGAGGTAAAGGGAGCAGGAAAACAAAGGGAGCCTCTACTCGAACTGCGGTCTGAGTGATCAGTCGGGATGAGAAGGGCCAAGACAGGAAGCTGGGACAGGAAGGAGAACGCCACAGTTGTCACTGTCCTTTAGGTGTGAGAGGCAATGGGCAGAGCTAGGAAACCAGAAGGCAGGGACAGCGCCGGAGCCCCTTGTCTCTATGCTAAGCCTGGACTTGTTAGTGGCCCTGTCCTGGGCACACCTGTAATACCAGCATTTGGGGTGGTGGTGTCAGGAGGCCCAGGAGTCTGAGGCTAGCCTGGGCTCCAGGAAACCAGGGTCTTTGCTATGGATTATTTGTCTTTGAAGTTACAGAGATTAGATTACCAAAACCGAAAGCAAAAAAACTGGAAACAAATAGAAGTCAGTTTCTAGAATACGTTCTAAACCATCTATCTTTTTCTAGCATCTTGGGAAAGTTCTAGAGTTTTAATCAATAGTCAGCGTAAAGGGACAGAGTTAGTAGAATAAAACTTGCTTCTTGTCTGAGCCACCAAGGTAACAGCACCTAACAGAACACAAGAGGAAGAATTCGAGGTTGAGGTGTGTGTGTGTGCGTGTGCGTGTGTGTGTGTTCTGCCCCCTGGCTTCATTACAGGGGTGACAGTGAACATGACAACACGAGAGAGATTCCTGTGTTGAGAATTTTCCTTCCTTGTAGACACCTGTGAGTACAAACCCTCTATTTTTAGTTTCAGGGAAGACAGCCAGCATAGAGGTCTGCTCAAAGCGGGTCTGCCAGGAGCTCTGAAGTAAACTCAAGAGGGAAGGAGACCCAGGGCAGGTTCTGCTTCTGAGGCGGAAGTGTGGTGGTCTGAGCGGATGCCAGCTCGTCCATCCATCTTCCCCGGCTGTTAAGTTCCGACTCCAGGGTTGGCGCTTACATTTCCACAGCCTATTAAGCAAAACACTCAAAGAGACACACACACTCCACATCAGTGACATTCAAGGACACTCCGAGGGAGATGTTAATCTGTGGAATGAGAGGAACCCTCCTAATTTCACAGACACCTTTGATAGTTTTCCTTCCTAAGATCCCATTTCACAGGCAGCTGGGCAACTTTGGCCAGTGGATGACCCAACGCCTGGTGATTTGGAAAATGTCACTGAAGTTTAATCAGACTCCAATGTCACACACCTCTACAAAACATAAACATTGTTAATGTTTAATCAGATACCTTTGCGTGCTGAGAACACAACTCAAAAAAAGTATCTTTTCCCGCTTCTGTCTTAAAAAGAAAAGTTAAGAAACTGTAAATCTTTGAGGAACGATATGACATCTTGAAAGTCAACTTGCCTTTGAAAGTGACTGGCAGTAGTTAGCCACGGCCGGGTCTCCCAGATGCTAGCACAGAAAGCATCTGGGTCACACAACGCCTTTTCTACAGTGACATCAGGCAATGTGAGCGGCCACTGCACAGTGGGAATATTCTGTGTCGGGTGGCGAGGTGGGTGGGGAGAGCTGGTGGGAGAGGCAGAGGAACAGCAAGAGCAGGGTGGGGTGAGAGAAGCAAGTCTCCGTGGACAAACAGTGGGAGGGGAATGCTCAGGCTGCTCCTCACCTAGATTAATCCAGTTCCAGCCCTCTGGGAGGGGGGTGTTTCTAATCTCCCAAGTCTTAAACCCTACCATTGGTAGTCAAATGACTGAATGGTTGGTGAAGCCTTATAGGAAGTAGCCCTGTTAGACTATTACAAAATCAAGGTCAGGAACATAGTGGGCTCTTGGGACTCAACTTAACTAGCCAAAAGTGAGAAAGAATGTTAGCAAATACAAAAACTACGCTCCTCAATTATACTACCGCATTTCTTCTGACCAACAGTTAGGTCTTCATGATAATGTATAGTATGGGGGAGGAACCACTTTAATACAGGAGGAAAACATCAAAAAAGATACAGATCTCTTTTTTTATTTTTGGTTTGGGACAGGGTCTATCTATGTAGTCCTAACTGTCCTGGAACTGGCTATGTGGACCAGACTGGCCTTGAACTCAAGGAGATCCATCTGCCTCTGCCTCCCAAGTGTTAGGAATAAAAGTTTTGTGACACCACCTCCTACAGATTAATTTTTTTTCTTATGTACCCTGTGTATATACAAGTGCAATGGAAGACAAAAAAGGTAGTTGCCTCAAAAAGGGATGGGTGGATTCCGATAGAGGATACCTGGTACCCTCTTCTGGTCTCTGTGTACACACATAAGACCACACAGACACACAAAAAGACACACAGACACAGTCACACAGACAGACAGATACACATCACAGAGAAAGAGGAAAGGCATGACTCATTCTAGAGCTGAGTTGCTGCTCCTCGGATCCTGATTTTGGCAACACAATACTTTAAAGTATGGCCCTTTGGCACACTGATACCACACAATGAGAAAGCTTAGTAGGCGGCAGGTGCAGGAGGGGCTCCCACTGAAGCCCTCTTTCTACCCAGACCCTCCAGGACATTCTCTGCGGCTGTGAATCTCTGTCCCAGATATCTGAGAGCCAAGAAATGGATGCAGACCTCAGGAAGGGAGGCAAGAGCTGACCCCCACACAGAGCGCAGAGCAGACTTGGTAGCAGGCTGTCGGCTGTTCTTCTAGCCACTCAGTCCCCTAAAAGTGATTCATATTCTGTATCGCTCACCTTCTCCACGTCCTTTCCCTTTATGCTGCAAGGGTGTATGCTCCTACTCTGTGAATGTCCTACTTGGACATTCTGTGAATGCTCCTACTCTGTGAATGTCCTACTTGGACATTCACTTTTCTGTTTAGCTCCTGGGCATGCAATAAACTTCTAGGCCTTTCCCTGTTGATCTGTCTACTGGTTTATTTCAGAATAATTGCTGAGTCTCAGTAGTGTGGCAGAGAAGTAGGAAATGCCCTTACAACTTTCAAGTCCTTGCTAAACAGAGGCAACCCCGTCCTGTTTGTTCAGTCAGTGGGTGAGCAGAAGAAAGAGGGTGGTCCTCTTTATTACCCTTAGGATCCAGGCACTTGCTTTGTGAAAATAGAACAAGGGAGCATAAAGTTTACCTACAGAGTTTGGTAGGGATAGGGATGGGGAGTGAAGATGTGGGGACAAGCATGTATGGACAGACAGATGGATGAAGGATGGGTGAATGGGGTTGAGGATGCGACAACTGCAGAGTCCCAAACCCCAAATTGCTGTTTGCTCAATATGACTTTTTTGCACTATTTGAGCTACTTGGGATAAATTCAAGCTCTAGAAAGAAAAATAGTAGTGGTTTTACCCTCTTTAAACGTGTTTTACTAGACAAACCCAGCTGGTGTCTGGCTGCCCTCAGCCGTTAAACACTCAGCCCTCCACTACCCACCATGGCCACAAATCAAATATTTCCTGTGGAGATGCTGAGGTACAGAAGAAGGGTCCCGGCATACCATGCTGCCTTTTGTAAAAAACAAGCCGGTCCCTGAGAAATATCTGGGAGGAGAAATGAAAAGTTCTACAGACTCACCATCATGACGCTCACTTCATCATTCCCTACCTTGTTTTGAAGTGATTTATTAATAGACACTTCAGGGATTCGGGAGAATCTCTAAATGAAACAGTTCTTCTCATTTAAACTATTTTATGTGTCTCTAACTGAGAACAGATCGATTTCTTCCACAAGGACATCAAACTCAGGGGCTGGAAAAATCTCAGCTAGTCGTCTGCCGGCACACAGGAGCCACCTGATCCACCGGGCAAATACAGAGTCAGAGTTTTATGAGAATCGCCGCACGGATGGCTCACCTTGTCCAGCGTGTCGTTCAGAGCATCCAGCATCTGGATTTTGGCAGCGTTTGCGACGGCACTGTGAAGATGAAAAGGGTCTTTAAATAAGAGCCAAAGCTTGGGGCTGGGAGTGTAGCTCAGTGGTTGGTAGAGTGTGGACCTGGTTTCTACAGACCCTAGATTCAATCCTCAGCACCACCCCCACAAAGTGACTTATTGGGGTGGGGAGATGTTACAGTCAGTAAAGTGCTTGATAGACCTGCGTTTGATCTATAAAACCCACAGGGAAGAAACAAGAAAAGCCAGGTATGTATGGAGGTGTCATGCCAGCACTGGGGAGGTAAAGAAAGGGGCTTGCTGGCCAGCCAGCCCTGCCTATTTGGTGGCCCAGGCCAGTGAGACAGCCTGTTATTAAAAAAGGCAAATTGTTTCTGAGGAACAATACCTGGAGCTGTCATCTGCTCTCTGTGTATGCATACACATACACACAAATTATAAACACACATACACAAACACACATACACAAACACACACACAAAATATACACACACATACACAAACACACACCCAAGTTTTGTGTTTTTTCCAAAAATACCGCTGCTGAAGAGGTTAAATGACTCCTGCAGGTTTTTCCTGTGCTCAGCAACACCTAGAGAACAACATTCTGTCTCCATGTCTGCGTGTGCCACACCACGCTTTATAGACCAAGTTCCTACTATAACTGATTTTTATCTTTGCACTGGCATATACTATGCACACATACAATGCACATATTATAAGCCTATAGTTCATGGATTCATGAACTAAAACACTTGTCAAATCAGTGACCTCTGGGAATAACCAGTTCCCTGCAAAGACCACCAGTTCTGTCTTTGGATTTCATACAGTAAGCCCTGATAGCGTGTGTTCTCTTGTGTCTACCTTCTTTCTTTCTGGTCAAGCTATGTTATAGGAAGGTTTCAGTCAGGCCCAAGTCCACAGTGCAGTGTCTTACACAAACTCTGTGCTTGGTGAATTTATTTTCTGGATTGTTTGTGTTGGTTGCTAGAAGCTATTAGGGATCTAGACCAATGATTATGAGAGAAGTCTCTCCTGTGTTTTAAAAACTGTTCTGTAGCCGGGTGGTGGTGGCACCTGCCTTTATTCCCAGTGCTCAGGAGGCACAGGCAGGCATATCTCTGCTCTATAGAGAGAGTTTCAGGAAAGCCAGAGCTACACAGAGAAACCCTGCCTCGAAACATAAAAAGTATACAAACAAAAATAAGTAAAAACTGTTCTGTAAGAAGTGGTTGTCAGGAAAGTAGACCTGGAGGATTCTATGCTCAGTGAGGGTAAGGGGGGGAGTCACAATGAAGGGGAATCTATGGACCTGTCATGGGTTCTCAGACATGGTAGAAGACTTGTTACTAGTGGAAACCTACCAGTAGTTCATTCTTTCATTCGTGTGTGAAATCCTTTACAAAAATCCCTGCCGCATACTGGGAAAAAAAACTTTGAAAAGTAATTTAAAAATAACTTTACTTGGGGGCTGGGAAGATGGTTCAGTGGAGAACGATTGAGAAGGACACCTGATGGAAACTTTGGGTCTCCACATGTGTGAGCATGCATGCACATAAACACTACACACGCGCGCACACACACACACACACACACACACGGCCAATAATTTGGTATGAAAAGGACAAAGAAATTACGTCTGTTTCCCTCCACATTCTCTTCGTGAGACTTAAGCAGGTTTTCTGAGCATCTTTTAAACAATTCCTTTTGAATCACTCACAGTGCTCCATGGAAACCAATCTCCAAAGCATCTTTCCTCATTGGGCTACTTGGAGAAATCGGGTCAGTGCATTCATTTCTTTTCTAAATACACTCATTTTCCTTAAGCAAGTCATCAGTCCATGAGTGTATAGGACACACCTCTGACCTCTAACTTTATAATACCAAGGTCATGGTAGAAGAAGGAGGGAGGAAAACAACCACAGTGTTGGTGTGCTTTCAAGCTCAAGTTTCAAGGTCATTGTTACAGTTTCAGTCATCGTGACAAACACCATGGCCATAAGCAACGTGGGGAGGAAAGGGTTAGTTTACTCTTACATTTCCAGGTAACAGTCAATCACTGACTGTTATATATAGTGGCTCACAACCATCTATAATGGGATCTGATGCCCTGATGCCCTCTTCTGGTGTGCAGGAATACATGCAGATGGAGAAACTTATACCAAAAACAAACAAACAAACATAAATAAATAAAATAATAAAACAAGAAACTCAAGCAGGGCAGGAACCTGGAGACAGGTACTGAAGCAGAGCCATGGAGGGATGCTGCGTACTGGCTAGCTTCTCTTAGGGAGCTGGGCCATCCTGTATCAGTCATCAAGCAAGAGAATGTCCCACAGGCTTGCTTACAGGCCTCTCTGGTGGGGGCATCTTCTCTACTGCGCTTTCCTCTTCCCAAGTGACTGCGTCATTTGTGCTGTGCCTGTGTCAAGTTGACATAAAACTAGCCAGTGCGCAGTGACTATTTTCTTAAATAAGTGAATGGCGATTTCAAAATTTCAGAGGCGGTTATTCTTTATTCATATCATAGAGCACACTATGAGAAGGGCCAGAGGAGGAGCAGTATTTTAAAGAAAATAAGATGAATGGATGAGCTTTGGGGTCGGATGCACTTAGGACCACTTTAGGAGGCAGCCGGGTGGCTGCAGAGAGGAGAATGGGTAGGGTGTAATGGGGAAACGGTCCAGTTGGTATCCCAGAACCAATATTCATCGTGATGCTCGCCTCTACCCAAGCCTGGCTGCCTCCCCCGAAATTCTTGGGGGACTCGGTTTGTCCCCAAATAACTTCTGGGAGCAGAACTATAAGCGGTCCCTACCTTGTTTTCTCCAGTCCTGTTTTTTTGGTGTGTCTTTCCAAAATGCCCATCTCTTGTTTCTTGGAAATCCGCATCCCTCCAGCTTTCACTGGAACAATAAGCAGGCGTGCACGTGAGAACAGCTTTGTTTTTCAGACAGGACCCCCATCTAACATGCGTTTCCAGATTGACATAGAAAAAACACTTTTATCTAAACAACAGAATTAAAGAAAAAGAAAATCTAAGGAAACCAGGGCAGGGAGCGGGGAAGGTCTGGGGTTAGCTTTATTCTGATCAGAGAGGTGGAAACGAGGTTGAAAAGGCAGAAGGTCACGCCTTAGTCTTAGGAAGAATAACAACACACTCCCTTAGGCATTTAGCTGAAAAACAGGTTTTTTTTTTTTGTCCCTTGTTATCAAACCAATTACATTCTTTAAGATAGCAACCCATAATTACAATGTGACCCCTCTGTTTCCCCACAAGATTAAAGCTTTTTGCATGGCTTGCACTTTTGTTTTTTCAATGAAAGCTTTCAAATGTCAGATTCGGAGAGATGAGCCAAATTTCAGGGTGTTCACAGACATTTAACTCAAACGAAGGGCTCTGAATTCCAGGGGATAGCCACCTTCATCTCAGACCCCAAACCTCCATGTTGGCTAAGCTCTGAGGTTCTAATGAGTAATTAATTGTATTAATAGTCACGCCATTCAAGAGTTCAATTAGTGTTAATTAGGCTACAGACGACCTAAAAGCAACTTAAGTGTTTAACAGTGTCAGCTGAAATCAGCATTGGAGAAGGAACAGCCCGCTTCAGACTGCAAGTCACAACAAATACTTCCCTCCTTTCTCGGAAACATCACGCATCTAAAGTCTGACACGCTCAAATGAAAAGTGGCTACGGGGACGTTGATTTGTTTGAACCTGATAAATTCTCTTCATGGAAACGCCACTTGGGCAATTCTCTAAAACTAATTCCAGTATGGAAAATAAAGAAAACCTGTGTCTCAAGCTGGCTTTATCACTCTTCTTATACATATTAATAATGAAGTGCAGAAGGTGCACAGATCAGGACACATGAAAAGATTTGTGACTCCCTGCCACCATCTCTTTCCAGCCTGCAGACAATCTCCCTGGACACTGCTCAATTCCAAGTTCCGAGTTCCTAGTTTTCACCAACAGATGTTACTAGACATATTCTTTGTTTTAAATGGTAGAATAAGATACTAACTGTTCTATTATCTGATTTATCCCCTCACTTCCCCCTGCCTTAACCACACATTTGATAGGATGTTCCGCATTTCTCTGTCTTTATTCTACATATCTCCATCCTTATTCTTCTCCTCCTCTTCTCCTTTCCCTTTTTCTCCCCGACCCCAAGACAGGGTTTCTCTGTGTAGCTCTGGCTGTCCTGGAACTCGCTCTGTAGACCAGGCTGGCCCCGAACTCACAGAGATCCTCCAGCCTCTGCCTTCAGAGTGCTGGATTAAAGGCGTGCGCCACCACCGCCCAGTGTGTCTTTCTTCTTAATATCTGTTTTGCAATTCCATATGAAAAACTTCTGTGTTGACTCAGCCACTTTGCTAATCCTAAGTGTCTTGCTTGTTTCTAATGCATAAACAGAGCTACGGTGAGTATCCTTTTTATACATGGCATCGTACCAGCACACAGCTATCTGTGCGTTGTATTTCTAGAAGTGACTTTGCTTTGTGTATTTGGAGTTTTCTTAAATCTGGCTGAACTGGCCCTCACAGAGGTTACGCTAGTTGACAGTCTCACCAGCTGCCATGGTAGCAATTGTTTCTCCAGACAATGAGCTACAAAATGTAACATCAGCTAATAAGCTAAAGATTAGAGCTGTAACAGGCGCAGAGAAGCCGTCTCGGGTTCTGTAAGTAAGTAACTGGAAGCAGGATGGAAGCCCAGCATCCCAGCCTTCATTTTGTGCTGTTGCCTCCATTTGGGTCACCTTCTCTATGCCTAGGTGTTAGAAAGTGGGAGGTTGGTTGGGGAAAGAAAATGGCTTCACATGATCCTTCCTGACTCTCCTTGTATTTCAACCTAACGCTTGGACTGGGACTAGAGACACGGATCTGCACTAAGAGCACACTTGCAATCTTGGGGAGAACTGGTTCCGTCCCAGCATCCACACTAAGCTCAGGCACCTGGGTCGCTCAACAGCCTTTTCTGGACTCACACATACATACATTGATATTAAAAAAAAAAAAAAAACAATAAATCCTAAGCCTCAAGCTCATGCCAGGGCCTGGAAGATGAAGTTGGGGTCCCTGGATCTCTTCGTCTGTTCCTTTTCCGGAAGCACACGGATCAAACCTCTTCTCTGCTTTTGATCACTGCTCATGTCTTTCACTGGCATGTTGGGGACAATGGCCAAACTTAGCTACTTGGGGCCGCCAGAGCCAAGGCTTTTGTCCCTAAACTCCAGGTTACAGTATCTCGTTGCTTTAATTTGCATTTCCTTTTTGTTATTACAGTTCAAGCTTGTTTTAGAAGGGTGTTTGTATTTTCTTTTCCGTGACTTTTGTCCAGCTCTCCTCCCCCCCACCCCACACTGGATTACTAGTCTCTTGTCTCTTTCTTACTGAATTTTAGGAGCAGTTTGTGAAATGCAGAGTGATTAATTGTACCAGTTACTGCTTTTTTCCTTATTGATAATGTTTGCCCATTGCAAACCTTTATTGTTCTTATGTAGGCTTGTCAGTCCCTGATGGATTTGTAAGGAAATGGGATTTTTGCTGACCGTTCTCTGCTGTCTTCTAGACATGCTCCGGCTACACCCTCATGTCCCTGGTCCTTCAATGATACAGTTGATACAAGTCATAAAGAAGAGGCAAGCAACTTTGTCTTGCTTTGTTTTGAGGCTGTTGAGACTGGATTTTGCTATGAACCCAGGACTCCCTGTGTAGCCCAAGCTACCCTCAGACTCCAAGTTCTCATGCCTCTACCACCCATGGGCTGCAGTTATGGGCACACACCACACACCTGGTTTGATGTAACATTGTTTTAGTTGATCCAAATATTGAAAATTAATCTTTTCCTTGTCAATTTGAAATTCACCTTTATTGTACACTGAGTTCTTAGACATGTATGTATATATACACACACACACACATATATATATATATACATACAAACATTATTATCTCTGGTAGGTTTCTATTGCTGTGAAGGGACACCATGACCATGGCAACTCTTATGAATAAAACATTTTATTGGGATGGGTCTCTGTAGCAAGCTTTTTCGTTGGGACCTCCAGCTCACATATAACAGCGTGGAAACTTGTTATTAATTACAAAAGCTCACCCTTAGCTTAGGCTTATCCTGCTAGCTCTTATAACTTAAGTTAACCCATTTATATTAATCTATATTCTGCCACGTGGCATTACCTTTCTTCCATCTTGTACCTCCTGTTTCTTCTCCATATCTTGCTGGCTAGTCTTCCTTTCTTTTCCCAGAGTTCTCTCTCTTCCCAGAAGTCCTACCTCTACTCTCCTGCCTAACTATTAGCCGTTCAGGATTTTCTTATCCCAATCACAGCAATACCTCTTTATATCATACAGTGTACAAATATCCTACAATAGTTCGCTTACAGTTTCAGAGGTTTCGTCCATTTTCATCATGACAGGGAGCATGGCGGTGTGCAGGCAGGCAAGGTGCTGAAGCTGGGAGTCCTACATCTTGCAGGCAACAGGAAGTGAACTGACCGTCAAACTGAGGGAAGCTTGAGCAAGAGACCTCAAAGCTGCCCCAATGGTGATATACTTTCTACAACAAGGCCATACCTCCTAAAAGTATCATTCTCTTTGGGGACCATTTTTTTTCAAACCACCACATATACATATATATGGGAGTATATAAGAGTCTGTCAAAGCATGTACATCTATGAGTATTTCTGAACTTTCTGTTCAATTAATTTGTATAGTATACTATAATACTTGACAGTTCATCTTGTGACATTTTATTTAAAGAATTTTATGATCTATTGTTACTTTAAAATTTTGTCAATTCCCTACAAATTCTTTTTTTTTTTTTTTTGTATGTCTACAAATTTTTTGAGACAGGGTTTCTCTGTGACTTTGGAGCCTGTCCTGGAGCTAGCTCTTGTAGACCAGGCTGACCTTGAACTCACAGAGATCCGCCTGCCTCTGCCTCCCGAGTGTTGGAATTAAAGACGAGCACCACCACTGCTCAGCTAATTTCCTATATATTATTGTTGATATATTTTTGATTATTTTTAACTGATAAGATTTTTCTTTTGAGATACAGTATTACTGTGTTTTCCAGGGTTGCCTTGAACTTGTGGCTTTCCTACATTAACCTCCTGAGAACTGAGATTATACCACCTCACTTGGGTAAATTTATGGATATTGTTAAAGAGGAAAATTCGCGTCATTATACTCCTGGTGGCTCTGTATTTGAGAATATGTGTGGTTTTTCTATTGTTTACCTCTTCTGAGCCCCTTGAAAATTTGTGCAGATTAATTTTGTAGGCTTATGCTTAGGTTCCCCTTTAGTAAGCATTTTATCTTTGTTGATATTGCTATTGTAAATCAGGTCTACTCATCATGCCCAAAATACAAACTTGAACCTAAAAAATTTAGCTGAATATCAGTAAGTTAACTGTAATTAATTTTATACTTAAGTTGTAGCAAATTCTATTATTGCTTATTATAACTTTCTATAGGTTTTCTAGGTGAAAAATATAATTTACAAAGAATAATATGTCTCCTTTAGAAAAAATGTGGTTATTGTGGACATTTATTTATTTATTTATTTATTTTGGATTTTCGAGACAGGGTTTCTCCATAGCTTTTTGGTTCCTGTCCTAGAACTAGTTCTTGTAGTCCATGCTGGCCTCGAACGATTGTGGACATTTTTGTCTTTCTGATTTTTAAAGCTTGTGTTTCCTTATTAAATGTAATACATTCTTTGTGTGGCCTTCTATTCCTACATTCTTTTCCTATAATACACACATTATGAATTTTCATCACATTTAGGGACTATCCTTTTATTATAATTCTATATCATTTTATTATTTGAAGAGATATTAGATTTCAACAATTTTTTTAAAACATTTATGGATATGATCATATGAGTTTTTTTCCTTAATGTGGTTCATTAGATCTTTGTTTTCGGCAATGTTTAGTTCATTTGGAAGGACTCTGAGAGTCTCCTAAGGAGAGCAATTAGAGAGAGAGAGAAAGGGGGGGGGTCACAGGGAGGGAGCTGTGCAATCCAGTAAGACTACTAGAGGCAGGTGAGGGTCACCGAAGTTCTGCAGGGCCAGGTGTCCTAATCTGTTGCTAAAAGAATGTCCATCACCTGCCTCACCTTGGAAAGGGCGTACACATTTAACAGGGAACCAAACACCAAGGGATATTTTAGAAACCCACACTGCAGGAGTTCTTCATTCTTAAGACTAAAGCAAAGACATTTAGGGAGGACGATTTCATTTGGCAAGACAGAAGATATCCCAGTTCTGTGGGTGGATGCCCTGGTTTATAGAATAAGGCTCACACAAACTTGGGGTGAGTGAACCAGTTGGAACCAGTTTATGGGAGGGTCATCTTCAAAGCTCTGCTGGGAACACTGGTCTCACAGGATCTAGACAAACTGCCACTATAGCCTACGACAATCACCCTGGCCTGTTTTCTTGACCCCGCGTATGATTGGAAGGTCTTTCTAAGGAGCCACTGTGTCTAAATCAACCCTTTCAAACTTACATGCACCCGCCTTCAGCTTCATATTTAGACTGTATTTTCTCTAGAATATTTGTGTAAAACCAACTGCAATTAGATACAGTAAAATGTGACTAGGTTTACTATCTTAATAGACCATAAATACAAATTTGAATATAAATACAATAAGATTGTCAGTACTTTTGGCAAGTAAAATGAACTAGAATCTACAGAAGTATAAAGTAATGTTTTTTAAGGGGGGGTTGTTTTGCTAGAAAACCTTTGTTGGTACAGGACTGAAACTTTCCCTTCTTGTCTTGTGTTAGAGCTGACTTCTTGTGGTAGAGTTTGTGGTTTGTAGTTTTTCAAAGGTTGATCTTATAGTCTCAAATTATGCAGTTTCTAGTTAAGGTTTTTCCCAGTATTTGACAGTGAATAGACAAGCACCAAACCAGCCTGTAAGAGAAACTGGCCCCTTTCCTTCCCTAGACCGTGGGGGAATGTGTTAAAGGAGGCAAGAAAATGTAAAGTTTGCCCACACTCTGCTTTACGGCTGAAAACTTACTTGAAGATCTCAGGAGGAGGCCAATGCTTATAGGCTACTCAGTGGACAGTCAGGGTTGACTTGTCAGCGAATTTTGGTGGCCAATCAAGACCCCTGAAAAATTCTCAAGAGAAGGGGCTTTTTTGGAGCAAGAAAATTTCATCACAAAGCCAATTACCTTCCAATCTCAGGGATGTGTGGTGTTAGCAGGGTCTCTTGGCCTCTCTGACTTTTAGTGTGCTCCTTTGTGTGGCTTCTCTGCAGAGCGGCATTTATCTAGAGTGCGGCAGCCGTGTCTAGGAGCTTCAATGTTACGCAGGCGTAAGAGTGACTCTGAGCGACTGGCGGCTGCCCTTGCAGTCAACAGCCCTTCTCTCCGCGATGTTTTGGGCAGTGGATCTCATACACTTCTCTTTCAAACCCCCTATTCTTCACGACTTTACCAGCTGGACTGAGAAAAACCTAGCCTTCATTTTGTTTAGTTTTCATGTCTTTTTAATTTTTTTTTTTTTTTGCGGGGGGACAGAATCTCACTATGTAGATTCCCAGCTGATGAGGAATTTTCTTTGTAGTCCAGGCTGTCATTGAATACACAAAGATCTGCCTGCCTCTGCCTCCTGAGTGCTGGAATTAAAGGCATGAGCCTGGCCTATTTTTATTGTTTTAATAGAATATCTTTTATGTATTCTTTGACGCACACACACTGACCTATGCCACCCTCCCACCCCCGCCACCCTCCATTTTGCTTGTTTTAAAAGACACTGGTTCTTAGGCACTTACGGTCACCTCTGGGATTCTTCATGATAACCTTTCCTCACAACCTTTCCTGTTTTCTTCACAAGCCAGAAAATGCTTCTGGCAGTTCACAGCTGAACCACAGAACATTTCTGATTTTTTTTTTTTTTTTTGACTTAAGTCAATTTAAAACGTGCAGGACTGGAGATGACCTGAGGAGCGACTGTTTGTCTTCCTATTCATCACACATTTGGCATCCCTGGACCGTCTTCTGCTCACAACACTTTGGTATTGCCATTCACGCAATGGGGTTATTATAAAACTAAGATAAAGGTAAACCGAAACAGCGGGAAATTCAGTTATGCTTCCTAGAGCCCAGGCCACTTCATGACTGACATTGTCTTGTTCCAGGGCATAAATGTGAAATCAAGGCTAACATTGGTGTGATCTGTTACATTAACACACGTAAAGAAGTGCCCAGCACACACGCTTGGGGTTGGAGAGTCATGGCTAGCTGATTTCCGAGTGGCTCCATTCATAGCTAGGATGGCGATCGCTAGTGTCTTTCCCCAGTGCAATTGTTTTCTGTCCGGAGTCCCGCAGCAGCTGCCAGCGAGGATCCCACACCAGAAAGCCTTGGAGTCCAGAAGCATCATTCTGCATTTTCCTGACCACAGTGGGTCTTGCGAGGCCTGCGTTTTAAAGGGGTCAACATTCAAGTGTCACATCCCTTACTTATGCTCACTGTCCCTTCTCGTCACACAGTAGCTTTACCAGATTGCTGTTACTTATCATCCCTTTCCATAGGTAAAAAAAAAATCTGAGACTCCGAGATGCAAATTACAAGTGAAGCTCAAACCCTACTCTGTCAGATTCTGACTGCCTTGCCTTACCTTCCCACCTCATGACATTAGCTTCCTGCTGCCAGACATCTGTATTTTGCTTCTAAATATCGGGTGAAAATTTAATAGAATTCTTGGCATCTTACGAGTTTTGCTCCATAAATAACAACTTGCAATACTGCAGACTGGCTCAGACTTAAAAAAAAAAAAAATATGGGGCACCAGCTGAAGGGTGACGCTCCTTTGTTCTCTCGAGCTCAGTGGGGATGCAGGTCGGCCTGCCTCTCCTTTCCAATTATCCAGAACCTCTTATCTGCAATGCCACAGTGGATAACAATTCATTGTCATGCTGGAGGCATTGTGACATGCTTGATGGAGTCATGGTGCGCTATGTACACAGAGTAATTAGCAACCATTAGTGACGGGGACAGGCAGTTCCTGGTGGTGGTGTTCAAACTTGCACTTTTGAAATTGACTTAAGCCAAAGGAACCACGTGTTTAAGTTTAACTTTGTGCATAAATGTACTGTAGCAAATCAGATTTTTTTTTTTTTAGTTGGATCATTATCTGAAGGCCTGGGGTGGAGGCGGCATGAAGGGAGTGGCGTATTTCTTGGACTCTGTGCAATATACGAGTCCCCCTAACGACTGGATACACAGCCCCCCCTCCCCCATTCGTTCGCATCAATACCTTTACATTTTTAATGTTAAAAATTGCTAAGTACAAGTACAAGGGTAGCGTGTCAGTAGACCAACAAAAGAGATTGGACGTGGTGTCTAGAAGACGTCAGAAAAGTCTAGTCTACTGGGCTGCCTTCCAGAATGCGCTGGGTCTCCATCAGATCTCCCAGCCTCTGCACAGCCTGTGCCTGCCATGCTGGCCTGAGGCTCGGAGGTCTCAGCCTCCTCTGAGAGGTACCCAAGCATTATAAAAACAACAGGATCTGTAGATAAAGACAGGCCAGCACAAAGCAGCCAAGTTTTTGAGATGTCAGGAGACAAGGACAGCAGTTGGAAGAATGTAAAGCTGACTAAAAATAGGCCCGTGCATGCTAGCCAAGCTATGTAAACATATACGTAGTTACAGGAGAACCAGGGTCTATAGCCCACAGAGTCGATGCGAAGAGCATGCATTGAACAAAGGGAGACACTCTAGATGTCAGAGCCCCTCCAGTCCTTGCGTGCTTATTAAAAGGTGCTGATAGCTTTGCCCAACCCCAAAGACTCCAGAAGCAGGAAAAGGGCACTGTTCTCTGCACGGGGTTAGTATGACATCCTAACCACGGGTATCTTACAGAAGCGGCGTGAGCGGTGGAACACTGAGTAGGGTATTATCCCCACGGGGTAACTCAAGCAGGTGAGGGTATGTCCCAGCTCATCTACAGCCAGAGAGGAGCTCAGGCTGCTGGGACAGTTGTGGACTGCCAACCTTGGCTCCGCTGAACTGCTTCTGGGAGGATGAAAGGGGGCAAGGATAGCCCCAGCAGCTGCCGGAGCCACGTCGGTGCGGGGGACCTACCTGCAGGAGCGTGCCGCCCTTTCAGCGGGGACAGCGGGACTTGCAAGTCGTTTGCCATAGCGCCTGTGTGCCAGTGCCTTGTTGGTGCTCTGGAGGCTGAGTGCCAGTTGTGGTTGCCCAACCTCACCTCACTAGGGCTTTATAACTGCAGGGGGGTGGGGCCCCTTGAGGGTAATGTTGAGCAACAACTGGGCTTGCCACTCAGCTGCCCTGGACTGAATCTCCTTGGCAGGTCGTCTCCTCTTTGATCTGGGAAAGCAAAGGAGATAGATGTCTGCAGGACAGAGGAAGTTCTGAGGAGAAAGTAGAGAAGATGCAGTAACATCAACAGTTCTCTCCAGTAAATGTGAGGCTCTTTGTCACATGTATAGGCATGACACAGCGGACAAGACAGTCTTTGCTTCAAGACATCGGTAGTCTTTCCAAGAGACAATCGCAAGTGAGCACTATGTCTTTTGGAGGCCTTCCTAGTGGTGAGCGTTCATACTAAGAAAATAATTGCACAGAAGAGGCTTCTGTGCAAGTATATTGATCATGCATTTCTTTTCTTTCTTATTTTGTTTTGCTTTGGAGGGAATTAATATAATTATCTCCCAAACAGAGGCTTAGCTAAACTAAGATGTGGCTAAGAGAATGCTATGTAGTGCATATTCCAAATCCTGCTTCAAGTAATATTTAGCGATGGAAAAATTATTAGTGATTATACAATAAAATAGTAGTCTATAAACGGATAGATGCAATGTATATATTAATACTTATTGCTGCATCTCCAGGGTCAACATTTGCAGATGACGCTCAGATAAACTGTTCTTTAACCCCAAACTGCTTTTCGGCCAGGTGCGATGGCACAAGCCTTTAATCCCAGGGCTTGGTAAGCAGAGGCAGATGGATCTCTGTGAGTTCAAGGTCAGCCTGCTCTACAGAGTGAGTTCTACAGCCAGGGCTACACAGAGAGACTCTGTCTCAAAAACAAAAATGAAACAAGCAAGCAAGAGCTCAGAAGAAATTGAAGAAAACCATGAAAAGGGAGAAAATATTCATAGAATACAATTTGGATGAAGTATCACTATCTAGACTATATAAGACTATGTAAGCCACTATGTAAAGAATCTTTACAACACAATCCACAGTGTAGAGGTTCAGAACAAGCCCCTGAGAAGATGGTCAACATCTTTAATAGTTAGGGAAATGCAAACTGGAGCTCTGTTGAAATTTCTCTGCCTATGTACTAGAATGCCACAACGGCAGAAAAAAAAATAAAATTTCGGTGAAGATGCTGGAGCAAAGGGAGCTCCTTCCATGATGTTATGAGAATATAAGAGAAGCAAAAATGTTATAAGTCAATTCGATATACTTAGTGTATATCGTGGGGACAATAATCCAATTGCTGCTAATTCTCCTAAGAGAAATAAAAGTTTTTGTCTACATAGAAACCCGTGTATAGATGTCTATAACAGTTCTACTCAGAATTGACAAAAGTTAAAAACAACCCCAAAGCCCATCAGCCAATTAACTGTGGAGTGGACAAACAAGTTGTGCTCCATGCTCATAGCGGAATCCAACTCAGTCACAGAAAAAGCACAGCACAGAGGCACACAAAATCATTATTCTAAATGAAATACGCCAGACTTAAAAAAAAATCAAAGTATAAAACAAGTTGCTTGCCATATAATTTCATATATAACACAAGCTAGAGGTGATGACGCATACCTAGAATCCTAATGCTGAGGAGGTCGAGACAAGAAGATTGTATGGGGCCAGCCAGAGAAAAGTCTCAAATAAGTATCAAAAGGGCTGGGAAGATAGCTCAGTCGTTAAGAAGGCTGCCTTATAGAGGATTGGAGTTCTGTTCCCAGAACTCACGCCTCCTATAACAACTCCAGCTCCAAGCGATCTCATGTCTTATTCTGGTCTCTTTGGAAACCCACATACCTGTACACTCTCTCACACGCTTAAATTAAAAAAAAAAATAACAGAAGGGCTCAGTGTAAGAGCACTCACATAGCATGTAGGTAGACCAACTGAATCCCCAGCATGAGGGAGAGGAAAGGGAGGGGTGAAAAGGACAGCAACAGTAATCTAATCAGTGGCGACTGTAGAGGAGAGGAGAGAGGCCAAACTATGAAGGCATGGGAAGGGACTTTTGGAGGCGGTGGATCTATTCCGTTTCTTGCTATAGGGTGGTTACATGAATAACAGGCATACCATCTATAAAAGTGGTGAAAATTACTGTATGTGAAAATACATCTCAATAAATAATATGAATATCTGCTTACTAAACAAAATGATGGATGCGTACTGTAAAATGTTGAGGGGTTGTTGATAAGTAGTATATCACCTGTTGGTTTTTATTTAAAAAAAATCTTGAGTTTATTTTTATTAACTGTGTGTTCAGGTGCTTACACACAGGGGTGTGTGTGTGTGTGTGTGGGCATAAAATTATTGAAACACCATGTGCAGACTTGATTCTGCCCTCAAGTGCTTGTGATACACAATGAACTTCATGTTTAGACTTGGGCCCCATCTTGAAGAGATCTCATGTGTGGATTCCAAGACTTGAAAAAGCCCGAGCTGGACACTTTGGTTCTGACCATCTCTGATAAAGGCTGCTCAGCCTGTAATGGGCAATACGACCAGTTGCTTTGCTCTTTACCCCTAAAGAGAAAATAAACTACGAGTTTATAGCAGGACTATAAAAGTGACCTATAAAAGGGTGTCATCCATCACCCGTGAAGAGACAAACCACCTGCTTAACCGTAGGAGGGAAGGGGGATGCGGTCACGGTCACGGGGCTTTGCCTTCCGGGTGGTCTTTTCTCACTCCCTTACCTCCTGGAGCGGTAGGAGTCAAGAGTCCGATCACCTTGCTGTGCAGTTAGCCCAGAGGCGGAGAGCTCTCAACGCCTGTTTTAAGTCGGTCATCAGAAGCCTAGGTCTGTTTTGCGGACCATGAATTAACTGGAGTCAGCATTATTGGCTTTTTAAAATGCTACTAGGACTTCTATAAGGATGAAAGTCTTTCCAAAGACGAGCAACATGTTATTACCCCTGGAGTGGGCTTATAAACCTCTCTTTAAAGGAGGCATCGGTGTGAGCGACTCCAGTCGGGGAGTGGTCCTGCTAGGACTCAAGCCTTTGGAATTGTGCTTAGTAATGTTAAAAGCCTAGTAAAGTAGATTCTCACGACCCGGAGGACCAGACAGCCTCTGACTTCTAAATGAAAGGCCTATATATCATTAATGACATTAATCAGCCTCCACTTTCAAGAGGCACTATCTTCTCTTCATCTGTATGCGTGTGGTGTGATTACACACCTCATCTGCTTTTACTTTTTGGCAGCGTGCGTCTCATTTTTATATTTTGCTCTCTCCTCCCTAATGTTCGTTACGTGGTGTAATCTAACGCCAAGTTCTGAGTGTATGAACAATCTATGTCAGAGACCATAGGCAAGCAATACTACACCCGACAGGGTGGTGACTCACTGCTGGGGTAGAGTACAGGGAAGCCTTTTGCAGATCCTGCCTCCCGTGAGTAAAGTTCCAGGGCTCCCAGCACCTATCTGTGTTTAGATGTCTCTCCTTCTCCTAAGCACTAGGCTTTCCCTTCTTTCCAGACATATTTTTTTTTAAAAAAATAATGAATTGAAAATGTAGGTTGACTGCGGTTATTATTTATTTTTGTGTGTGCAAGGAGTAGTACATTCGAGTGTGCATGGCACAGTGTGTGTGTGTATGTGTGTGTGTGTGTGTGTGTGTGTGTGTGCAGAGATCACAGGACTGCCTATGGGAGTCAGTTCCCTCCTTCCTGTGGAAGGACGCTTAAAAGAAATCCCACACGAGCTCAGAATTGAGAAATAGATGGTTATTTATTAAGGGGTAAACTCACAAATCAGAATCCTCTGCTTGAACGGAGAACAGAAACCGAATCCAGTAACTGGAAAGAGCGCAGATGCATGCTCTACATTGGCTTATATAGTATATGAGGCCACGCCCCAGTGGGCGGGTAACCACTGGCTGTAAGACTTCCTACCACACCTTCCACCTTGTGAATCCCAGAAAATGAACTCAGGTTGTCGAAAGTGATTGACTTATGCTCGCTGAGACACTGTGCCTACCCCCAGAGAGACTTTTAATTTCAAATAATCTTTTTTACTTATTAGTTGGTGTGTATTTGTGCCCAGGGTATGTGTGTTTATGCGTGAATACACTTGTGTGGCTAGGAGTGGAGGCCAGAGGTTGGTGTAAAGGGTCTTCCACAGTTATTCTTCACAGTGTTTATTTTGTTCTTAAAACTAAGAATGCTTATTCTTTGACAGTTTATTCCACGCAAGCCTATAACGTATCTTGACCATGTTTGTACCCTCCATCCCCAGGAACACCTTAGTTTTGTGAGAACGGGTGTCTCGCTGAACCTAGAGCTCATCACTTGATTAGGTTGACAGGCCAAGGAGCTTTTCTCTGCCCTAACACCCACACCCCCTGCAATGCCATGGTTGCAGACCATGTTGTGAAACCCAGCTTCCTATGTTAGTGTTGGGGATGCTATTCAGGACCTTCTGCTTGCACAGCATGGAGCTGACTGTCTGAGCCACCTCCCCAGCCTGACACCCCTCCAGCCCACCCCACCCCACCATACACACACACATTTTTTTGAGACAGTTTTACTCTGTGTCTCATGCTAGAATGGAACTCATTATATATGCCCCCGAGAGGCATCAAATATTTGCCAATCCTCCTATCTCAGTCTCCCAGGTACTGGAATTATAAGGCATAAGCTGAATGCCCAGTTTAATTCCTAGTACTCTTAAGAAAAAAAAAAGTCATCTTCTCCGTTAGCTGGACCTGAAGCAAAGAGCCCACTATTGATGTGTGTACCACTCTTCCCGCGTTCATTATCCTGTCAGACACATTTGCAGACAGGGGATTTTCCCAGCAATAAAGCAAGTCTCATCTCTGTTCAGGAAAGGCATTTGAATATAGTTTAAAGTTAGTGTTGTGGGATTTTTTTTTTAACACTGTGAACTTATGTCACTGTGGTGGTCGGTTTAATAAAAAGCTAAACGGCCAACAGCTAGGCAGGAGGTATAGGCAGAACTTCTGGACAGAGAGAGTTCTGGGAAGAAGAAAGACGGAGTCACAAACAGCATGCAGAGGAAGCAAAACCTGCAGGAGGAGAGGTAAAAGCCACAGTCACATGGCAACATGTAGATGAAAAGAAATGGTTAAGTTATAAGAGCTAGTGGGACAAGTCTAAGCTGTAGGCCTTAGCTATAGGACAAGCTTTCATAATGAATAAGTTTTTATGTCATTTTTTTGAGCTGGTGGCCCAAAGAGAAAGCCTGCTGTGAGTCAGCCAATCTTTTAAGGAAACAATGAAGAGTATGTATTTTTCTTGCCTTGAGGTCCAACAGACATCTTTAATTAGAAGATAATAATTATTTGTAGAAATTCATCATAGAGTTGGGTGGTGGTAGCACATACCTTTAATCCCAGTACTCAGGAGGCAGAGGCACATGGATATCTGTGAGTTAAGGGCTAACCTGGTCTACAAAAGCTAGTTCCAGGACAGGCTCCAAAGCTACAGAGAAATCATGTCTTGAAAAGCTGAAAAAGAAGAAAGAGGAGGAGGACGAGGAAGAAGAGGAGGAGGAGGAGGAGGAGGGAGAGGAGGAGGAGGAGGAGAGGAAGAAAGAAGAAGAAGAAGAAGAAGAAGAAGAAGAAGAAGAAGAAGAAGAAGAAGAAGAAGAAGAAGAAGAAGAAGAAGAAAAGAGAAAGGTTTGGATACTAAAGACCGCGAAAGGAGTTGAATGGCACAGATTGGGAGGAGGGGAGAGGGACGAGAGAGGAGTCAGGAGATGGAGGAGTTGGGGGAAAGGGTGAGGGGAGGAAGAGCTTGAAAGGCCAATGTTGGATTTTGTTGTGGCCTCCTTATCTGCTCCACTGGTGGCCTCCCCCAACCCTTGGGAGGCAGCCTGCCCTCCCTATTAAAGGAAACTCTCCAGCTGGAAGTAAGTCTGTGTAGAAATTTGGGCTTTGTTTTTAGACTTTCTCTACTGTTTCTTCTTTGTGCATGCTTTGGGTGGTGGGCTGCAGGGAGCGATTTTATGGAGAAATCATCTTCCTGGTACTTGGTTAAGGAGACTGTGAGGGTTTTCTTGATTACAGAAAGTCCGGTGTGGACTGCTGAGCCTGGGATCTTCGCTTACGATTGGATCCCTTTCTCCTGTTGGGCAAGCAAACAGTAGGAACATCACTGTTTTCTATAAGTCTGTCTATTTCTTTATTAGCAAATCCCCACTTAACCCTCAAGCAAATTAGTCATCCAACTGAGCATCTCCAAGATTTTTACATCCTTACTTATTGAACAGTGTCTTAGCTATTGTTCTGTTGTTGTGACAAGACACCATGTCCCAAGGCAACTCTTACAAAAGAAAGCATTTAAATGGGGATTTGCTTACCGTTGTAGAGGGTTGGTCCACAATCACCTTGGCAGGAAGCAGAAGGCACGGTGCTGGGACAGTAACGGAGAGGTTTGCATCCTGATCTACAGGCAGTAGGCAGAGAGAGGGTACAGGGCGTGGGCTTTTGAAGCCTCAAAGCCCATCACCAGTGACATGCCTCCTCTGTTGAGGCTACACTTCCTCCAACAAGGACACACATCCTAATCGCTCTCAAAGAGTTCCACTAACTGGCAATTAAGCATTCAAATCCATAAGAAGTCTTTGGAGGGCATTCTCATTCAAACCACCACAAGCAGGTAAGGCATTTGTGTAATTTAAAACTCAGAAGATAAAATGGGGTTCATAGTGAAAAACCCATGTGTCCCTACATTTATTTTTATGTGCCTAACTTCTTTCTGTTGTTAGAGTATATTGAAGATAGCTCTCAGCAGACAACAGCTTCTCTGCCTGGGTAACTCCCCAGCCTTCTGTTTCATGGATGGAAGAAAATTCCCCAGTGTCTTTCTGTTGAAGATTTGTCTGTAGCATTTTATATTCCAAAAACTGTTGCCGTGAAGAATTCCTTATAAGCACAAATTAGACATTGCATATCATCTACAAGAAAAATCCCTAGGAGTAGATTTTTAGATCTAGACATGTGTGTGATCCCATCAACATTGCTGAGTTGCCCTCCATAGCACAGAAACCAGAGAGTATCTTTTCCCTCAGTGCTTTGCCTGCGTGCCGCCTTTGTTCTCGGTAAAGCGAAATGAAAGATAAACAATTTAAATTTATTTCCAGGTTGGATTTCTCTTTGTATGAGTGAGCTTTTATATCTTTAAATTTTTTTCTTTTTATTGTTTGAGACTTTCATATATGCATATAATGTGGGTTTTCATTTGTTTGTTTTATTTGTTTATTTTATAGCCCCAGCCGGTCTAAAACTCACTATGGAAACCAGGTTGGCCTCAAGCTCACAGAAACCCACCTTCTTTTGCTTCCTGAGTGCTGGATGAAAGGCCGCCATGCTCGGTCCATATAGCGTGTTTTGCTCAAATCCACCCTTCCATCCCTCGCTTCCAGTTCCTTTCCTACCCTCTTCCCTTCTCCCTGCCACTTTCCCCTCCCCACTTCATGGGTTTGGTTCTTAAACCCATTGAGCCCACTTAGTGCTGTCTGTAGAGATGTGTGTAAGGCCGTCTACTGGGGTAGGGGGAGCCTCTCTGGAATCACATGGCTAAAGCAAACCGATTTTCCGCCGGCATCCGTCAGTTGCCAGGACCTTCTTGGCTAGGGGTGGGCTTTCCTTTTTCTTTTCTTTTCTTTTTTTCTTTTCTTCTTTTTTGCCTTCCCTCATTCCAAACATCCTAATATCCACAACTGTCTTTCTGCCTGGATCCCAAACTCCACATATTTTTTTCTTCTGTCCTTGGTTGCAAAGATCTATGCATTTATATACTTTCAATAATGATAATTGCCATTATTTTAAAAAGTGTTACTACATCTTTATAAAAACATGAGCCATCCTTAAAAAAGGTTTTTGAAATTTATTTTTAGATGTTTGTGTGTGTGTGTGTGTGTGTGAGGCGGGGGGGCTATGGCATGTAAGTGCAGTGCCTATGTAGGCCAGAGGCATCAGCTCCCCAGGCAGCCAGAGCTACAGGGGTCTGTGAGATGCCTGACCTGGATGTTCAGAACCAAACTTGCTCTTTACAACTGAGCTGTCCCCTGAGTCCCTAGAAGCCCTTATTTAACATCACTGAATATTCAGCCAGTATTTGGATTTGTCTGATTGTTCATAAATTTTTGGTTATAGATGGCTTGCTCACACCAGAAACCAAACAGTTGTATACAATACATTTCTTTAATGAATAAATTAATTCTTATAGCTGTTGATTTATTTGTTTGTTTTGAGACAGGGTTTCTCTGTGTAGCCCTGGCTGTCATCCTGGAACTGGGTCTGTAGACCAGGTTGGTCTTGTACTTAGAGATCCCCCCGCCCCCCATCTCTGCCTCCCGAGTGCTGGGATTAAAGGTATGTGCAACCACTATCAGCTTATTTATTCTTGTTTTGGGGTGCTCCAGATTGTATTCTGGGGCTCCTAAATGCAACAGTTGCTCAGTTAAAAACCTCAGCTGCTGCTGTTAAGGCACAGTGAACTAACTGTGTTTGGCCCTTCACTTTATTTTTTAGAAAATATTTTTGCTGTTACTCATTGAAGGTCCTGGATATTTAGTTCAGTAACTGCCACATTCAGATCTTGACCGGTTAGTGGCATTTGTCTGAGTATATTTTCCTGTTCTATTTCATGCAAACTGGTAGTCAGATCTAGAGGCCGGATAGGTTTCATGTTTGTGTTTTCTCTCTCTCTCTTTGTTCTTTTGCAGGCCTATTTCAGAAGTGTTATTGTTCACTTCCTGTTGAATCTCATCAAGAGGCCCATGACATCTGGTTGTCTTCGTGTGCTTGTGGCTGATCTGCCTTTGCAGTTGACATACTGTTTTGAAGGAACGATACTAGCTACGGAAAATGATATTTGTCTCAGTGTAGAAAACAAAGTGCCAAAGAGGAAAACCATAGCTTTGCTTTGGGGAGGAGAGCCCAAGCACCGGAAGAGCCAACTTTTGTGTTTAACCCAGTGGAAGATTCACGGGACTAAGACGCTCTTCTCCTCTGAGTTCCTTTGTCTCCTGAAACTTGCTGTCAGGTGTCTTGAGTAGTTTGCTGGCTCACAATGACAAAACGTGTTCAGGTTTCAGGCATTTCCCTCCCCACCTGGCTTTTCCTTCCCCTTGGCATGAGTAAAGGTTTTTCACATCTTATGTATCACGTTTTAAAGTGTTCCTGCTGCCGCCTTTCTAACATCAGTGAGAGTTTCAGGGTGTGGACAGCAGCCCCTAGGAGGCTGTGGCTGTGCTCTTGGTGGATTTGCGGTTTCCTAAAGACTGCGGCTCTCAGTGCTTTCGCGTCTTTGTTTCTCTACCGTCCATTCTCTCTCTAGCCGCTGATCAAGTCCCCGGCTCCCACGTGCCATCAGTCCATAGGGTGGCCCCACACAGCCAGGTGTGATGCTTTGAGAGCTAGAGAGCTCACAGGCCTCGGGGTCTGAATCAGCCTGTACACCTTCCAGAAGCGCTCGCTCGAAGGGAATCAAGTTTGTTTTGTGTAACTTTACAGTGATGTTTCTTCTCAGACAAGTCGGCCAAGTGGCTTCTCAATGGAAAATTGCCTTCCCTAAGCCGCCGTAGAGTTGCTGCAATTGCTTGTCCATTTCAGTGAAGTGAATACAACCGAGCAGATGTCTTGGGTAAGAGATCATTTCCTACTTTTCAAATAAAGGAGAGGCACAGCTACGAATAACTCTACCTGGTAAATGGTTTTTAAAATTCCGTCAATCCTGAGTTAATCCCATCCCCGTCTCTGTCCTCCTGGTGATCTCTAAAGATGATGTGACAAAATCACAGAATTCCTTCCTTGGAATTCTGTAAGGGCCCTCTCTGGGCCTCCCTCCCTTTCCTGTGGGTATAAAAGAAACTGCAACGGTTTGTTATCGACTGTGAGCCCATTCTTGCGTGGGCTGGGAAGTGGTCGGGCGTGGAGAGGAAGCAACGTGTCCTGTTCTCTCTTGTAGATTGTTCTGTGGGTGCGTGTGGTTCTGGCTACACAAATGAATGATATGTCTTCATTGGTCGGAAAAGAACTGAACGTGTAAAGATTCGGACTGCTTTGAATTCAGTAGTGCTGTGTGGAGAACTTAGAAGAAAATATTCACTTCCTCAAACTGTGTGTCAGCAACATTAGTTGGAGGCTTTAAACAATGCTATAAAACATATTTTAAAAAATTATTTTGCGACAGGGTTTTACAATATACACTAAATATCCGTGGTTGGCCTAAAACTTGAGATCTTCTTCCTGAGAACTGGAATTGCAGACATGTAGCTAAGAATTAAGTATTATTAAGCAATTAATTAATATTAAGTGTGTGTATGTGTATTTGCTTGCATGCATGTCTATGCACCCATGCATGCCTGGTGCCTGTGGAGGTCAGAAAAGGAAACCGGAGTTACAGACGTGTGCTATCAGGTGCATGACAGGGAGTCGAAGTTGGGTCTTCTGGGAAAACAGCCAGTGGTCTTAACCATGGAGCCGCTTCTCCCGCCTCCCAGCTTTAAGTTTTTATATCCCATTATTAATAGAGCTACTGAAGTCTACCACCCAAGAATCTGATTTCCGGGAGAAAAAAAAAAAGCTTTCAAACATAGATAATGATCAACGTTGCCTTCTTTCTCGTACGGTCTCAACCACCAGCTGAACAGAGATGAGTAAACAGTCTTTTTACTCAGTGCCCTATGTTTTGCAACGAAAGCTACCTCAGGGTTACCATGTGAAAGAATCCAGGTGGCAGAGAGAGACCGGAAACCTTTCCCCGGTAGGACAAACACAGCTTGCACGGGCTAGTTTGCAAAGGAAGACTGGAGGCCTTGAGCTTCTAACGAATGTAACACGCATAAGGAAAGCCGGAGCTATCCAAGCTTGGGAGCGCAGGGTGCTCTATACACTTCCTACCAGGTCCAGCTGCTGGGAGCTTAGTGCATTCAGGGTTCTTCCTTAGCTCACTCATTCTTGGGAGTGTTTGCCTGGCTTTATAGGATGTCCTTATTTCTAACCATCTTTCCCTGGTGCAATCCTTTGTCCTGAGACCAGTCATTCTTTGGAGTGTTTGTCTGGTTTTATAAGATGTCCTTATATGTTTCCCTGGTGCAATCCTTTGTCCTGAGGCACAGGAGCCTGGATGTGGGTGTCTTGTGAACTCAGATTCCACAGCTTGAAGTAACTCATTAATTTGTTCCTGTTTTTCCTTTTGCCTGATACCAGAAGTTTAAGTTTTCCCTAACACTCTGGGATATTTTCTCTGCTCTTCAGACTTTGGGAGGCAGGCTTACCTAAGTCATGTTAAAGACATAGGTGGGAATAATTATACTTTTAATGAGATACTACGTATTTTCTTCACAGAATTTCTGCCCCTTTGCGAGGTCCCAACAATTGCTATAACTTTAGGTTTTCTTAGGGCTCCCCTCCCTTCCCCATGGCTGCTTGTCCACCACGTGGCTGACCACTGTGCTGGTTTCCCATCTTCCTCCTCTGGGCAGCTGCTGAGATTCACAGCTTGTCTAACCTGGGATTCTTTTTCTTTTAAACGCTAATAAATTTGTCCTCTCGTTTCCATTTGAGTTCATTCTTAAATTCTTCTATTAATGAGGCTAAGAACCCCAAGATGGGACTTTGATTTCCCTGGTAACATGGGCAGAAATCAGAAGCCACGGGTCTTAAGATATATGACAATCATGAAAATAGTTTCAGCTCTGCTCTGTCAGCCCCTTAATGGACTTAGCACCAGCTAGCCTGCCACGTCAGCATGTCCGTTTCTGTCCTCCAGGACTGGGACTCATGGGAGCAGGATGTTTTCTATTCAGAGCACATGGCACGTGGTTGGTCCAAAATCAATGTGTGTCATTGACAGCGCCGAGAATTCCAGGATAGACCATCATGGGAAGCATCCCAGTCTTAGCTGTGTGGGAGAAGCAGCAGTCAGCAGGACAGCCAGCAGCACCCACTTCTGAAATCCCCTTGAGCAAGGGAGGGTGACCCATGCTGGCCACTGACCAGTCTTACTGATGGCACCGAAAGGCCCAATGGCAACCGGTTGTGACTGACAATCATTTTAAGGGTTCGTTGCCATCAGAATGTATTCCAAGGAAATAGAAATGCCGAGAAAATGAATATTGGGCTTGCAAGCCATGGAAAAGGTTGGCTATAGGGTAGTAAGCAAAGAAGGAAAATGTCAGAAACTGGGCAGGAGAAAAGGGAGTCGGAAGAAGCATCCGAAACTAAGAACGCTTTATAGAACGTGGTGATTGGGAGGAGCACAGAATGGGGAGGAGAGGTGAGCTGGTTCCAAGGGCAAACTGCCCAGAACGGCGGACCCTCTGGAAATCACGGCTTCCTGCACTTCGGAGCCAGTGGGAAATTTTCAAAAGGCGGCCATGGCCTGTGTCGTGCAGTGCCTGCACTTTTTCAGTTTAAACTGGAAATGTCAACAACCCTTGTGTGTCTGTGCTTCCAAGGCAGGGGAACGGCATGCTTTGAGTCAGGCAGTAGAAAACAGAACCTCCAAGCCTCAAAAGAACATTTCTTCTCAAAGAAAATAGCCTGCTGAAAATCAGGTTTTATTAAATTCTCTTGAGTGATCCAAATGCGTTCTGGTTTTTCTCCTCGCATGCCAGGTTCTGACTCATTTAGAGAAAAAAACAGCGCCATGCTAAGCATCTTTCCCGCTGTTTGCTATTCCATAGAGTCCTCGTTTTGAAAGATTCTGTCAGCTCAACAGCACTGGAGACCAAGCCATATTTCCACGCTTCTTAATCAAATATGTAAAGCCAAGCTTGCCTGGAGATGTCCTGACTTCTGATAGAATTCCAGCCAGCAGCTTGGAGTCTGAGGTAATCTGGGGGTCACCCCAGGTCGCAATCTTTTGCTGAAACTGAGTTTGATCATGTTTAGGTGGGACATATGTGCTGTTGCTTGTCAAAGGCCACTGTCTCCTGTGGAGTTCTTTCTACTTCCTGCACTGAGATGAAGGGCTCCTAAGGGCATCCACTGGAGGAGAGAGTTTGTGTTTCCACACCCCTGAATCGCTTCTCACATCAGTCTGGTAGCTTCAGGATGGGAGGCGGGGTCACAAGAGCATCTCCGTGTGGCTTCTGTCAGAGTGTTCAGGTCCAAAGGGCATCTCAGCACTAAACGTTTCTCAAAGGGTCAACTGTATCAATCATGTTTCCATACTTTGTTCTGACTCCCGGACAGTTATTTGGGCCACGATGTTCTTAAAGGCAACTTTCACTCAGTACGTGTAGAATCTCGTATACACACCTTCTGTCTCCAGTTGTCTTTTCTTTCTACAGTTCATTGTCCTTTTGGTCTTTAGAGAGCAACAGATAAAAAGAACTAGTTACACCCAAAAGGAAATGAAAATAAAAATTTAAAAACATGCTGTAATATCAGCCCCTGCTGGCACCTTGTGTTAAACAGAAAAAGGAAAAGGAAATTTGATCTGACTACTACAGGGGGAAAAAAAGACTTTAAAAATCTGCCTAAAATAATTATACCCATTTGATGCTGTGGTCAACAACTGTGCAAAACCGTGAAAATTTGTGAAAAATAGGGTTTCTATGCAACAATCTTAGCTACTTTCTTTTTAAATGATGGAGCATGTTTTTTTTTTAAATAAACATAGTATTAAAATTCATACCCTAGGTTTGCTTTTGGAATTTTGCCTGGATTAAAAAATGAGGTAGGAGGGCCTCTCATTCAGGGTTAAAGTACTTGCTTAGCATGTACAGAGCTCCAGTTTCAAATCACACACCACACACATACACACATATACACACCACACACACAAACACATATACACCACACACACCATACACACACAAACACACACCACACACACAAACACACACCACACACACACCACACATTACCATTTTGCTGTACCTTCAACTCAAATAGAAATCAAAGCTAAAGGAGAATAATAGGACATTTAGGAGTCAATTTTTATTTTGACCCATTATTTTATTTATGACCCATCTTTATTTTATTTTATAGTACTATCCAGCCAAACTTTCAAACTTTTATTCCATAAGCGCAGATGATGCAGACAGTATTATACATTAAACATATGACTAAAAGTTCAAAGTTCAAATGAAAAGAAAAAGACCTTCCTCAAAAAATAAACAACAAAAACCGAAGCCTTCTTTATCCGACTCTGATGTCATAAATCCCATGCATAATTTAAAAGGTGGGGTAGCAAGTGTGATTACGAAGCTGAATAATTTTGAATTACACACTGTCTTCATCACTGGTTAACTGGCGGAAGTGTTGGGAGCAAACTCTCCATGAGCCCCCCCCCCCCCATTCTGTCCTTCTTGTCACAATTGTGTCTGTCCAAGTGTGCTTGCAGAGTAGACAGTCTTAGGAGGTAGGGCATCTTGTTTCATAGCAGCGGGGAGATTTCTTTGTGAGTCAAGACATTACCGATAATATCTCCCGCGCCTGTGAGATGGCTCACTGGGTAAGGGTGAGTGCTTCACCAAGACCTATGGCTTGAGTAACTTAAGTAGGAAGGAGAGAACCAATTCCAAAAGTTGTCCTCTGACATCCAAGTACACACACACACCACCACCACCACCACCAAAAACAATAACAGGGACAAGAACAGTTATTGCAGTAAATGAATGAATGAATAGATTAATAAATAATTTTTTAGGGTCTCCTTTGGGGCAAAAACTGGTTGTGCTTACTTGCAGGACTTTATAAAGTTGGGGTCCCCTAATCTCAGATGTCTAAGCTGCGAGCCAGGCCTGCTGTGTGAGCATCATCCTCTAGAGTTGCTCCCTGGTCCCTTTGTGAGATGCACACAAGGGATTAACTGTTGTAGGATGCTGTAGGATGCTGAGGCCTTTCAGGGTTCCAACTGAAGCAGTCCTGAGCGCACTGGTTGGCTGGGCACCCTAACTAGGAAACTGACTTGTGGGTGGCGCTCACATTGGCTGCTGTGCATCTTCATCTCGGAGTCAGCCTCATGTCTTTTGCAGGCGTGTATGAAGCCACAGGTGGTTACTCTCAGCATGCTATGGTAAAACCTCGGACCCCTCACAGTTCTGTCGGAGAGCAGTGTGGTACACATTTTCATTCCTTGAGCCATAAAGCACAAAGAACATCCACCCTTCAGAGTCTGGGAACAGAAAGAAATGGTGACTGTGAACCCAAACGCCTGATCCTGCTCTTTACATCTCGCTGGAAGCTGCCACCCTGTCCCTGTATTCTTTATTAGACAGAGTTGTTCTGATCCCATTGTCTCACTGGTTCGGTTAGGTTGTGTGTGTGTGTGTGTGTGTGTGTGTGTGTATGTGTGTGGTTTGTGCAATCCTTTTCATGTCTACATGGTAGAGTATTAACAGATAAAAAAATGTTCAATTGAGCATTTCTATTATTTTCATTACCAAGGTCAGACTTGTCCCCTAGCTGATTTTGGTTAGTATTTAAAATATTCCCCAGCTGAATGATTTGGTATTCCAACACAGTCATGGTGTGATTTGTAAAGCACTTTTTATCTACCAAAACAACACGACAAGAAGGATTTACCATCCTCCATAGGTTCCTAGTGACCTTGGTTTCCTCCTTAAGATTCCTGAGAAATAACAAAACTCCCAGGTAAAACCCTTCAGAGACTCTTGGCGTGTAGCGACGAGACATATTTCCTATGTACCACAGAGGAGAAGATAAATGTTGCATGCCCGTCAGATCTCTACTGTGGTCAAAAGCGATGCTGAAAAATAGCATTTCTCATATTTTTCTGCATTGCTGGTGATTTTGTAGGTGTTGTTGTTAGAGCATGTGGTGTATTTATAATCCTCCCTTTGAATAGTCAGAGTCGATTTTCTCTAAAAGACAAAGAAGACCATGTTGGCTTGACGTGGAGGATTTGGAATGATAAACAGCTAGGCAGTGCTGAGCATGCAGAGGCCTGGGTAACATTCACCTTCTGTGTGACAGAGGAACATGACATCTTTCATGGGTTTTAGGAAAAGCCCATTTCAACTGAATGTGGTTATGAGAAGATTTGAAGCTGTCTAGGAAAATGGACCCACTTGGGACTCTGTGGTTATAGCTCAGTTAGCCAGTTATTTAAGCATGGGGAGTCAAGAACGACAAACAGAAATATGCCCAGAGCCTCTGCTTCTCCGCGGATGTGATAGCGGTGGGCAGAGCCCCTGCATGGTTCTCTTTCTGTTCTGAAACCTATTTCCGTTTCACTAGTGGGCTCAGTTCATTTCTTCTTCCACAAACATAAGACTCAATGTATTCACTCTTAGGCCATCTGACGATTCTTTCTCGGCCAGCAATGGCCTGGGTAGTTCACGTCAAGCATGGGGTTTATGGTTTGGTTTATCCAGAGGAACTAGAAAACATTCAGTAATGTTGCCCAAAGGGGCCAATTAAACATTTGTGTTACACAATATGTAGAAACACCAAGTCCCTGTATCCCTCTGCCTTGCATTGGAGATCCTCCAGTGGCCTCCAACATTCTGTTGGTTTCTGTACATAGTAAAGAAACTATCCCCATCAATGGAATGGCCAGTAACACTTCTGCAGTTTTTTCTAGTTAATGTATATGAAAGTTTTGCCTGCGTGTATGTCTATGAATCACATGTCTGTCCAGATCCTATGGAAGTCGGAAGAAGGAATCAGATGCCCAGGAACTGGAGTTACAGACAGTTGTGAGCTGCCATGTGGGTGCTAGACACTGAACCCAAGTCTTCTGACGGAGTAGCCAGTTCTCTTCACCCCAGAACTCTCTCTCCAGCCTGCAGCTTTTTAGTTTTCTGCCTATTGCTTATTTTTGCACAGTAAAGTTAATATAGCATTAATATATTTAATGTTTGAAGAACTATGTTTCTGCTTTCCTTTAGTGCCATTGCCATCTTTTTCATCTCTTACTGGCTCACTACCATTGGCTCTAAACACGGTTTTCTTAACTCTGATCCTTATCTTTAGACCTTGTCCCTTTTATTCTGTAAAGGTTTCATGGTGTTAGTGCGGTGTCTTCTTAATGCTCTCTTCAAAGGCTTCAAGCCTGCAGACCCCAACTCCCATCAATTCTTTCCATCAGTTTTTTTGTATCTTTCCTTTTTCTATTTTTAAAGATTTATTTAGACTGTGTTCTGCCTGTTTATATCCCTACAGGCTAGAATAGATCTCATTACGGATGGTTGTGAGCCACCCTGTGGTTGATAGGAATCGAACTCAGGACTTCTGAAAGATCAGCCTGTGCTCTTAACCACTGAGCCATCCCTCCAGCCCCATCCATCAGTTCTTTTTGTATCCTTCACCTTCCTCCAATGTGGACTTCACAACTCTGAGGGCCTAAGCCCTTCCCTACGCCACTTTTTGCCTCAGCTCACAGTTTCTACGGCCACAGCAGACTACTCTCAACCAATGGCGACCTTTGTTGAATCCTGACCCTCTGGCCAAGGTGGTGCCTGGAGGTATTGCCTTCCGCTGGACCCTAGTGTTACTTGCCATATTATTTTTTCTGAAGCTTCCCTAAGAAAGTGTCATACACTGAATGGCTTATACAATAGAAATCTGTTGTCTCCTGAGGCTAGAAGTGTGAACCCAGCCTGGCAGTAGAGCTGAGATGGGGATAGAGAATGGTTTGCTCCAAGTGCTCTCCTAGCTTCTGGGGACATCAAGAGTTCTTGGCTAAGCTGGGTGGTGGTGGCGCACACCTTTAATCCCAGCACTCGGGAGGCAGAGGCAGGTGGATCTCTATGAGTTCGAGGCCAGCCTTGTCTACAAGGGCTAGTTCCAGGACAGGAACCAAAAGCTATGGAGAAACCCTGTTTCGAAAATCCAAAAAAAAAAAAAAAGAGTTCTTGGCTTGCAGTTGGCCATCTCCTGCATGTCCTTGTATCATCCACTTTCTCTGTGTATCGATCTCCCTCTGTGTTCAAATTCTCCATTGTTTGAGGATACAGGCAGAGAGGGTTGGAGCTCATCTTAATTTTCTCATCATTCATGTTCCCATTTTCAAATTAGGTCACATCTGTAGGTGCTGGCAACACAATGCAAACCCATAATAGTCCCGTGGCTTCAATCTTCACACTCATCTGCCAGAGAAGAACCAGAAAATCTCATCAGGAGACTGATCTTGGCCTGGAGAGATGGCTCAGTAGTTATGAGCACTGGCTGCTCTTTGCAGAGGACCCAGGTTCTGTTTCCAGCAACCACAGGGTGACCCATAACTGTTTATAACTGTTTCCAGGGTCTCCAATAGTCTCATCTGGCCTCCATGGGTACCAATGATACATGTGGTTGTTGCAGGTATACACAGATGCGGCAAACTGTCATGGTCTGGTGGCACCCCCACCTTAAATTATTTCTCTGGACAGGTGTAGAGGCACGGGGATAAAGACACAACTCACATGGCTTTATCGGGAGGGAGATTCTCCGTGATTCCTCATGAAATCCTGAGTTCACATCCTGAGAAATTTCTCTCGTTTATTCTCCAAACAGTCTTTATACCAAAACATAAACTGAGGGGGATATACATTAGCATTCGGTTTCCTAGGTAACCAGGTGAATGGCTCTAGTCACACCCACATCTACCTATGTCTGCTCTGTCACGTCTTCCTGGTCTGTATGCTGGCTCAGTCACGTAGGCTTGAATTAGCGTCTTTATTTAGGCATCCTCCAAATTACAGAGGAGGAGCAGAACAACATCCTGACCCTTTGTTAGGTTAGCGACAGCCTGTCTGGAAGGATATGTGACCATTTCAGGTATGAACTATGGCCTGAGAGCCTGGCTGTCACAGCATATAGAAATATGAGCCTACAGCAAACACTGTATATACATAAAATAAAAATGAATCTTAGGAAGAAAGAAAGGAATGAAAAAGGAGAAAAGAGAGAACGAGAGAGAGAGAGAGAGAGAGAGAGAGAGAGAGAGAGAGAGAGAGAAAGAGAAAAACTGATTTGAGGCTCATCCATGGGCTGAGCCTGTGGTTGGCTGAGGGTAGAAGAGGCACCACGGCAAGCCATATGCCTTGAGTTGCCTTTTTCCCAATAAGGAAATGTTTTTCCTGAGACCTTGGCAAAATCATGCCCCCACTGTCACTCTCTCCTTTACCTCTTTCTGAGTTACACCGAAGTGCTTGCCATGCCAACTGTATCCTGTGAGGCCAACGTCTGATTTATTCACGGGCATTAGGTGTATTGGACAGAGGTCTTTTTTCCCAATGCAGGCATTTTCGTATTTGTGTTCATGAATAAGCTTCAGCTTGTTTGGTTTGTAAAATATATTCAGCTTCTGTTGTATTAGACATAGCCTGGCTGCCATTATTTCTATGATCAGTTCAAAGGTCATTTTCTGTAAAATGTCAAGGCTAAGAGGAAATAAATATAGCAAATGAATACCATGTATCAAATGAACAGCCGTCCTGAGAAGTGATTCTGGCTTCCGGCCTCCGGACCCCAGGAACACTTCAAGGATGCAAATGTGACAATCTGGGAGGACCAGTTATCCCAATTCTCACCTGCATCCCATTGTAGGATGAAAATTAAGATCTGAATTAGTTAATCATTTGCAAGAGGGTAAATACATTTCACCTACAGCTTGTAGCGAAAATGGAAAATCCCATTTATGCCAGGGAGAGCCTCTTCTCCCCACGGCATTCTTGAGTGCTGAGGCATTTGAATCTAAGCATTTGAATCATTAAATTCACTGGACAGCCGGAGCCCGGGCCGAGCTTTCTAATTCTGGGATCTGGCAAACATGAACACCATCTCAGTGGTTTAGTCAGGATGAGGATGCCAGGCTCAGCAAGACCAGCCCGACCAGCATCTGCCACTCCATTTAGTGCTGACTCTGCTCGGTCTATCCATGGGTTTATTTGCCAAACCAATAGGGCAAATCTGAATGGAGCTGGAAACCATGCCCGTAGCCTCACCAGAGGGCTCAGCACTGAGATAACGACCTCCTGATTTATCAAGGTTCGTGGCTAATGTGCAAATAGAAGGTCGTGACTATTCTTCAGACTTGCCCAATGCAGATCATAAAGAAATGACAGTATATCAGCTTCTCCTGTGAAAACAGATTTAGGAGTTGATTAACGACTTTTGTCAGTGTGTCCTGCTTTTCTAATCAAGTCTGAGCATGTCTCTTTGGTATTTTTAGGCTTGGAGGACTTTTACATTCCATTTTCCTTATTTATCTGTAGTGATGGCTTATGAGTACAGTGTAGAGATCTGTGCTCATTAGCTGAAATGTTCACTCAAATATTGGAATATGGTATTTCCAGATGGTTAACCCGGGGACCCAGACATCCCAGTGTGGTCGGAGGTTTAGACAAATGGAAGAGAAGTCAATGTCCAGGACGTGTGATGAATGACCCTGGGAAGAGGTAACCCAGGAACCTCGCTTTGTAGCTGACCTGTAACAACAAGCAGGGGCTGTGGTGAGTGCTCCCCGCCCCCCAGGACAGCAGAAGTCCCTGAGCAAAGGCCGTGGTATAGGGTCTGAAGTGTTGGCAGATGGGAGAGGGAGACACCATAAGACTCAAGGACACGGCTAAGCTTCTGTCTCCAGACCATGTCTGCATCATGATTTTGGCACCGTCATAGACTTCTCGTCTCTGAACAGGCTTTTCAGACTGCCTGACAATTTTGGATGTACACCTCCTAAGCTTTAAGAAAATTTCCCCCTCTCTAAAAGTTGCTCATGGGGCTGCAGGGATGGCTCAGAGGTTTAGAGCACTGGCTGCTCTTCCAGAGGTCCTGAGTTCAAATCCCAGCAACCACATGGTGGCTCACAACCATCAGTCATGATGCTGGCCAACAGACTGGAGGTACCCAGCTGAAGTGTCATAGAGATTATTGCACCAGACAGAACATTTTTTTTGAGAAATAGAAAGTTTTTTTACCTTATAGTTAAGTTACCTTTGTGGGTAAAGCAAAAAAATTTTTTTAAAAAAACCTTTTCCCTACTGAAGAAATTGTACCTTTCTCCTTAAGTTGTCAAGGTTAATGGGATCATCTGAAAATTTATTTGTGTTTTGAGTCATAGATCTGATAGACTCACTTCATTTATATCAATTGCCTTTATACAATGGTAATTTTTTTAAAGTTCACTTGGTTGTGCTTAGGATTGTCTAGATACCTCACACTATATTTATCAAGGTGTCTCTGGACTAGCTTAAGCATTTAAATCAGTAGCCTCAGTGAAGAGCTATTCTTTCTAACTAACATCATTGCCCAATCATTTGGGAAGTAGAATAGACCAGAAGGGTAGAAAAAAAGGGCAAATTTGCTTTCTCTTCTTGAGTTGACACACCCCTTTTCCTGCCTGGGACACTGGGACTCCTGGGTCTTCAGTCTTCAGACTTACACTGATGTGGTCCCTCCTCAAAGTCCACGTAGGTTCTCAGGTCTGCCTTCTTATACCGAATTTCACCAGCAGCTTTTCTGGTTCTCCAGCCTGCAGATGGAGGACTGTGGGGTACACAGACTTCAGTAATGATGTAAGCCAACGGCCAAAATGCATCTCTTAAATACATACAGGACTGTAGGTGCTGCTGCTCTGAGAATCCTCAGTAGTATATCAAGATAATCAAGATCAGTTGGCATTCTTCATTCTTTTAAATGGCCCTTTAATTTTTTTTTTTTGGCTAGCAAATATCAATGCCCCATTTAAGAAGCAGACTTCCCTAGAAGGATGCTGCCTGTCTGTCTTCAAATGCAAATCCAGAACTGTGTTATGTTCTTCACACCAGAAACAATAAGCTGAAGAAAGCCATAAAGCTATTAGGAAAATAGTAAATAAAAGGAAATTTTCTCTTGTGGAAAAGTTGGTCAAGGGGCTGGAGAGATGGCTCAGAGGTTAAGAGCACGAGGTGCTCTTCCATAGGTCCTGAGTTCAATTCCCAGCAACCACATGGTGGATCTTTTTAAGAACTCATTTCTTGTCCACTTCATGAGTCCAGTTGATGGACTCATTCTTTCCAATGAGCTTATGAGTTGGCAAATTGAAACGAATTGGTAATTGAGGAGATGCCCAAGATTGGTAGGGTTGAGGGAATCCATACCTCAGAACTAAAGGGACAATTATTATCTTCACTTCTGGTAGAGCATCCCTTGAGAAGGGCATTTCATTTGCTGAAACAAATGCATAGAGCAAGCTTAAGAGACGGGTGAAGCCATGAGGGACAATGCTAGGTCATAGATAGCTCAGATGCTCTCTTGGAATGGGGACTATGGAGGGAGAATGGAGAGGAAGTACACAGAAAATCCATCATATAATAACACCACTGGAGTCAAAGGTGGACTAGGCCTTTAGGAAAAAGAAAGCCAGAAGTGCTACTTCATTTGGCCTCTCTTTGAAAGCCATTAACACTTTGTAAAGACTAGACAATTACCTAGAGGGGAGTGGTCTCTAGTGAAGGGTCTCTGTTCTATCTTTAGGTTGACAAGGGTAAAAGTGTAGCTTATACATACAGGTGAAGGACTGACTGACTAGTGGATGCCTTCTGTGCTAAAAAAAAACTGCCTGTTTTAAATCTGAGCAGAGAATCAGGAGAGGTAGGTGTAGGAGGAGGGCCACTTGTTGGTTCCTGGATATCTGGCTATCTTAGACCCGAAATAATCACACAAAACTGTATTAATTAAATCACTGCTTAGCCCATTAATTTTAGCTTCTTATTGGATAACTCTTATATTAATTTAACCCATTTCTATTAATCTGTATATTGTCATGTGACTGTGGCTTACTGGGTAAAGTTTCCAGTGTCTGTCCCCATTGTTTCTCTATTGACTTCCCTTCTTTCTCCCAGCATTCAGTTTAGTTTTCCCTGCCTACCTAAGTTCTGACCTGCTATAGGTCAAAAGCAGTTTCTTTATTCATTAACCAATAAAAGCAACACATAGACAGAAGGACCACTCATACCAGGTAGGGAGGAAAGTAATGTCAGTGGGAGACTCCAACTCTAAGAGAGTTGACATTAATGAAAAGAAGATGTCTTTAACTGCCAACTTGACCCAACCTATGAATTATTTGAGAGGAGAGGCTCAGATGAGTCTCATATCAAACAGACTTGTAGGCACATGTGTAGGGGATTATCTTTATTGTGAAAATGTATAGGTGGGTCCTATCCCACTGTGGGTGGTGTGATTCTCTGGTCCAGCAGTCCTATAAGGAAGCCAGCTGAACATGAGCCTGTGCAAGCCAGCAAGCACTATTCAATGGTTTCTGCTGTCCTTCCTTGGCTGTGAATGAGTTCCCTGGATAGAGGAAATGCTGCTTGGAATAGCAAGCAGGCCTACCTTCGAGCTCCTGCTTGAGTTCCTGGCCTGACTTCCCTCAGTGATGTTCTTTAGCCTGGAAGTGTAGGCCAGATGAGCAACCCTTTTATCCCATAAGTAGTGTTTGGCCAGAGTTTTATCGCAGCAGCAGAAAGGAAGTAGGGCAGGGGGGAACATGGAGGAAGAGGGAAGGTTAGAGTTCCTGGAAGATCTGAGCATGGAGCCATGTCATCAAAAGTCTAACTCAGTACAGACACAAAGTGACAAAATATGGCCAGGAAAGGGACATGTCCAGGTGGCTGTCCGCATTAGCCAGACTTTTGTGTTGCTGCTCAGTCACTTAAAGTGGAAGGATTTATTTTGGTTCCCTGTAGCTGGAGCTTTTTCTCCCACTTGCCAGTTCCTGAATAACCACTTGGAGGCTTAATATTAATTATAAAAGTTTGGCCGATGGCTCAGGCTTATTACTAGCTGGCTCTTTAAATTAACCCATTTCTATTAATCCGTGTATCTCTACTGGAGCCCATGCCTTACCGGTAATGCTCTAGCAGCTGTTGGCATCGCCCTGACTCCACTTTCTTTCTCCCCGTATCTCTGCTTGGATTTCCTGCCTAGCTATATTCTGCCCTAACATAGACCAAAGCAGCTTCTTTATTAGCCAATGATAATAAAACATTTATACCGTACAAAGGGGGTACCCCACATTAGTTCCCAGTTTTTGAGTGTTCATTCCACCACGGCTGGCTCTGTTATTTCTGGGTCTGTAGTATGGTGACTGTCATAGCTGTAGGGTCATGTGACAGAAGCTACTTATGTCTGGTAGACAAGAAGCAGAAGGTGAGTCAGGAAGGACCCAGGAACAAGATAGTTCCAAGGATCTGCATCCAACCACCTACTTACTTACTCAAGCATCTCTCTCTGACTTCCTGTTTGGCACATCTTTACAATGACAGGTGCTGCAGGAGGTTCTTTACCAGAGCTGAGTGGTTTTAGGCACCTCACCTACATCCTTGCACTTCTTAAATGGAACTAAGTAGACCCTTCATAGTAAAAACTTCAGTTGCCTCAGGTATTTCATTAGAGTAACACAAACCTGGTCAGTACAGGAAGCTCTTCTGTCGTTGGCAAATGAGACCACTGCCAGTTTTTGTTGGCGGTGGTTGTGTACGGAGGCAAGGCTAGTGCACATGAGGTGTGCAGCTTTTCACGGAGCTACATTTTCCTTCTAGCTTTGGTTCATAACTGCTGAAGTGTGGCTTTTATGGTTATGGTCCAAGATCGAATTCTGTATTACATTGCCACATCTCAAGAAGCTTGGCCAAAGGTAGGAGAAAAATGAAGGGCACACTTATCAGTTCTCTCTCAGAGAACCATTTGGAAACTTCCATGTAATCAATTGTTCTACTTATACACCAATGGCCAGAACTTAGTTACCTGTTTATGTCTAGCTGCAAGGGATACTGGGAATTGTGTTCATTACTCATGGCTGTCTCCGCCTGAGATAAACAGATGGCACTCTCAAAGGGCAGACACTTATTCGAAGCAACTGAACTTTTTGCCTCCACAAATGTATGTGGTTTGCACACTTTCACATATCAAATGAGGACAGCCAGGACTAGAGAGAACTCAGTTTCCCTGGGTTCCTGGTTGCCGGCTGGTAGTTTTATTACAGCTTTTCATCTTGCCCACTGCATAGTGCATGCACCTCTATGACAAGCGGAAGCCTCCCGGGTGAGTTAATGGGTTTTCTTAAAGCGTCATTTTCCTTTCTCTGTGTGAGCCATTCCGATGATCTATACGGTACTGTGTGTGTGTCCTCTCGCCATTCTTAATACCGCATAGCAGAACATTCTCAAATCACAAGAGATGAGATATTTGGAGCTCAGGCTGTCCCCTGGGTGACTAAGAAAGTACAGAGAAAGAGTGAGGAAGCAAACAGGAGGGGGTGAGAACTCACAGAGGATGTCCCAAGACAACAGGAGACGTGAGACCTGACAGACACTGAGATGGGACCAGTGGGGATGCTATGGAACCAGGAGAGATTTGTCAGTGATAAAGAGAGTTTCTCTGTTCCTGGGGAGTTCTCGTGTAATCTATTTTCCAAAGGTGAAAAAATATTTATGATTAGTATGCGGTTGTTATAGATAGCTTGAGAATAAAGATGGGAGTTTATCATTTAAATAGGGCTTAATAACCATGGATTCTGATTTCCTTTCCCCAAGTGCATTCTTGTGAACTAGTAAGCAAAACTGAGACATCAATATTTGTAGAAAAACGATGCCCACCTTGCTTGACGCTGCCATTGAAATCTAAAAAAAGACTGTTTTTTTTTTCATTTTCACTTTTTGTTTGTTTTTGTGGAGGACAGGGTTTCAATGTGTAGCCAAGCTAACCTTGAACTTGGGGGTAATTCTTCTGCCTCGGCTTCCTGAGTGGTAGAATTACAGATGTGTACCATATACTGAGGTTTAAAAAGGACAATAGAAAGCTAAGAATCTCTCAGTCCTTTTATCGAGCCGGGACCTCTCATTCCCCATCACAAAAGAGGACATGTGTAGAATTTTTCCCTTCAGGGCTGTCTCTGTGCTGAGAATTGCTACCTCTCTGTATGCCTTTCATCACGTAGAGGCACAGAGTCAGCTCTTGACTGGAGAGAATTCTCTCTGGCTGAATAAATACTCCCAGCCTCACCCCACCCCCCCATAAGGGAGTCAGCGTTAATCAGGCATGGGGAATTACTAGGAGTGTCATGGAAGACAACTGTGGGAGAAGCTAGGGAATTAAGAGTGTGAAAGGAGAAACTGGGGAATTGGAGGAATGTTGTCAGCCTGACTCCATGGTGGGCTGTTTGGACATCATAGTGGGTCTGAGAATGTAGATAGATCCCACCAGGGAAGGACTGCACAGGGATGCTGTCGGGAGACATTGTTCTCTACGATTGTTGCTCCTGAAGGTTGGTGGCCAAGCTTTCCAGTGTGGGCCATAGGACACTGTTGGTCAGTGGTTTTGGCAGCTGTGCAACAATGCAGAAAGCAGTGAGCACGAGCTGGGCAGACGCCATTCTCTCTCTCTGTCACTTTCGAGAACAATGGCTGCTCCTTTGCTTCCACCTTCCAACTTCTGCATGTGTGTGAAACATCAGATGATTGGGGTTGGGGATTTATCTCAGTGGTAGAGCACTTGCCTAGCAAGCACTAGGCCCTGGGTTCTGCCCTCAGCTCTGAAAAAACAAACAAACAAACAAAACAAAAGACATCAGATGGTAGTTTTCACTTTACAAGCGTGGAATAGCTGTATACATTTGCCTTCCCATTCCCGTTAAAGGACGAAGAGGGCTGGCCAGACCAAAAGCATTTGTCTGGCATGTACAAAGCCCTGGGTTCAATTCCAACATCATGAAAATAAAACAAAGTAAATCCCATTACAGGTACAGTTTTGATTTCTAGTTGCTACAGGGGAGCCATGCAGGAAGGTTAGTCGAAGTGCTGAATGCTTCCCTGGATTTGACAGAGTATCCAACAGTGGCTACAATCTGGGGATTGTGCAACATCCTACACCATTGGCCATTTACAAAGATGATTTATCCCAGGACTGCTCGCACTGATGGTTTTACACTTGGTACTTACTAATGCTCCTTACAGATTATTTCCCTTAGCTTCATTAAACTTTAATCTCAGCTTCTTTCCGGAACAATAAAATGGGACTAATTTTATGCAAAAAAAAAGGTCAGTGAATTAGACGAATTTGAAGACTGGAGTACTGTCCTAGTCTATTTAGAACATTCTAGAGGGACTGTAGATCTCAATTGTGAATGGCTTTAAAATAAAAACGAAGTGAAAACAGGGGTTCATGTACCCCAGCCTGGCATGACTTTAAGCTTTTGATACTCTTGCCTCCTCCTTCCGATACTTACTTTAAGCTTACAATACTCCTGCCTCCACCTCCTAAATAGTACTATTACAGGCGTGCAATGATGCCTGCTCTATACAGCCCTGGGGAATGGACTTAGAACTTCAGGCATTTTAGGCATTCTATCAACGAGCCATATCATTAGCCCTGTTGACAATTTTGGAACAGTAGGTTGAGAGCCCCAAAATGCCTCTTTGGTCTTTACTTTGGGGGCATTCAGATAACTCTGGAGAGCATAGGAAAGACTTAGCCATGGCACTGTGCACCCTCCCAGGTTTTGACTAGGCTGGGAGCCACTGGAAGACAGGTTCTTGTCCACAGGGTCCCACTAACTATTCCTGGGGCTGGCTCAGGGCTGAAACAAGAGGTTAAGGACTCCCATTGTCTGCTTCCTGTCTCTCCACTCTCTTTAGACACTCCTTCCCTCAGGTGTTAGGTGTTCTCATTAATCTTTGGTTACCCAAGGTCACTTACTGATGTTTGTTCCTTGATCATCCAATGCTTTGTGCCTCAGACTATCCATGGCCATTTTCTCTGCTCCTTTCCATTGTCCCTTCAAGGTCCTTTCTTCAGCTAATGGAGCAGCATTGCTAATAGGCTCAAAAACACCCAGTCAGCAAGAGTCTCGGTAATAATGATGGCAGTGGGGTGTGTCTGCTTTCCCAGATTGGTCTGCTGGCACCAAAGTGGGCCTTCTGAGAGAAAGATAATTTAGGCAGTCCTTTGGCTGTTTCCACTGGCCACCTCCTCTGCCTGCATGTGGGCTAAACCACAGACACAAATGTCTGGTTAATTATTAATGTGATTGATGGTTACCTATTGCTCAAACTCAAAGGTCACGAGTGTTTCCCATCTATGACTCCTTAATAAATGCCTGTTCGCTGAAGCAACCTTTACAGTGCCTTTGCTCCGTGATTTTTAAAGTGTCACTTGCAGAGACAGGTGGGCATCAGTATTTCAGCAAGCACAGTTTCAGTAGAGAAGAAGCAGAGCTGTGGAGGGAGAGTTATAATCATAAAGAACAAGGCCAGGTCAAGAACAGACGGGCAGAATGCACAGAAAAGGCACCTGAGGCTGTAGGCCAGGAACATAAGCATGCCTGAGTTTAAGGCAAGGTTTGGAAAACGTGGGGAATGGTTACTTGGGTCTGTCACAGGAAAAGATAAAGAAGACTTAATGGTAGGCAATGTCAAAACAAATCAAACGATGGAAACCAACCCAGCCAGTGCCTGGAGGGGTTCGAGGCATCTTGGGAGCATACCTTTCTGGAGTGTCTGGGATCACTCATGCTTCCTTCACAGGTCCACTAGCATTGCAGGGCTATAGGGTTCAGGTCTTATGTCTAGGAAACACAAGACATACTGGGCTTCTTTGTATTGAATGAATAAACTGTACATTCTTTACTAAACTATCCAGGCAGGACAAGGACTGATTTTGGTGACTGAGTCAGCCCAGGGTTCCATGTATAGTGGGAACTGATAAATAGCACCTGGGTTTTTGGTTACTTGATTTGACCATATAGTACAACAGAGCAAGAAGAAGACTTAGAGAGGGTCATAGTTTAGTTCACTAGTCTGTTTGAACAGGATCTGCTGTTCTCTTTTGGCCTCCAGGAGCACCCCAAACACACACACACACACACACACACACACACACACACATAAACCTTAAGAATTTTAAAATGTGGCTGGGGAGATGGCTCAAAGGTTAAGAGCACTGACTGTTCTTCCAGAGAGAGGTCCTGAGTTCAATTCCCAGCAACCACATGGTGGCTCACACCCATTGGTAATGAGATCTGGTGCCCTCTACTGGCCAGCAAGCATACAGACAGAACACTGTATAAATAAATAAATGAATGAATAAATAAATAAATCTTTAAAAAAAAGAATTTTAAAATGTGGTTGTTGAACTCTAAACCACCAAAGGTATAGTGCACATATCATCTGTATAACTAGGTAGATACTCTATTTTTTTATTTACTAATTATCCCAATCTTTCCTCTCCTACCCCTACATCTCTGCTTTTGTAAACTTGACCCATCTAGGTACCTCGTGAAGAATCATGGAGGTTTTATCTTCTGGTGACTAACTTTATTTCACTTACATAATGTTTTCAAGGTTCATGCATTGCTATAGCATGTACCAGAATTTCCTTCCCTTTCAAATATGAGGAATATTCCCATTGTACGCATGCATGTGACCCTCCCCCCAGGCACACGCATTTCATCTACCCATTTGTTCTGAAAACTTGGGCCAAAGGACTGCTGTTTGGTCACGGTGCATGAAACCTCTGTGACCTCTGCGTGGGAACGGCCTGTTCCTTGTTTCTCCTTCTCTGACGTACACATCTGGAATGGCGTTGCTGTATTGTTTCCATACCATCTCTCCTGCTGCGCGCGGCATTCTACATTCTGACCAGAAATGCACGAAAATGCCTGATTCTCCTCACTAACAGTTCCTTTTGATGAGTCTTCACATGTGGCTCAAGTAAGCATTGCTCTTGACTTACCTGGCAATGATCAATGAGCTCACTTTTAGAAAACTTTTTTATTTGTTGTTTTGTGATGTGTGTGTGTGTGTGTGTGTGTGTGTGTGTGTGTGTGTGTAGGTCAAAGGGCAACATCCTGGGGTCAGTTCTTTCCTTCTACCACGTGGAATCCAGGGATTGAGCTCAAGCTGTCAACCTTGGTAGCAATGCCTTTACCGGCTGAGCCATCTTGCTGGCCACTACCCTCTAAAGAAAAGTTACTTATGTGTTTGCTTTTATTATCAGCTTGACCCAAAATTAGACATATCTGGTTTAAGAGAGAATCTCCATTGAGGAATTGCCTACATCAGATTGGTCCGAAGGCAAGTGCGAGGGGGGGGGGGCATTTTCTTGTTCAACAAATTGATGTGGGAAGACTCAGCTCATTGGGGGCAGTGCCGTCACTGAGTAGGTGGTTCCAAGCTTTATTTTAAAAAAATGCAGGCTGAGAGAGCCATGGAGAGCAAGTCAGTAAGCACACTCTTCCATGATCTCTTTTTGCCTCCAGGTTCCTGCTCAAGTTCCTGCCCTGCCTTCCCTTCATGCTTGACTGCAAACTCTTAAGAGGAAACAAACCCTTCCTCCCAAGCAGCTTTCGGGCCTGGTCTTTATCACAGCTATAGAAAGCAAATGAATACAGGTGGGATCTCACTCTGTGACTCAGGCTGGTCTGGAACTCACTATATAGCCCAGGCATATTGCCCCAAAGTCATAGCAATTCCCCTGCTTCAGCTTCCCAAATGTTGGGATTACAGACACGAGCGACCCTGTCTGGTTGGTAGTCCCACTTTAGACGGCATAGACATCTTAGAAAGACTTTTGTGGCTTTGCCTTTGATTGCAGATGATTTGGATTGTGACATCTGAGGGTAGCTTGGTTGGTCCTGATTTTGATTGTCTGTGCCTTGTGTTATTGGAGGGTCTTATATCCATAAGCCTAATCCTTTTAGTCTCTCTTGCCTGGAGGAGGTGATTATAGGCAGAGCTGCTGGCCATGTGATATCACTGGATATGCAAGAACCAACTACTTTTCAAGCTTCCTCTCACTGACTGCTGCAAAATAGTATCAGACAAGTAGGGTGGAATGCATCCTTTCCAAACTGGTTTTTATATCTTTTAAAATTTTTCTAAATGTTTTTGATTAAATTTACTAAATGGGAATCCATTACTCTCACTTTTATGGACTGTTGTTGAGTCTGGTTATTTCAATTCTTCAGGGGTCCTTCTACCCTTACTGAAGAAACTCTCAGTAAGTAACTCTTACTGACGACGGTCCTCCACAGGCTGGAGGGAGGCCTCCTCCTTCGTGGAGAATCCATCTCACTGGAAGAAACCAGTCAGAACACGCCTCCACCTCCCTTCAAAGCTTTAGACTTGATCACTGGCCTGCTTATTAATTTGACGGGAGCTTAGATTGGGCGATAAACTCGGGTTAGACTAGGCAAACAGTGCCAAATCCCTCATGTACCCTTGATGAGTAACTCAGGGCTGGCCTTGTTTCACAAGTGTCTTTGGAACCAGTGACGCTCCTATTTACCATGGCCATGACTCCTTTCTCCTACACACATTCTCGGGACAGGTTCCTACCTGATGGTGTGGCCAGAAAGAGATGTCAGGGAGGGACTTCGGAGCAGGTGCTGCCTTCTTGTTCAGCCACTCATAGGGAACATGTCCTGACTTGGTTCACAGTCACCTACTTACAACCACAGTGCTTGGCCAGTGAGGTGCCCAGACCTTGGAATTCTGTTACGTGAGCCTTTCTTCTCCTTTTGATGAAAATGTTTGATGCTCCATTGAAAATTATTGCTCCCTGTTTTGGAAAGAAAAAGAAAAATCCATCCTTGCCTCAATGCCCAGCATGATGTACAAAAACATACACATATATGAACTTTAAGGAAAAATAAAAACCCAGATAGGTGATGTGATGCATACAGACATTGTATGTGCTTTTATCACTTAAAATGTCATAGAAAATATCTATATAAATTCCATTCTTTTTTTGAGATAGGAACAAAAGGACTGGAAACCATGAAGGCAATCCAAACTAGGTCTGTTCTCAAGGAGACTAGAGATGGAGAACTGGTCTGGGAGACGCCATATGACTAAGGAAGGGCAGGGTAAAGGTTGAGTAGGAGAACATTGGCTGGCCTAGAGCTCACTGTGTATGTAGGTCAGGCTCACTTCGAACTCACGGCACTTCTGCTGCCTTAGCCTCTCGAGTGCAAGGACCACAGGCAGGAACCCTGTTGACGGGTATGTGCTCAGATGAAGTTCTCTGTACCTCAGCTGAACCCCAGCACCCAGTCGAGAAGCCAGTGCCCACTAACCGTGGGCCATGACTCCCTAGCCATGCTCTCTGTTCCTATGTATGCCCACCGCAGAGTCTCTGGCACCTCACCTGGTGCCTGTAGAGGTACAGGCCCGGCTTCGGGCAAGGGATTGCAGGAAAATTGAAAAGTCTCGAAGGTCCTCGGCTCAGTGAGCAGTACGGTTTTAGCAGAAGTGCAATGACTGTCAACTGCTTGGGCAACTGTGAGCACTGTGTCTCTTGAGGATGGTCCAACATCAGCTTCCTGATAGAATGCCCAACAGCTTCCCATTGCTTGTGGCCCAGATGTACTGGGGACCAGTTGCTGGAAGCTTTCTTCTATTATGCTCACCTGTAAGATGCAGGCATTTTGTCTCTTTTATTTTGGGATCTTTGTTGTCCTAAGTAACAGCTCTAAAGGACCACTGTGCTCTCTCTCCCTCTCTCTGACACATTCCTCTGTAGAATGGTCTTTGAATAATTTCTGGCATTTGCAGAGGTTGATTCTCCTGACTCATTCCCTCTCTTCTGAACAACATCCTGTGATGGCGACTTCTAGACCTTTCCATGGCTCACCCTGACCTCTCCCGAGCTTCTGTCTGGTTAAGCCATTTTCCTTCTCCAAAGTCCATCCCAGATCTCCTGATTCCTCACAGGGCAAATGCAAGGCTATCGTCTTGACCTGGCAATATAGATCTATTCTTTCACCATTTGATTGGACAAATAATAGTGGGAAGGGTGGTGAGGTACCAAGGATAGCCAGGACTGGGTTATATGTCTATTCCTAATAGAGCTCCACGATTGACAAGCCCATGTATCAGTTGTCCACTTAAAGTGCATGTTCCTGTGTTAGGATAATGGCTCCTTACATGTGTCATGGGATCATCTTTTTATTCAGCTTCCTAATTTCTTATCTCTCACCATCATCTCCACCATGAAGTTCATAGGTGCCCATCTTATTGGATCAAGAGCAGAACAGAGTTATAAAACAATTGATATCCTAAGACCGTACTTCCTAAATGGTAGTGTATACACGTCAACCTGTTGATATGCTGATTCTCACTTGGTAGGTCTGGGTCTGCACCTAGAATTTCACATTTCTTATCTACTTGTCTTAGCAATATTCCACAAATGAGTGGCTTAAGCAACAGGAATTTACCTTCCTCCCAGTGCAATGGGGAGTCCAAGTTCAAGGCCAGCTTCTGGTAAGGACACTCTTTGAGCAGCCAATGGCCCCTTCTGGCTGTGTCCTCACATAGCTTTCCTTCTATGTGGGCATAAGGATGGAGGGTGTAGCCGCACCTCTTCCTCATCTTACAAGACACCAATTCCCTTGGGGTCCCCATCCCTTGTCCTCATTTAACTTTAATTCATTGCAAAGGCTTTTTCTATATAGACAGTCACACTGGGTGTCAAGACTCCAATATGGGAAGTTAGCCACATCCAGACACTTCACTCGAAATGCTGGTCTCTTTCCTTGGAATCCCTAACTTCTTTCTAACACTCGGAGGACCCAGAACAGCCAAGCAGGACATAGCTGGACCCCGAACCCAGCTCTCTGCCCAGAAGGACTGACGATGCACTCTGGTGGATTCTGCTGTGATTTCACTCTCTGGTGAAACTTAAGGACATTTAGTGTCTCTATTTTGGCGATTGGTAGCTGTTTGGTCATTTCTATCTGGCTTCAGGGTTATATTTTAAATAGCTTTCCTTCCATTTTGAGAAGAAAACTTTTTGTCAAGGGTTCTCTACGCTCACCCTAAGCCCCAGCTCTGCTCTGGGGAAGACAGCACCAGCAAAGGACTGGTGCCAATGTGGCCTCTCTGTCTTATGTTTTATACCTAGGGAGCAGTATAGGCTGCAGGGGCAGAAGGGACATCGAAAACCATTGCAGCATACAAGACACCATTTAGTTTGCTAAACTGCTGCAGACCGACTATGGGATGAATTGTGTTTCTCCAAATTCACACCTTAGAGCCCTATGCCTGGTACTTACCACGTGCTGTATTTGGAGATAAGGCGGTGAGGGTGGAGCCCCACCCAGTATGACTGGTGACTTTAGAAGAAAAGGGAGAGACAACAGAAATACACTCAAGGCCATGTGGAACAGCAAGAAGGCAGAGGTTGCAAGCCAGGGAGAGAGGCCTCAGGAGAAACCACACGTGTTGACGCAACTTGGATCCTATCCTTCCAGCCTCCAATACCATGAGAAAATAAATTTCTCTTGTATGCGGTCTGCCTCATCTGCAACAACAACCCAGCAGAAAATAAGAGCCCTAAATAGCTAGATTCCATTGCCTTTTGTGTGAGTCTGCTCTCAAATGTTAATCCACTCAATCAACGTGTGCTGGCCTGAAATGACACCCATACAAAGAAAGCATAGTCCTTGGCATAGACTGGCAGTAGAGACAGACCAGTAAAAGACCAGGGCAACGGGGCTGGGGCTGAGAGAGGAGCGAGCCTGTAGTGCCTGGGAAACAACGTTGAGCCCTGTAGCTCTGTCCTGCTGGGAGGTCAAGTGCAATAACGGAATGACTAATGATGAGACTGGAAGGTCACTGGAGCCAGATGGCGGGATTCGGGGGCCAAGTCCAAAAGTAATGGGTTTTAGATGGTGTGGTGAAACTTGCATCAGACAAAGGGTTTATTGGTTGAAAGTGGCAAAGGATTAAAGCAGAGACAGGGGCTCCAGATGGTGTATAGACAGAGAATAGAGATCCAGATGGGGGTATCAAGGAGGGGCTATAGACAAAGAATAAGGATCCAGAGGAAGTAGGGGTGGAGAGTAAGGATCCAGAGGAGCAATAGACGGAGATTTAGGATCCAGGGGGGGCTATAGATGAAAGGTAAGGATCTAGAGGGGCTATACTTGGAAAGTAAGGATCTGGGGGATACAGATGGAGCGTACGGATCCAGGACGGGTATAGACAGAGATTTAAGGATCCAGGTGGGGTATAGCTATAGAGTAAGATATTAGGATAGCTACACCAGCTTGCTTCTAAGATTCATTTGATTGGAAAAATCTTTTCCTAACCCTTTACTCTGAGGTAATGTCTGTCTTTGAAGTTGAGGTTTGTTTCTTGTGTGCAGCGGAGTGATGGATCCTATTTTTGCATCCATTCTGTTTGCCTGTGTCTATTTATTGGTGAATTGAGTCCATTGATATTGAGGGATATTAGTGAGCAATGATTGTTAATTCCTGTTATTTTGTTGTTTTTGTAGTGTGTGTGTGTGTTGTGTTCCCTTCTTTGACTTTTTCTAATGTTTGATTTTTGCCTTTTTTGTGGATGTAGTTAACTTTCTTGGATTGGAGTTTTCCTTCTAGTACCTTCTGTAGGGCTGCATTTGTGAATAGATATTAAATTTGACTTTGTCATGAAATATCTTGCTTTCTCCATCTATGGTGACTGACAGTTTTGCAGGGTATAGATGTCCGTGTAGGTTTTTGTTGTTGTTGTTGTTTTTTTTTTTTTTTTTTTTTTCTCCTTGGGGGCCCACCACCCAGCTCCCAAATAAATACATAGAGACATATCCTTACTTATGAATGTCAGGCCTTAGCTTGGCTTGTTTCTATCCAGCTTTTCTAACTTAAATTATCCCGTTTCCCTTCTTCTACATTTTGTCTCTGGGCTTTTTACCTTTCTTCATTCTTTATATCGTTCTTTCCTTCCTACTCCGTGGCTGGATGTGTGGCTGGGTGGCTGGCTCCCTGGCATCCTCCTCCCTTCCTCTTCTTTTTCCTTGCTCTTCTCTCGAGCCTAGATTTCTCCTCCTACTTATTCTCTCTGCCTGGCAAACCCCTCCTATCTCTCTCCTGCCTAACTATTGGCCATTCATCTCTTTATTAGACCAATCAGGTGTTATAGACAGGCAAAGTAACACAGCTTTACAGAGTTAAACAAATGTAACACAACAGAATATAACACATCTTTGCATCATTAAACAAATATTCCGCAGCATAAATGAATGTAACACATGCTAAACTAATATTCCACAAGTCTAGGCTGGCATCCTTGGTCTCTTAGAGTCTGTAAGACATTGGTGGAGTTCCTTCTGGATTTTAGAGTCTCCACTGAAAAGACGAGTGTGATTCTAATAGGTCTGCCTTTATATGTTACTCGTCTTTTCCACCTTGCTGCTTTTTAATATTCTTTCTTTGTTCTGTATGTTTAGTGTGTTGATTATTATGTGGCATGGGATTATAGTTTTTGACTGAATCTACTTGGTGTTCTATAACCTTCTTGTCCCTTTATAGGTATGTCATTCTTTAGGTTGGGAAATTTCTCTTCTATGATTTTGTTAAATATGTTCTCTGGGTTTGGGGGATGAAATTCTCCTATTATTCTTAGGTTTAGTCTTTTCATAGTGTCCTAGATTTCCTGGATTATTTGTTTGAGGAATTTTTTAGATTTAGCATTTTCTTTGACTGATGAACCTATTTCCTCTACTGTGTCTTTGATGCCCGAGATTTTCTCTTCCCTCTCTTAAATTCTGTTGACAATGCATCTGTAGTTCTTGCTCGCTTGTCCAGATTTTCCATTTCCAGGATTGCCTCTGTGTTTGTTTTCTTTATCGCTTCTCTTTCCATTTCAGGTCTCGAACAGTTTCTTTCACCTGGTTGTTTTCTCTTGGCTCTCTTGTCATTCTTTTAGGGATTTATTGATTTCATCTAATTTTTTTATTTGTCTTTTCTTCAATTTCTTTAAGGGATTTCTTCATTTCCTCTTTATGGACCTCCATTATCTTCATAAAGTCTTTTTCAAGATTGTTTTCTTGTGTTCCAGCTACTTTGGACTGTCCAGGTCTTACTGTCATTGGATAGCTGGGCTCTGGTGATGTCATATCACTCTATCTGTTATTGATGGTATTCTTACACTGGTGTTTAGGCATCTGGATTTGGGGTGATTATAAGTCTAGGCATATATTCCTGTGTTTGTCTTTCTTAGATGGGCATTTTGTTTCTTGGTTTCTCTTTCCTCTCTGGCCTTCTGGCCTAATTGGCCAAGGGTTCTGTGACTAGCCAGACTTCAGGTCTAGTAGGGTGTCTCCTCTGGGGTTTTGGGGACCTGGGGATCCTAGATCCAGTTTGGCCTCTGGTAAAGCTGAAATTTTCTTCTGAAGTTGTAGACCAGGATATAGGGCGCAGGGGAGGAAGATGAAGTCTGATGTTGTTGAGTAGTTTTCAAGGAATGTTAGCAGGTGGTGGGTGGTGTCTTAACTGGGGTCCCTTGGAGCACCTTGGCCTCACGTAAAGCTGCCAGGGGCTGTGGGCCCTAGTGTGGAGCTCAGGGGCAGGGGTGCAGTGCAGAAACTCCTATTTTATCCAGTGTAAATGTTTGGAATATACACCTAGTGAAAATAAATCCACCATCTATTTGCCAATTTTGGCAAAAAAAAAAAAAAAAAAACAAACAAACCAAAAAGCCAAAGAAAAAAACAAATAAACAAAACCATTTGCTGCTTTTATTATCAAGGCAGACAAGTATGACGAATAGCAGCAGCCTTGGACTCCACTTGTTCTGGGTTGCACACAGTCCTTCTGAGAACACTCTTGGCAGTCCCAGACACTTGTAAGTACAGCACACACACACTTCTCCCTGAAGAACTTGTCTAACAACATTTTAGCACCTGGGACCCCTTTTGCAGCCAACGGTCACATGCGTCAAATGTCTGAAATACACCACTCCTCATAGAAGCCTTTCATAATGCCCAATTTCTATTCAAACATGTCCTAGAACGTGTCCTGAAACTGAGAGGGATGGCCCGATCTGGCCTGAACTGGTTTTGAGTGCCAGTGCGCAAGGCAAACTGTCTGCCAAGTGAACCTCTAGGTTGAATATCCTGTTTACCGCCCTGTGCCTCTGCACAATTGAACATGCTTAGGATTGCAATCATGCCTGTTATGGGAAAGGACAGGCACAGGAAGCAGAGCCTTGTATAACTCAGTCCTGTCGATCAAAACAGAACTGCCCAAGATATGCCACTTAGAAACCTAGCTCCGCCTTCTTTCAAGCCACATTAAAAGATCCCCAAACAGTCATCAGGGCCCTCGAGTCCCCTCACTCTGGCTTTTAATCCCAGCACTCAGGAGGTAGAGGCTGGCGGATCTATGAGTTCAAGGCCAGTATGGGCTACAGAGTGAGTCTTAGAACAGCCAAGGCTACACAGTGAAACCCTATCTTGAAAATCCAATAATAATAATAATAATAATAATAATAATATAAATTCATATAACATAAGTTTACCATTGTAAAGGGAAGAATTCCGTGCCCTTCCACACACACAGTGCTACACGGCTGTCACCTCTCCCTAGTTCCCAAGCGCTTCCCCGTCCCCAAATAAAACTCATGCTCACTAAGCAGCCAGTTCCTGTCCAACACTGCTTGCCTCTGGAAGTCACCAGTCTAAATGGTATCTGTATAATCTGCATATTCTATTTCATATGTATATGAGATGATACAACGATGCCTTTGCCTCCACCATCTTTCACTTAGCATGATATTTTCTAGGTTCGCCCAAGTACTATCTACAGATCAGAACTATAGTTCTTTTTCAGGCTGAGTAATATTCCATGGAATGCATATTTTATAATTTGTTTGTCTCGTCCTCTGGTGCTGAGCGTTTGGGCTGTTTCTACCTCATGGCTCGTGCAAACAGTTCTGTGAATCTGCGTCATCTAGGGCATGTTTTTCTGAGCACCCGTTTTCCCTCCTTTTGGGTCCTCTGTCCACTTCCTGCTATTACCGCTGGCCACTTCAAGCTGAGTTCTTTTGAGGCGCAGGTGTAGAACCAGCCCTGACCACATGTAGGTGGCTGCTGTGAGAATTAACTAGGAGGGTGCAATGGCTCCCCCTTGTGGTGAGCAGCAGCAAACCTGCACATTTCTATCTTCCCTGGTAGTGCTGCCAAATGTAACAATTTATTGAAATGAACCAAAGACAAATAAAATACCAGGCCGGTAGGCATGCGAGATCATTGGACAAAAGAAGTGGTTTAAACCTACATCTTTTTTTTTTTTCAAACTGAAGAAACAAAGCAAATGACGCCAAATTTTCTTCTCTGTTTTATGCTGGGAGAAAAAGAACTATGGATGATGAAAACAGCATTTGGTATTAATGGAATGGTTCACCATATAAAAAAAATACAGGACTTCCGCGTAAATCGCGTCTTTGGTATGCCATATCCTAGAGTATGGCCACGTGTGCCCCGCAGAACTGTGTCCTCTCTCTTCTGTTGTCTCTTTCTGTAAAGTTGAAGAAGCACACGGCTCTTTCCTCCTATCTGCCCATGTCCCACTCGCAATAGATGCCAGGAAGTTTCCGGGTCCAGCACAGTGAAGATAAACCGTCACCTGGCTCTGTGTGCGGGTGTGTGTCAAACTGCACATGCTCTGAAGCTGTAGCTCTGCAATACTACCGAAGAAAGAAACCTCGTTGGCAGGAACCACAACGCTTGTTCCCGGGCACGAATGAAGAGAGTAGGGAGGATCTGCACTGCGCTCGTTTTTTGGGCTTTGTTTGGTCAGATGGGTCCCATCCTCAGACAAAGAGCTAAGTGGCTCTCAGAAGTGTCGGCAATTTTAGGGTTCTCGTTCTGGCACTAGCTGAAAGACAGCAGATTAGGTTGGAGAAGAGCGTTTGACTACAGTTTCTCTGAAGTTATTTCACCCCGGAGAAGAGAGGAGAGACAGATGCGGTCTGTGGTGAAGGACCAGGGTTCGAGGCCCCGGTCGGCTTCAGGATGTTCCTCTGGACTCTGTCTCCCCCAACCCCTGAAACACTAGGAGCACATTCCTTTAAGAATTAGACCAGTCTCTGAACCCCAAATGCCTCACTTTAGAGTTGGCATGGACCATCACCACGGTCTCCTACTGTTTTGTATTGTGTGAGTGTCAGCGTTCGGGCTGGGGTTACTATGAAGTCTGATTGTGGGTCTTAAACCCCACTGCCTACCCGCCTGTTTCATTCAGGCGCCAGAGAGGCCACTAGGCCTCGTGTGCACTGTACAAGCAATCTTTCTCCTCTAAGCTGTGCCCGGAGCCCCTAAGCATTGATTTTAACCTCGCTTATGTCCATAGCTCTGGCAGAAATCTGGTTAAAGTTGGTCTGACCCAGTTAATGGCCAGGACCCCCTTCCATTCATTCTATGAGTCCCCAGGCTTCTCTCTTTGCCCGCCTACATCGCCCCAGGAAGTATTTCAGTTCAGGCCTGCCTCCTTGTATGATCTAGACTCTAGTCTTCAGTCCCAATCAATCCTGAAGCTGATCTCCTCACTCAGGCCTGAATCATCCCCATCACCTGCTGCCCGCCGCCGCCCCAGAATCCACAGTGTAGACTAACCCGGAGGTGGCTTGCACGTGGAGGACAGGACGCGCAGCTCTCCTCCGTTCGCCTTTCGTGCATTTTCCTTGATCCTCTTCCATTCCTCAGGAAGCAACAAAAGACAAAACTTCTGTTGTAGTTTCAAACCTTTTTCCGCCCACAACAGCCTTCCCTTCCTTGGAGGAGATTTCTGCTCAGTACCCTAGTGCTGGGAGGCTCAGTTCAGGACGACCTCAAGAGGACCTGCTAGGGTTTGTGAAAATCTCAGAAGTCTATTTTTACACTCACGGCCTATATTCAGGTTTCAACCAAGAGTGGCTTCCCACCGTAACGATTTATTAAGCGCCCTCTTTTGGTCACACATTCTGTCTGCAGGTTCCTGTTTTCTGGTTGGAACTTCCTGCGAATGACCACTAGAGGGCACATAATTTCCAGTTTACAAGGTACTTTCCACAGCTAGTTTCTGGGGCTTTGCTGAATACAAGGACCAGTTTTTCGTTTGTTTGTTTGTTTGTTTGTTTGTTTGTTTGTTTGTTTCCCTCCTCAGAAGCAGGAGCGAAGCACTTGAAATTCCCTAGGGGCAGCTAAGACATTTTCTACACTGTAAGATATTCTCAGCAGTCTGTGAAGTGCTAGCCGCCAGCAGCAGACATTCTAGCCCATAGAGAAAGAATCGTGCTCTCTCTGTGTTCCTACCCAGGGCAAGAGAAAAGAACTGAAGAAAGCTACACCCTCGAGTCGTGTTCTTTCTAGGTTTACTAAAGCGCATATGCGCGTAGCTTGCGTCTATCTATTCAGCCCTCACAGTAAGACGGTAATGCTTCCCGGGGTCTCTGCCACTATGCGCAGGCTTCCAGCCAACTTAGGAAGCTAAAATGGGCAGCTGGCAATATCCTTTAAGTCAGCATGGACGGGAGCCAAAGCAAACTTGGTGAGAGATGAGCCGGACAGGGAGACCAAACGGCATGGAAATATCTCTTGGGTTAAAGTTCCTTAGAGCGCTGTGGGGCGCCGATCTTAGAGCTGTATCCCGGTCAGAAAATACGGACAGCTACAGCACTGAGGAATGAAACCGACTAGATAAAAGTAAACACGGATCCAGAGTGAAGATTGGTCAGCACAGGTCCAGATTAGGATGCTGAATAATAGAAATGGGTTGATTTGCCGGGCGGTGGTGGCCCACGCCTTTAATCCGAGCACTTGGGAGGCAGAGGCAGGCGGATCTCTGTGAGTTCGAGACTAGCCTGGTCTACAAGAGCTAGTTCCAGGACAGGCTCCAAAGCCACAGAGAAACCCTGTCTCAAAAAAAANAAAAGAAAAAGAAATGGGTTGATTTAAGCTGTAAGAGCTAGATAATAATAAGCCTGAGCTAATAGGTCAAACAGTTTGGAATTAATATTAAGCCTCTGAGTGGTTATTCAGGGACCAGTGGGTAGAAGAGAAACCTCCAGCAGCAAACTCCTTTTCACAGATTCCTTACGACATTTTTTTCTCACACCCTACCTATGACTACAGTTTCATATCTGCCCCTCCTCCTCATGATCTACCAGTGGAAAAGGACACATCCCTCCAACATGAGCTGAATGTTCTTAGCAATCCTGGCCCAGCTGTAGGGGTGTGTGTGACACTCACGGACGCCCTGAGTACTGCTCTATAGAACAGATGATCGTGTGCACCCAGCCTCATCTGCTGAGATCATGGTTTTGCCTCATGGTAGCTGATGGAAGTAAACATGGTCTAGCTAATAGGAAGTCTCAAGGGGGTTGATCACCCAATATAAAAAAAAAAGTGGAAAAGTTTCCTTCATACGCAGACCATTCCCAGGTTAACATCAATTTTCCTCCTTAGGTGTCAGGATAGACTTAAGCTTTTAAACTACGAAGTTGGTTCAATCCTCAGCCCTAGCCAGCCTGAGAGCCACCAGGCTGATTGCCCTTTCTCAGGATGCAATCTGATGGCTGTGGACTCCTCACAAGGTAACCGGGCTGCTGTAGTTATCTAGGGGCAGCCAAACTCACTGTCTGGCATGGTCAAAGAACTGGCCATCCAGGAAAAACAGAGGACCAAGCAGCAGAGAAAGGGAAAGTAACAATTTCATCCCTTAAGAAAGGGTGCAGCCTAAGGCCGAAAGTCCACTCGGTGGATTGCTGGCTTACATAGTATTTTATCAGCCTGGGGATCTTACCCTGCCCCTCTTGGTCTTGTTTAGATATCTACCCTATAGCGTTCTGCTGTTTCTACTCCTGATGCCTTCTGGGTACAAGAAGCTGCCCTCTCTGGGAGTCCATTTTTAAAAATTTCATTGTCCACGTCTGTCTCTAACTCCCCTTCAGCAGATTCATCACAGTGACACAGCTGTCATCTACATTTGGTTCTGGGGGACATGGGCCCTGCATCTGGGGGAGGTAAGAGGAGCCCAGCTAGGATGATCAACTATTTCAGTTTGCCCGGTATCTGTGTGGAAAGTTTCCTGTCTGGGGAGATCCCAAAGTCCTCTAGGAAAGTCAGCCTAGCCTGTCTTCTCCATCCTTGGGCAAATGAACTTTATGTAAAATTCAGGCTGCCCTGTGCCCTGGGCACTTGCTAATGGAAAGTCCCACCGCCTGTATGTTCCTTGCTTTCCTCGCCTGTAAAACGAGGGTAATGAGGGGAACTGTCTCATGTAGTCACTTTAATCATTCATATGCTCTCACAATTTCCAAACTCTAACTAGCTGCAGTAATCTAGCTTCTGGAGCCAGCATTGATTGCCAGGTGATAGGTGTGATGATAGACAGAAGCCCCCTGCTACACAGAAGAACACCACTAGCAGACATTTTCAGTGGGGAGGTGGGACCTATACTTCATGTTAAATACAACACAGATACAGATAATTGCATGAAACGAACATGAAGTCTTAAGAATTACTAATTAAAGGGGCCTGGAAAGATGGTTCTGCAGTAAAGAGCACCGACTGCTTTGTCTTCCCGGGGACCTGGAATCAATTCCAAGCACTCACATGGCTGCTCACCACCATCTGTAACTCCAACCCCAGAGGATCTGATGCCCTCTTCTGGCCTCCTTGGGTACTGCACACACATGGTTCACAGACACCGCAAACAAAACACCCACACACATAAAAATAAACATAAAAAATGTATGCGTTGCTAAAGTTGTAGCAAATACCTGTGGTAGCTGAGAGAACTCTGTCTGCAACCGGATAACTCCTTCATTGCCCAACTCCACCCTTCTTCTCCCCAACAGGTATTCTAGTGTTTGAGTTTAGAGATTTATCTATTTTATTGCTTTCTTCAGACCGTGAGAAGCGTTGCGGCAATGGCCCATCACCACGCTCTGAACCTCGTCTCGAAAACAGAGGGTTCCACATCTCCTGTCATTTCCTGCAACGCAGGGGGAAAGAGAACACGGAGAAACAAAATTTCGAAAGGAGAGGGCACATGTAGGGGATTTTCAGACAGTCCCTGCCGTGACTATGCACCCCGTAGCTGGAAGGGGTGCACTGAGCTCCGCGTACATTGCTTCAAGAAATCGACAACAGCCACAGGCCATTAGGATCCCATCTGCTTCTCATGAAACAGGAAATGCATCACTGCTGAGGCAGGGGTCTAATGTCCCCTGCGCCTCTCCAGCTCACACCTTGTAGCTTGAAGATGGGACTCAACGCACCTTTAATTTTCCTAGCCGAGCGATGCTTTTTACACCAAACCATGGCTCTGCCCAAATACCTGGTTGTGAGAGGCATTCCTTAATACCATTGGGAATGCTGCCACAAAGAACACAAAGTCCGGGGCTGTGGTTGTGGTGGCTTGAGATCCAGAAAGGGGGGGGGGGCAAGGGAGTGTGGAAAAGGTCACCGGGGCTTTGGACTTGAGTCAGGCAGGCAGAGAGAACATGCATCCCCAGGGAATGGGCTGTGGAAAGGAACTGGGCTTCCAGGAGGAAATTATACATGGATAAGACAGGCGTTTGCAAGTCAAATCCTAGGAACACAATTTAAAATAAGCATGGTGTGTGTTAGCACTGACTTCATCTGCAGAGAACAGAAAGCCACAAGTGGCTTAGATGTCATAAAAGGGTAAAGTTACTTCTGGAGTAATGGTCTGGTCTAAGGGACGGCATGCTCATTCATAGACCTGAGGAGCCTGGACGTCTACCTTTCTGCCTTGATAACTCTTATCGGTAAAGTAGCATTTTCAAGGACTCTTCATGGTCTAAGATGGCACCTGACGCTTGGGGCACTGTCTCCAAGCTTCAGGCAGGCCATAAGAAGACCAATGGGGGTGTGTCTTGCGCCAAGTACTCTTTTAACTAGCCTTCCCAGAAGACACAGTTTACAGCTTCTACCTCACCGAATGGGTCTAGCTGAAAGCCAGCCAGAGAAATACTGTCTTCGCTTGCTGGAATAAAACTGGTTCCTTGAGAGGAGTATTCAGAGAGCATGAACAGGAAGTGGGGTCAGGCAAAGGGCATTCCTTTCCATCTGAGTAGAGGCAGTGATGCCTCACAATGACGGAGTGTCCACAACAGCAGAATACTGGGTCCATTTAGGAGCGGCCATCTGCTCACCATGATCTCCATGACAGAGCAGGAAGCCTTTCTAAGCGGCTGTGCCTTCATCTGTGAAATGAAGAAAGCGCTAGAAGCTGCTGGGGTCTCAGGAGAGTCCCCCGCAGTATTGTGCATAACGCAGCAGCTTTGGCTGTGACTCTAACTCAAGGGTCTGGGAAAGCAAATTTTGATGTATAAGAAAAATCAAGGCCCACTAAATACGTCTACCACCCAAACAATGCGATGGAGTGGTTTCCAAACCTGTATTGATGGCTTCTTAAATGTGTGAGGTCTCCAGGAAGATGGCCTGAAGGGTCCCTGCACTTTTTTTCTTTTTGTTTTGTCTGCTCTTTGTTTTGTTTTTGAGACAGGGTCTGTCTGTGTAGTCCTGACTGTCCTGGAACTTGCATTGTATTCCAGGTTGGCCTTGAATTCCAAGATTTGCCTGTCTCTGCCTCCAGAATGTTAGGATTAATGGCAGTGTGTGCCACCAGCTCCCAGGGGAGTCCCTGCATGTTCATGTGAAGGTTCTGACTAGTTTGGGAGATTCCTGGGAAGTGGGGGGAGGGCATTGTGAGCTCTCCCCAGACTCCTTGCTGCCAACTTGGGGAGGGTGGAAGGACAAAAGTCGTGTGTCCCTGTAGAGTACACCACCCAGGAAGTGCTGCTTTCAGACCTTTCCTAAATACTCCAGACACACACACTGCTGGGGGTCTCAGGGCGGTCCAGTAGGAAGGTCTCTGTGAACAGAGCAGCCAGCAGAGTAAAGGTCTGGGAGGGGCAAGAAGGGAGTTAAAGTCTACAAGACTAAGTAACCAGTGCTAGTTCAAACATCAAGATTCTGACTTAGAGTAATTTATTTGGGTCATACTTAAGCACAGCACAATTTGGAGAAAAATTTCTGGAGATATTGCACAATAAAGCTACTACATTGGCGCTCTTTATATAAAGTACACGTGATGCCTCCCATAAAGATCGGTTCTGTAGGTTGACAGGCTTATGATAAGGGTCTGGGGGAGGATCTGGTGTGGTCTCAGCCACACAGATGGCTTGCAGGTCACCAGGCTGTTAACCACATTCACTCCCCGCCTTCTGGGTAGAAAACAGCTTGTACAGCTCTCTCTCTCGGAAGAGACTACCCCGTGTGTTTAAGATTCCTGGTTCCCCGGTGCTTATCCGTGAGCACAAGAACCTCTGTGCCTCCCACATCTCATCCCTCCTCCTTCTTCTTCTTCTTCTTCTTCTTCTTCTTCTTCTTCTTCTTCTTCTTCTTCTTCTTCTTCTTCTTTTTTTTTTTTAAAGAGAAAATGTGGCTGTATTAGAGACTAAGGTTGCATGCAAGGCCTGCATGGCTAGTCTAACTAATACAGGCAAGCGTAATAGAATTATAAGATTAGCTAACAGCAGACTAACGAAAGGGAAGAGCCATCTTAACCATGATTGATGGCCATTCAAAGGGTCCCTTAAGATATCCTATCTCTTTAATGCAGATCACTAACTTTAGAAAATGGTTTATTTTATTTTTATTTTATGCACATATTTTACCTGCAGATATGGAGTCCAGTCCCGGGAACTGGAGTTACAGATGGTTGTTAAGCCATCATGTGGGTGCTGAGGATTGAACTTTGGAACCTTTGGAAGAGCATTCAGGGCTTTGAACCACTGAGTTATTTCTCCAGCCCTGTAGATGAATTGACCATTGATAGCATGAGAGTTTTAGGAACAGACAGCCCCTTAGAGAACCTTCCTCTAGCTCACACCCGGAGCCGGGACCACATGTTAATGAGCCCTGGCCCTCAGAGCCTCCTGAGGCCTCCAGCCTCAACCCTCCATGGCCAGATCCCTCCCTTACCAACCTCTGTCATCTCTCACAGGGTCTTAGTTACCTTTTTTTATTGGGATGACCTAAGAAAAGCAGCTTGAAGGAGCGGAGCTTTATTGGGGTTTAGGCTTTTGGATGGTTCAGTCTGTTGTGGGAGGAGGGGAAGAAATTCAGCTACGTGGAGTCAGGCCAGGGGCAGAGAGTGAGACAGGAAGTCTCCAGTGATAATGTACCAGCTAGGGCCTGTCCCCAGCTAGGCCTCAGCTCCACAATCTCCCAAAAACACTGCCACCAGATGGAGACCAAACACTGGAAATAGGAGCTTTGGGAGCATCTCATAGCTAGTGTATAACACACAGTGACAGCCTTCTTTAATCTCTTTAAAGCTAGACCAGGAAATGCCAGCTAAGGTCCAAACAATGGACTCTTCTGCCTGGAACCTTCTTTCCAGGACACTGAAGAATCCATCTCCAGAATCACACCCAGCCAGAGAGTGTGGCAGGAGAGGGGCACCGGCATGGTTAAGTCGGTTGTGTTTCTTCTTTCCCGTTGTTTACAGAGAGTGTGGAAAGGGCCGCCAGGCCTATAACGCTGAGGCAAATCGGCCACAACTAAACTTAGTTGGCTAAAGCAGACACCAAAGGACAACAAATTTGATTTCACTTGTGTGCAATATCTGGAGTAGGCAAATTCAGAGAGACAGAAAGTTGAATAGGGGTCCCCAGGCACTGACGAGGGTAAAGCAAGGAACAAGGAGCTGGTGTTTTATGGGTAGAGTTTTTTTTTTTTTTGTTTGGATTGAGTGAAATGTCTGGGAATGGGTAGCCATGATGGTGACAGAGCATTGAGACACACTGAATTCCTTGAAACTGCACATCAAAAGACGACCAAAAAGGCACCTTTTATATTGCATTTACTTTTACCCCGGCAAAGCAGACCACGGAACACGTTCACCACTGGGTTTAAGTGTCGACTTTCCTGAAACAGCGCCAACTGCTGGAGTTGTGTAGGAAAGGCATGGTCTCGGGAGGGTGGCTCATGTCAAGTCCAGGGCGCTTAAGACCCATGTAGGAAAATCACAGCTGGAAGGGCTGCTCAGCTGTGGATGGATTCCTCCTGCCTGGACAGCTCCAGGTGTGTGGGGGAGGGAAAGGATAGGGGGAGGGGGGCAGCGGCACTGGGAAGTCCCACGTCACCATCTCATCAGTCTTGAGACGCTTCCTCACTGAGAAAACATTACAAAGTGTGGCCTGGGGAGATGGCTCAGAGGTTGAGAGCACTGGCTGTTCTTCCAGAGGTCCTGAGTTCAATTCTCAGCAAATGTTACACGGTGGCTCACAACCATCTGTAATTAGATCTGGTGCCCTCTTCTGGCCTGTAGGGACACATGCAGGCAGAACACCATATACATAATAAATAAATGAATCTTAAAAGAAGAAAAGAAAATGCCTTTTTCTTTGGTTCAGCTGGGACATACTGAGAAGGCCTGGGGGTGTAGCCTCCCCCACATCCAGAGTGCTTAGAGGAGTATGTGGGATCTCAACATCCCAAATTTGGAAAGACAGAAGCAAAACCAAACCAAGCTTACTGGAAGTTCAGTCTTCTGCTGGAGAACAGCGGGTTGACCATAGAAGGAGTTACAGACTTAGGCCTCTAGGGGGTGCACAGACCGTGATAAATACTCATCTGGAAAGGGAGCCTCAAAGGCTCCATTCAGATGCAAGGACTTTATAAAATGCTGTTCCCCCCCCCCCTTCCCCGCCCTGCTCCCGCCGAGTGACACCCCCAAGCCTTTTCTGGATATCTTCAAAGATGGCAGCTTTGATCATCTTGAAGACAGTGTTGGAGGAAGGAAGTCAAGCTAGCCGAGAATGCCACGGAGCCATGGGCTGTGGCCCTCTGCCAGGAGAGAGGCCAGGGCTGCCCAAAAGCTCCCAGAAAGGACATCACCCAGGCTATAGTAACTCAAAGATAAAGGCCCCTGAGCACTAGCTGAGCATCATGGGAGAAAGTACACTTGAGTCTTGAGTTCTGGAAGCAGTGGGTTTCGGTCAGAGCCCACAGAAGTGGATCTGGTCCACCTTGACTAAAGGTCAGAGAGTTCAGGCCTATTCTTGCTCCTTCAAAGTTATTGACAAGAGGTTTGACTTAAAGTGTGGCTACGGACAGGATGTCTTAACTCAGGATATAGTTACTTGATGTTTCGGGAACAGAAAAGGTAATTACTCGTTTGTTCTTTGTATCACGGTCAAGCAGTCTTCTGCCTTCTTCCCTCCTTTAGGACTGAGGTCTAGAAGGCATACGGAAAATAAACTCAGGCAGATTCAGTATTCACAGGGTTGCGCTCCTGACTCTATTCTGTGCCTCTGTGTATTTCTTTTCTCTGCCTAACATTTCTGATCTACATTCCCCTACCCTGGAACATTCGAACCCATCAAGGCTGGACCCCGACAGATTTCCTTCCCTGTTTCAGACATGTACAGCCTCGGTGAGAGCCACAAGAAAGCAGGGGACAGGAAGGAGCTATGGCTCACAAGGCAGGACCATTGTCACACATACAGTGACACACACATCTGCAGACCCAGACAGGGGCAGCCTCTATGGTGGTGGTCTAGATGGTGCTGTAAGCTGCTGCTCTGAGAACAGAGACAGTTGGACTCATACTCGGTCTGTATTCGTGTTGAGCCCACGTTTCTCCACAGCAGCATGCTGACGCCTGGGCTCTCAGTTCTCCTTTGCACAAGGGCGCTGTTCAGGAATCTGTGCAAACAGGACGAGCTGGTTGGGTTGGTCAGACACGAGGTCCTCCAAGGACGCGTGTTTGACACAAGGCCTGGTGAGGCAAAGGCAGTAGAAACTACTGCCTCAGGCTTCGAGAAAATAAACTGTACAGGAGGAAGAGTCCAGGAGAGTCATCCCTAACTTTTTGGTGCTATTAAAATTAAAATAATTAAAATCAACAATTTAACTTCTAAATCTTATTTGTCACATTTCGAGAGCTTAATAGCGCCCCCTGGGGTGTGGCTACCATGTGGGCAGTACAATAGTCACTATCAATACAGCACATTCTGTTGGACAGCACCATGGCATTGTGGTTGCTATGGATGTGATGGAGGTCCACTTAGGAAGCTGATAAGTGACTGATAATGAATTGATAGGAGATAAGACTTCCCCGAGAGTTATTGGTGCTCATCTAATTCCTACCCTAGAGTTCAAAGGCCTTGTGAGGATGTTCGTACCTGAACTATTTTGGGGTGGTGTAGGGTATGGGGGTAGAATTTACAGAAACTTAGAAATGCTTTCTCTAAACTGTGGCCCTCAAATGTGTGGGGGTTCATTTCTGTATTCCTGTCACCTCATGTGTGGTAGTCTCCCCTGTCTTCTGCCTCCGAGGGCCTCTCTGTTACTGGGATTTACTGCATGGCTGTGGCTGAGGCAGGGCTAAGGATTTCCCATATTTTATTTGCTTCTCTCCCTTCTGTGAGGCGAGGGCTCGAGACTTGCTGCCTACCTAAGCAGCAGAATCATTTTCTCTCCCCACACTATTCCTGTGGCTTTCCAGCCCTGGGCATTCCAGAAGATTCTCCTCCTACCTCTGGGGGTGGGCCTAACTAGTCCAGAATGAATCCTTTGCCATGGTAGGCTGAGCTCAGGGCCAATCATTGTGTGATGTGCTTCATGTCACAGCAAGTTACTGAAGGGACCACATAAACCAGGTCTGTAGCACAGGCGTCAAATTCTAACTGAATAGAGGCTGAGGCAGGAGTGTCATGAGTTCATGGCCTGCCGGAGGCTGCATCTCAGTGGTACAATGCTTGTAGAGCTTGTGTGAGGCCTTGGGTTAATACCCAATACAGAAAAGAAAAAAAAAATTAGGCCACAGGAAACAAAAGGAAAGTACCAAGTATTAGACTTCTAAGGCAACATAAAGAGAGAGAAGGCAGAAAGAGACAGGACCAGGAAGACTGGTCTTCAACAGATAGGGCTGTGTTTATTAGTGTACATTAAGATACGGTCTTCCAGAGGGGAGCAAAAACCGGTGTGACCCTTTACAGGGGCAGGGTGAGCGGCTTGGGAATGAGGAAATTGTTGAGTCATAGAATCGACCAACAGTCTGTCCTGAGGTCTCGCCTTCCTGGACAGGACAGACTTATCTTTTCTGGAATGGTCAGTACAGCTGAGCAAGGTCATCTGCAGTCTGGTGGAATATTCTTTTGTAAGAGAGGCACTGTAATACCAAGGGCCTTGATGGGGAAAGTCTGCCTTCTCTTGACAGACTTCCTGCAGGGGGCCTTCTTCCTCCAGACCTTCTTAGGTGTGGATCCAAGTCTTGGAAGTGTGCAGCCACCCAACCCATGATGAGGCCGAGAGCCAAGATTCTTCTCGAGAAGGGAGCAGGAGGGTCAGGCTGGGCTGCCTGGCTTCTGTGCCCGGTGCCCCAGGCTAGTTAACCCCTGATTGCTTCAATAATGAGCCTGCTAGGCTTTTGTGACCCTCACATAATTTTCTCTTGCAGATAGCAAACTTGGGTTGATAGAACACTGGGAACTTACCCACAGGTAGCCACCAAGCCAGGATGAGGCAGAGCCAGACCCTCACATAGGTGCTTTCGGTTCCAAACACATACCAGCTTTGCTTGCCATGGGGCTTGCAAGAACTCTGTCTGCATTCCAAAGGATCAGAGGATGTTCTCAAACAGGAGAACAAAACCCAAGAGAAATACTTCTGCAGCAGTGAAAACAGTATTTTACCTTGAATATTACTTGAGAATGTCTGGACAGAATGGCTTTCAGAGGCCTTTGCAAACCACTGGCAGAGTTTAATATATATATATATATATATATATACACACACATATATCTTTGGCAGCTACCTTCAGTGGGCCTCTCTCTTTCTTGATTTTTCTTAGGGCTGTTAGGAAAGTCTTCTGGGATTTTTGTCTGTCTTTCTTTCTTTCTTTCTTTCTTTCTTTCTTTCTTTCTTTCTTTCTTTCTTTCTTTCTTTCTTTCTTTCTTAGAGAATGGGTCTGAAAATTCTAGAAAGAACTGATGCATCCCCCAAGAGGGTTAAATTAAATAGTTTGGCTCCTCCCAAGAATTCAGCAAACTGACCCCTGCAGCCAAACCTCACCTTTGTTTACTCCTTGCAAGGAGCTTGCTGGTGAATGAACTTGTCATTGATGGCAGGAAGCTGTGGACATTGCCCAAGAGAAGGATCTCAGTTGTTCTGGATTCAGTTCACACTCCAGGGAGGGGGTAGCTGTAATCCTGTTCTCTTTGTTTCATGGCTCCAACCCCCAACAGTATACTTGACCTTACCAGTTAATGAAGGTCACCTTTCAGGCAAATATCACGTTATATATTCGAGGCTCTGATCAGCTAAGAGCTTTCCTAGCAGAAAGGTCACAGCAGAGAAGCGTCATCCTTCCTGATCCCTGGGCTGTTGCACCAGAGGAGAAATCCTGGGAGGAAGGGCTCACAAGGAAAAGCCCTTTGGAGTCCATGGGATTGTCATCCTGTACAACCTGAGGTTTCTCGACTGCCTGCAAGTTACCGAATAAGCACTCAGAGGCTTATATTAATTGTAAAAGTTTGGCGTGCCCATATCATTTCTCCTTTTCTGTCTAATCAAAAAGGAAGGTTTTAACTTTAACACAGCAAAAGTACATATAATAAAATGGTTATCAAACAAGGATTACAGTTACAATATTTAGTCTATTTTTATATGGCTAAAATTAAAGAAAATAGTCTGTCATCTATCCTATCTTTGTGAGTCTAAAGTTTTATATCTAATTTATCTCTTATCATAACTAAGGAAAACTTTAATTATAACTATCTAGTCTTCAACTCCATCAAAGAAGGATCTATTACCTAAGAAAACAGGAAGTGCATTGTAAGCAACTTCCAAAATTCTAGAAATGACAGAAATATTAGCTGCCTGGGCAGTCACCCAAAGTTCTTCTGTAATGTTGGGACATCCATCTTCAACCTATAGGCCTAGAATGTCTGGCAGATTTCTCAGTGAAGCAGGAAATCTGAAGGACTATCCTGCCTATTTTGGCAAAATTTGTCAGTCACTTTCTTCTGTGTCCTTAATGTCTGGCAGACTCTTCCATGAAACAGAAACTCTGTAGGACTGTCCCACTTTGTTTTGACAAGTTCAGCAGTCATTTTCCTGTGTGTCCTGTGTGTCCGGTTTATACAGCACAGTCAAGCAGTACAGACAAGAGCAGTTTCTTACCCAAATGGCTAGCCTTGCCAGTTGAAAGCAAACTCCATGAGGTGCTTCTTTGATGTCCATTATCCTCTTGAAGTAACTGGTGCTGCTAGGAGCAGATGCCTTTCACTGTCAAGAAAAGTCCAAGTTCTTAAAATGTTTTAAATGCCATGTTCTGTAGGATTTTTGAAGTGTTTGAAGACTACCTACTTATCTGAAATATATCTCTGCACATCTAGAAAACATAACTAACATGTTTGACTATTATAATTATATAAGTTTGACTATTATAGATGACTATTAACTTGTATTTTTAGCTATACATTATATTTTAAATGAGCTACATTAAACATAATACCTTAAACAAGAGTAGAAGTACATATATTATATATATAATAACAAAATTGACCTTAAATTTGTATCAATAAAGCAAATCCATATCAATGTAAAGTATTTTGAGATTAACAGCTGTTTATTGGATTAAAGTAGATTCAATAATCTACTTTTTATCATTTCTATACCATATCACCTTTTTTTCTTTAGAAAGAGATTGACTATGACCATTAACATATAACCAACCTTTAAATGAAAGCCAACATTTATAAACAATATTTTGGGAATTTGGGCATAGTTTTTATACTACTTCCTGCTGATTGGGGGTGCTAGTAATCTTATGGGGATCCTGAAAAAATTTAAAATTATGGTTACACCTTGATTATAGTAGTCTGTGAGGCTGAATCGTCTCAGTCAGTTAACTTGAAGCTGTTTTGGATGTTGAATCACCTGGGCCATTGTTTCCATGAGACCTCTCAGGGGGTCTTGCTTGATCAAACCACATATTAGCCTGGAAGGAATTCATAGCTTTTCATCTTCTGTGGAAACAAAAGCAGAACCTCTTCTCCAAAACAACATATACATAGACCCAAATTTTGAAGTCAAGATATCTTCACACCCTTTTCTTGCTGTTACTCTTTTGATATAGCTGTTAAGATTTTGGCATAGCTGTTCCACTTTTGGCATCAACTTGGCCACTCCGCCTCCTATGTGCGCTATTTGGCCCACAGGCTGCTATGAACAGAAGGGAGAGAGAGTAGAGGCCCTTCCTGTATGGTGAGAGTGTGCTTAAAATCACACGCAGATGGTGTCGGTTCTGGTCCTATCAGGCAGTTCTGCTCCTCTTCTGTGACCCAAATACAAGGCACAGAGAGGGGGTTTTGGGGGTCAACTGCTACTCAACTACTCAGTCCCTTGGCTGAGGGAGAGGTAAGGAAAGCCAAGAAGCTTAGCCCTAAGGACCACTCCAGGGGGCATGGGCAAGAGCAGAAGCTGGCTGGCCCATGTGCTCCTTGGAGCTGGGACTGTCCCTCTTACCTGCTTCCAAGAGGGTGCTTTTGGGAAGCAGAAGCTAAAGTTCTCCCAGCTTTCAGGGTCGTAAGACTGGCATTGCCCTCCTTCTTCATTTCATTGGTCATATTACCTACCAGGCAAATTCTTGTAGTTCTTGTAGGTCACTCAATCACACAGTTACGATATTAATCCCCAGTGCCCGGACCACTCCTACTGTAACCATCTTATTTAGCAGATGGACCCTCATTATTACTTCCCTCCCATTGGAAGTTGTCGGGTGGCTCTGGGCACTGACCTTTCAGAATTACAAGCTCATGTGGTGCCCTGTCTTCATGGTCAAGCTATGGAATATTCTGGAAGCTGACCACAGAACTTACATCTCAGCTCCTCTCACCACATGATCTCAGACAAGTCCCTCAACTTCTTTGTACTGCAGTTATATATAAGGCAGACAAATTTTAATATCCCTCCAATAGCCATAATTAGTACTAATAAACTAATAGCCTGCTTTATTCTATAAAGTGTCAGCTATGGACAGTAGGCAGCATTGCGTGTACTATGCATTTCCTGTACCACAAGCAGCTTCCCAGAGAGTGATTATTCCTGTGTTCTTTGCCAGCTAACTCAAGAGAAAATGATTGGGAAACTTGTATCCTATGACAGCAAGACTGATTCCCGAGGACCTACCCTGCCCCTGACATTACCAGCATGGGCAGTGGCATTCCTATAGTAGGGCAGAGTTTCTCGGTCTCAAGGTGGTTGCCATTTACCCATTAGCATGGAGACCTGCATGGGAGACAGTCAGATACAGAGAACCGCAATATGTGTTGAACGCCACTGCAGCCTGGCCCACTTCCTGGGCCACGAGTTGCCTTGTTTCCCTTCTCATGAGAACTTGGCTATCCTGGAAATAAGCGTGAATAAACTTCTTGGTTTCAGTAAAGGAGAGAACACATATAGAGGATTGTTATAAGACAGAGACCTGCTTGTTCATCCCGGTCGCCTGTCTAGCTAAGCCCTGAAATAACTACACAGAAATTGTATTAATTAAAACACTGCTTGGCCCATTTGCTCTAGTCTCTTATTGGCTAACTCTCACATCTTGATTTAACCCACTTCTATTAATCTGTATATCGCCACGTGGCAGTGGCTTACTGGGAAAGATTCAGCATGTATGACTCTGGTATCTCCATGGCGGCTCTCTCTCTCTGACTTTGCTTTCTCCATCCCAGAATTCAGCTTTGTCTTCTCCAGTTCTGTCTTCTCCGCCTACCTAAGTTCTGCCCTATCAGGCCAAAGCAGTTTTCTTTATTCATTAACCAATACAAACAACACAGAGAGGGGGCTCCCACATCAGAGGATGAGTGCTGGACACTCACTCTAGTAGGTTCTACAGCACAGGTCATCTGACCTTCAGTCAAAACCAACTGGTGAACTGTTCACCAGGCAGGGAGACGTCTACCTTGTGAACCAAAATCATCTCCCACGTCCTTCTATCTGTAGAGCTATCCTTTGTTTAAAGGCTTCAGGGCCGGGGATAGGGGACCTGTTGTGACAGGAAGCCCAGTTCCCTTCCTTGAGGATGCTCCACCCCTTGCTTGAAGACCATTACTTAGAGGAATTATCTGAATCTTCCAGGTCTGTAGCCAGAGGACCAGTTGGTATAAATATAATGGGGACATCCAAAGTTTTCCTCTGGCATGTTCTACCCAGAGTATTTGTCTGAGAACTTCTTAGAAAAGTCCATGCTTGGATCAGATGAAAACTCTCATCTTTTTTTTTTTTCCTCCAAAGAATACGTGGTCAGTAAACTTACGAACAAATGCCCAATATCATTAGTCATCAGAGAACTGAAAATTAAAACCACAGGAAGACACAGTGACTTGTACCTGCAATCTCAGCTCCTGGGAGGTTGAGGCAGGAGGAGAGTGGGTTTAAGATCCCGCCTCAAAATGAAAAGTCAAACCCAGGAAAACCCAAACACCTACAAACCAAGTTTTACAATGAGATATTATACTTCGCATAAAGTAGGGTGGCTATAGTCCATAAGCCAGACAGCAAACACATGTTGGTAAAAAGTGGGAAAACTGGAATCATTGTGCTGCATTGGCAGAAATGTAAAATATGCATTCATTTTGGAAAATAGTTGTGAGTTTTGCAAACACAATTTTGTGAAAGAGAACCACTATGTGAGCTATCAGCTCCATACCTGGAATTATATGCATGTGAAAATGTTCCTAGACAGAAGCTTCTTGCAAATGCAAATACTAGGAAGGAGTATTATTGACAATAGACACATAGAAACTATCCAAATGCCTATCAGCTGAAAGATGGGTAAGCTAAATCTTACGGCTGTCCCATACACTGGCATGTTTCTTCGGCTATAAAAAGGAGTAAAGTCCTAACACAGGCCACTTATGTGGATCACCTTGAAGCCTGGACTAAATGAGACACTCACAAAACAACACGAAACAAATAAGAATCAAAAACCACTGTGAAGAGGCAACTGGCAGTATCCAGGATTTTTTGAATTCAGGAGGACAATTGACTTGGAGAACTTTGATCTTGTTCTTCCTGGCTGAATTCATACTCCATGCTAGGTAGCTACTCTGATTCCATTCTGAGGGGCCATCTAGAAGATCATCACGTGTCCAGGTCGAGGAGGCACATAGGTCATCAGACCAGATCAGGAAAGGTCCCAGTGGACTGTTGAACCCAGCTGCATGAGTGAGCAGATTCGGCTTGTAGAGTTCCCAGAACCCTCTAAGGCTTGGGGCTTGGTAGGGCAGCCCGGGCTCTGTTCAGCCTCCCCTGCAACCCCAAAACACAGTTCTCTGGACACAGTTTGACACCTCTGAACTTAAGTGAGAAAACGTAACAGACTCATTCTTGAGAGTGGTCATGAGGGCAGCTGTTGGGAGCTGTGAACCCCAGATCCTGAATTTCTTGTAAACAACTTGTTTTCCTCTGCTCTGAGACAGCTTGCAGCTGCTCTGAGCACGAGACCCTCAGGAGTTCCTGATGGCAGGAGGAGTGCTTTCTGGTGTGTTTGGCTGGGGCGTGCCTATCAGTTAAGGATCCCTATATAAGCGGCTCTTTTACACAATGAAGGGGGCGGTCCTGTTTCAAGGATGACCCATGTCTCTGTCTGTGAATATTTGTGTGTTTCAATCTCCAGCTCCTTGCCCGGTTCACGAGCTGTATGGTAGCGCATAGAGCACAGAAGGGCATGGTGTGCTACAGGCAGCCAGCAGAGAGATCTCAGAAAGATGCCAGAAAGACCTAGAAACAGACTACCACTCCCAGACGGTGAGTATAGCCCTAAGAAAGAGTTCAAGCCAGGCATAGTAGCTGCGGCAGACACCTTTAATCCTGGTACTTGGAAGGCAGGGGCAGGTGAATCTCTTTGAGTTCAAGGCCAGCTTGGTCTACAGAGTGAGCTCTAGAACAGCCAAGGCTACATAGTGAGTCCTGTCTTGAAAAACCAAACAAAAGGAAAAAGAAAGGAACCCCGAAGTGAAACAAAAAGATAAACAAAACAATAAAACTGAAATAGAATTAGTTCATCATTCCAGGGAGGCAGTGAGGCCTGAGACTGAAAACTAACCCTGCACAGTCCTGTTCGGTGGACCTCGTGACCTCACAGGAGGAGGAGCCTGTGGGACAGGGCTAAATCTTTGCCACGCTTCCCATCACAGGGAGCTCCATAGCCTCAGACCCTGCCAATGGCTGGGGAGAACCATACATCTGCCGAGCACTGCTTTGCTTCTGCAGACAGACTGCAGAAGGCTGTGTTGTGATTCATGGGCTCTGACAGTCACGTCAGCTGAGGAAGCTGGGCTCCTGTCAGGTCCTCAGGCTGAGGAACATCTGCTGCTGCCTTGGTGAGCTTGTCTCGTCTCAACTTGCTCTGAAAAGGCTTGTAATAGTCATTTGCAAAAAACAGGAGGAGCGCTTTGGAAAAAGTGGTGTACAAGCAGAACCGACACAAACAGCAGGTGCCCTGCCTTCAAGCTAATCCAGCCCCATCCCACCCAGGCACTACAGCGAGGCTGTGGCCTGGCCCAGAGGCCATTTGAGGCCGTGGGCAGGGAAGTACGAGTGCAGCCTCGGACCCACAAGCCTTTAAGTCGGCCTCTGCTATGACCCTTCTGTGCCATCTGTGTTGTTCCTCAGCCTTGTGTTGTCCTCTGGGGAGTAGAGCAGAGCAAGGCCACTTTTGTGCTGTGTCAGGATTGACTAGCTAACGGTTATTGCCAGAGGTAGCGGTGATGGATGCTGTTGGACCAAGGAAGTTTCCACCACTTCTACCATTTGTAGACTCCTGCAGTTTGTCTTTTGGGGGCAATATGTTCAGCGTTATTAGTTTTTGGGGGGTTGAGGTTGTGTCTCCAATTTATTTCCCTTCCTCCAAGTTACTGTAAAGATACAGATGATGTGGTCCAACTCTGACTTATTTACAGATAAGAATCCTGAAGCTTAAACTATGGTACAGGTTTGTATAAAGTCCCCCAGCTAGATAGAGCTGGAGCCAGGGGGTGTCTGCGCTAATTCCCATGCTGGTTTTATCCGTAGGAGGAAGGCTCGCTACCAGGCCTGCAAGCTCAGGCAGAAAAAATGTGAGCGGGTCTAATTCATGGGCACTGCCTCCGTATAACCGCCACCCAGTGAGCAGTGGCTCTCCCCGACACAGAGAAACCCAGCAGCTGTCCCTGTGTGCCGCCACCAGCATGTCTTCAGCAACACGGATGAGAGGCAAGCGTTCAGACCAAGGAAGGCAGCCCCTTGGGGGAATCACCATGGAGAGCTTTCGTGCTGGTATTTTTAATGAACTGTTTAAAGCAGAGACTTGTGGCTCCTGGTGGGACAGTTCCCTGCTCCTCATCCAGAGGGGCCAGCGTGCATCACTGAGGCCAAGCTATACCTGTGGGGTAAGTAGAACAGTCGGTCCCAAGGCCGTATAGCAGTATACAAAGCAAGCTGGCTGGGGGGCTGAGCCGCTGATCTGTAGTCTATAATGCAAGCTGACCGCAGTGTTGAACTGCAATCGTCTGCAGTCTACACGGCAAGTTGGGCAGTGGGGGCCAAGCTGCAGTTCTGCCGTCTATAAAGCAAGCTGGTAGCTTGGCAGGGGCACAACCAGCCAGCGTGGAACAACATGGAGGAGACTTTCTGTAGCTGTTTAGTGCGTGCTATGTGACCTGTCTCAGTGTGACTGAGGGAGCCCAGGGCTGCTTGCTCCTTTACCCGGAGGTCAGCATGGTTCCCAATGCCATAGAATGACAGGGCCAGTGTGTCTGTGACTGTGTGATATATACTTGGCAGCGTAGCGTGTCCCAGGGTCATCTCCTGGGTGACTCTGGGTACCTGGTATCATGACAGGAAGGGCCGAACAATCTATGGGTCCCATCAAGAACATCACCAGTGGATGGCTCTTTTCTATCTCTGTGTTTGGTTTTAATTACTGTTTAACAAAAATAACCCAGCCTGTCTGTAATTGGTAACTGGTGAGGTCAGGCGTAGCCCTCAGAGACCTATGGGAATGGAGAGTGGATTTAATCACGAAAATGGCCTGGCTGCTCTCTCCAAGGAGGGCCCAAATGATGCCTTGGATGGCTTTCATTCCTTGCTAAGACACCCATCTTCATTTCTGTGGTGAGCTGGCATTCGGTGCGGGGCTGCTGTTTCTCAGTGTCTGCGGTGCCAGGGGACAGTGGCAGAGGCATAAATATGCAGTAACAAGCTCGATGAGCACACAGGGGATCTCGAGAGAACTTGGGAGATGCTACAGGTGAATGGAGCTGTGCCTTCCTGCAAGGACTGAGAGCAGAGGAAGCTGAGGAGGGAGGGAAAGGGACCACACGCCCCACATCTTTCTGGAATGAGCCAAGACTCCCTTCAGTTTAGGCGAGCAGAGGCTGCAGGTCCAAAGCAGAGGCGTGGTCTGCCGGCTAGAGGAGTGTGATGAGAAGGGGGCGTGGGTGGGCAGAGGAAGCTGAACTTTGATTGGAGGGGAGACGTTGAGTGATGGTGCTGGGTCCTGACTGGGTACCAGGTTCCAACTATGATAGAGGAAAGATCGGGTCCAGCTCAAGTGTCCACACACTGCCGTTCAGCAGGACCAGAGTCGCCCTGCGGATCCACACAGGCGCCTCGACCCCCAGCACCATGAGGATTCTGTAGCCACTAAAGACAGCCTCAACTCGTTCCTTTCTGTGTGTTCCTGTGTCTGCAGCTTTCCGTTGTCTTTCCTTCTTGGCTAGGTGAAGAACACATTCAGGCGAAGGACTGGCTTTTCTCTGTCTCTGTTCCCATCTGTGTCCTCTTCCTAGTGAGTACTGTTTGAAGCAACACAGCTCCTGCTCCTGAGCTTGTGCTCCCCTGCATCATGGGGGAGGCTGGCCACCTTCCTCCTTGTGCAGACTGCACAGGCCTGCAAAGGTCAGAGAGAATGTGCTAGCGACGCCGTACCCAACATCTCCCGGGAAGTCTCCAGCTTCCAGGATATGCGTATCCACACGTATACATGTATTGGCCAAGTTTTGCCCACCTTCAAAAACAAATCACCTCTAACGTTTGCTTCCATCTCCGAGGGACCTGTGGGCACCACAGTGAGGTCTCAACCCAGAAAGTGTGTAGCCTTGTCTAGAGCACAGAGCTGCCATGTCTAACTGCACCCTAGTAACAAGCACAAAGGTGTCTCTCTGCAAGGAAAGCCATTGCTATCGTTGCGGGCCCATGTGTGAGCCACATGTGCGACACAAAGATGCCAATTGTCTTTCTCTGCTAATCGCTCATATTAGAGCGATACCTTGGGGCCCTCCCCCTCACAGATCAATTTAATTACAGGCCCGAATGCCCGCTTGGCTTGGGGCACCCACTGGGAGCCTCGGATTTCAATAAAGTCCAAACCGCTTTGAAATCTAAACGCTGCCAGCCTTCAATTATCCACGCCGAGGAAAGGGAGCATGGATAATCCCAAGCAGCGGATGATTAAAAAACCATCTCTCCTGGCTTTTGGGAAGAACCATATGCTATTTGCAAAAGAGCAGCAAAATTTCCTCTCCAGTGGTGTTTTGCTGCGATTAATAATGCAGGGGGCTTGCGTTAATCCTCATGCGCCCGCTGATGGCGGAGCAACTTGGGTGGAAGGGGCTCCTCAGAAGCACGTTGAATGGAGGGAGGTGACAGAGCGGGCGGGACCTGGAGCACTCATGGGGAAACCAAGTTCTGGTGTCTCTCCCTCTTCTGAACGCAGCACCCAGCACCTCTGTCTGGCTAACTGCTCTAGCTGAAGCCTGATCCGTTTGCCGCAGACATTGGTTCCCACACCAGGACTACCGTGCCTGTGGCACACCGAGGCTATAGGAATGTCTCTATCCCTTGGCTTGTGTGTCCCACCCGCCTAAAACACACTTAACCCTCGCGTCCTGTGTGAGCGTCATCTGTTCTTTGAATGACCTGTTTCCTGCTTTCTTTACTAACCACGCCTATGGGAGCAGTTGTTTTTTCCCCCGTCTTCCCTCTCCCTCTGACTGCCCAGGGTACTCTCTGACTTAGATGGAGTATGAGCTTCACAGCTGGGTGGGGAGGAGGAGACATATCAGACCTTTTACCACGTCTGCTCCGTGGCAGATGCCCTTCTACATGCAGATCTACACTCAGGCCCACAGGAAGATGTAAAGATGCAGAGAAACACACCGGGGTTGTGGCTATCTCTGCTATAACTCCCACGGATTGTTTTAACCTTGGCTTGCTTCTTTGTGTGTGAGACGGGGTTTCCAAAAGACAGGGCTTGTGCAGTCCTGCCTGTCCTAGAATTCACTCTGTAGACCATGTGCAGGTACACAAGCAGAGATCAGAGAACAGCCTTGGCAGTCCTCTGCTTCTCCCTTGAGACAGGGTCTCTCATCCCCTGCATCATCTGCTGGGTTCGCCAGCCCACAAATCTCAGAAGATTGTCCCGTCACAGCGGCACATCTTGTTTACAGGAGCGTTGGGAGTACAGATGTGCAACATGACTGCAGAGTAAGCCAATAGATTATGTGCCTTGCTGGCGGGGCCTGGCTTGAGTTTCGCTGCCACTTAAGTGATTTCAAGAGATGACATCATAATTTGGCATTGCAATGAAAATTGCTTTTAAAAATAGGCAAGCCTGGAAACGGCGGGAATTTGATATCAGCAAAACAAACACCTATTGAAGGAATGGTCAACCCAAGATTTTCTTGCACAGAAGTGAGCAGTTGGATCAACTGTGCTATAGCTTTATGGCCTAGGTTGGGTCCTAAGCTCAGTGGGGTTGACCTCACCTGGGAGCTTGTGGGTTTCAGCCCCCAGGTGGATGAACTACAAACATGAACTCTGAAAATCTTAGTCTTGTGGGACTTAAGGAGCAGTAATATCCCAGGTGGCTGTGGCTGGGTTAGGTTTTGTTAGCAAGATTATTGTCTGTGCCGAACTAGGCCAGAAGCTTACAAGAGGAACTATCAGCGTCGGAAGAAAATATGGGTGCTAATAAGAAAGGATGACACCATCTTCCTTGAAAACCCAGGGGGCCCCATAGTGTGAGAAACGCGAGTGGGGAGGCTGAAGAGAGAAGCAGGAATGAAAATGTGAAGAGGCTTGATGGGACACCTCCGCCGTTCATCCCACTTGCTTTCCTTCTCAAAACGAGGTAAGAAGAATGCGTAGTAACAGGCATGCTTAAATAAATAAATCTAAAAGGAAAAATGTCCGAGAAAAGACGTCACAGTTTAATTAAAAACATGGCCCACCCTTGTCCTCAATGAGGTGACTGTATCTTATAAAGCATTTTAGAGCTCACAAAACATGAAATTCTGACGCTTCTCTAAATTTCCCTTTGCCCAAGAGCTTACATTCTAGTGACTGATGTCTGCATTCTGATGTTTGTTTGCTTCATTGAGATAGTTTACATAAAAATCAGTTTTGAAGCCAGGCGGTGGTGGCACATGTCTTTCATCTGAGGCAGGTGGATCTCTGTGAGTTCCAGGCCAGCCTGGTCTGGTCTACAGAGTAAGTTCTAGGACTGCCAGGGCCACATGGAGAAACCCTATCTCCAAAACAAAACAAAACAAAAATAAAGACAAAAATGCAACAAAACAACAACAAAATAAATTTAAAGCTTTTGAGTCTACTTTTGAAAGATTTTTGTTAGGCCTGCCTATTCTATGCCTTTCATCTACCAAGAGAAGAATAGGTTGTTCCAGGTACCTTAGAGTTTGTTACCAGCCGATACCCTGAACCATTGTCTGTCACAAGTTATATACAAACTAGCACCTTGGGAGAAAATATGGGGATGTTAAATAAGAAGACAGAACTATCAGATCAAAGGTGGGAGTGAGAGGGCTGGAGAGATGGCTTAGCAATTAAAAGCACTGGCGGCTCTTCCAGAGGTCTTAGGTTCAATTGCCAGCATCCACATGGCAGCTCACAATTGTAACTCCAGTTCCAGGGGATCTGGTCCACTGGTGGTCCCTGCATCGACGCACATAAAATAAAGTTAAGTAAAAAAGGAAAGATGGGAGCGAGACTGGGAGATTTTGGTGTGGTCATATTTTATTATTTTATTTTATTATTTTTGAGACAGTCTTTCTCTGTATACCTGGCTGGCATGGAGTTCACTGTGTGGCCCAGGCTGGCCTTTGAATTCACACAGAGCCGCCTGCCTCTGCCTCCTAAATATCTGGATAAAAGAAATGAGCCACCCTGTCCATCTTAGACTGACATTTTGCTGTAGTTTGTGTTGTACGGGGGAGCAAACCCAGGGTTTAATTCATGCTAGTCAAGGCTCTGCACTGACCCATATCCCTCGTCTGCAGACTGTCTTTAATAGCTTTACACCCCCTTTGCTATGGGTGTTTTTTTTTTTTCTTCCTCAATTGGCCACAATTGAATTATCTGAGAAGAGGAACCTCAGTGGAGAAAACGCCTCCATCAGATTGCTTGTAGGAAAGTCTGTAGGGCATTTTCTTGATTAACGATTGGTGTGGGAGGGTCTGGCTCACTGGAGGTGATGCCACCCCTGGGCAGGTGGTCATGGACTGTATAAACTGAGCGAGCCAGGAGGAGCCAAGTCAGTGAGCAGCCTTCTTCCAGGACCTCTTGTTCAGTCTTCCTAACAAAATTTTTTCCGTGTCCCTGTCCTGACTTTTTCCCCTGACGTCCTTGCATGAAGGTCTCTAATCTGTGAGGTGAGGCAAACCCTTTACTCCCCAAGTTGCTTTTTGGTCATGGTGGTTAACACAGCAACAGGAAGCAAACAGAGATGAAAAAAATAACAAAGACAGCTATTATCAAACAAGGAGTCTAGCCTCATTTGCACAGATGAAAGAGAAGAAGCAGGGTAGATGAGACCCCTCCCCCCAGAGAGACAAGGAGAGTCGGGGTACAGAGTCACAGGAACATTGCCCATGTCCCTGTAAGGGCTTCCCTGCTGCGGTGGAATCTGCATGATGGGGTGGAAAAGCATGGGCGTCTCCAGTGACAGACTGTTCGAAAACCATTGTCATCAGCCAAGGGTAACCTGTCTCTACACCAGTCCTCAGGTGAGTTAGCCATGGTGCTGCCTGTTGCCTAATAATGCCCAAGGATGGGCGCCCCTGGCCTTTACACGCCGCGCTGTTTGCTACCTGCTCTTTTGCTGTGTGACTGCCCCCATGCCCAGCCTTGGGGATGTCATCTCACTCCTGACCCTTGGCCATACTTCCTGACCTTGCTGGGAGAACCCCAAGACTCTCACTCTTCCCTATGTGAACTCAGAATGCTGGCCTCAGAGGTCAGCCCTCTTCCATCTCATCTTACTAAATGGTTTTCTATCTTTGTTCTTTGTTCATAAGGGAATCTCACCTGGGGCAATGCATGAAAAGCCCTCCGGGACTCGGGCTACATACACATTCTGCCAATTGAATCAGAAAGTCTGAAATGGGTTTTGAAGCCAGTAGATCTCCAACTTTCCAAGTGAGTCTAATATTCAAATGTGTAGGGCAGTAAATCCCATTACTTGCCTCTTTTGACTTCTTTAGCGAGGTTCTTCACCTTAAAGCTTTTCGGTCACTCTTACATATACACAGCCACTTTCCAAAAGCAGCTTATGTTTTTTTTTTTTTTTTTTTTTTTTTTTTTTTTTTGAGACAGAGTTGTTCAGTGTAGCCTTGGCTGTCCCGGAGCTCGCTTTGTAGACCAGGCTGGCCTCAAATTCACAGAGATCTGCCTGCCTCTGCCTCCCGAGTGCTGGGATTAAAGGAGTGTGCCACCACCACCTGGCAACAGCTTCTGCTTTATGGTAAAAGAAAAAAAGAAAGAAAGCAAGCCAATACTTAGCATCCAGTCTCTAGTCTTCCAATACAGACAAGCAAAGAGATGCTGCAGCCCACTGGTGATCTTCCCAGGAGGTGTGGACCAGCACTGATGAGGTGCCCAGCATCTCCCCCTCCTGTGTCTCTGGTGCAAGAGTGTGTACCTTCTTGTACCTTCCTTTTTAAAGCCTCTTTTCACAGCTGAGCATCTCAACTGAACTTCACCCCCTCGCCATTCCTTTTCCACCCAGACGTCTGTATTTCTGGTAAGTCGATCTTTCTTGAGCCTTTCAGCCTGATGTTCTGCTGTGAATTGTGAAGCCTCCTCTTATCCTATGGCCAATTCCATTCTGAAGCATTGGACGTGACCCTTGTGGAGTCCCCAATGGCTCTACCATCTGGCTGCCCAACTGTTCAAATCAGATGTAGCTGAGGTCACCGTAGGTTCCTTGAACACTCATACCTCATGTCTATCAGGGCATGTCCATTGTGTTTCACGCATTTTTAAAATTCGCATTTCACTTTGCATCCACAGTTTTGCTCCTCTCTGGGCTACAATTGTTTGCTTCAATCGCTACAGTCTCTTGGTGTCCATCTCAGTGAGGCCAGAGAGTCATTCTCGCTGTTTGCAAAGTCCACAATCCTTACCACGGGATCCAAACCTTACCTGATTAGTGCCTACTCTATACCCATCCTCCCCCCTCACACAGACACAGACACAGACACACACACACACACACACACACACACACACACACACACCGCTGCCCTCCATCCTAATCCACGGCCTTTGAAAATACAGGTGTAAAACACACATCGTTTCTTCTTCTGGTAGGTGCCTACTCGTGGTATGTCTCTCTCACGGCTCCCCAGAGAAGTCTTCCCTGATGCCCGAGAGCTGGATTAGAGGCCCTTTGTGTTCCCCCAAAATCCTCTTCTACAAAGTACTTCTCACAATGCGTCACACTGCTCCCTCTGGCTGCCCTGGATTCAGATGTGGACCTGGGGGCGGGGCATGTCTGTCCTACTCACCGTCAATGCCCTGGCAGCCAGCAACAAATGCTGAAAACCTGAGTGGCCGAGTCCTGCCATCTTTTCAGTGTGCTCTGGACTGTGCCATGCGTGGCTGGGCGTCTGGGACCCTGAGATGAGGATTTTTTTTTCTACCAGTCTTAGCTTCACAGCCCTTTCTACTTCTTGTCTCCCCTCTTCCTGGCTCTGCAGCCTTCAATTCAAATTAGCTAAGTTGAATTTTGCATGAGCTTTTGTTTTCTTTTTCCTCGGTGGAAACTTCTTATCTCTTCATTAATAATGGATACTATTGTAACCCAAGGCCCTGTAGCTTTTTCAAGTAGAATCATGTTAATAAGTATCTGGTGTTAGCTTGCTAGCTTTAGCAAGGTCTCCAACACTTCAGTATTGACTTAAAGAATAAGGGTTGGTAAAAACAACAGGGATGCATGCCTTGCAGTCTTTATTTCTAGGGGTTTTGTTTCTTTCATCAAAATGTGACCCTTTGGTCCCTCCAATTTAGCTGAAGGTAACCATCTGGGAATGGACCAGGTTTTACAGTCTTAAGTACACATAATTTGGGGGCCTTTAGGAAAAATAATAAGCATGCTACTTACAGGCTTGGAAAATAACTTTTGCAAGCCTTCTGCCTGAAAAATCAAACTGCATCAGAGAAATAAGCTGTTCATCTTCAACCTTAACCATTGTAATTAGGGAAACTGAGGGCCAGAGTATGGATCTCCTTGAGGACTGTCGACTGGCCTCTCTTTCTCCTGTGGCTCGCTGTGGAATTTGAGAGATGAAGACACCAGTGACAGTCACCTAGGCCATACAGCAGGGGTAAGAACAGAGGCTCAGAAAAAGCAATGGAGTACAGAGATGATTCAATGGTTAAGAGCACTTACTACTCTTGCAGAGGACTTGGGTTCTAGTCCCGGCACCCACATGGAGACCCCCCCAGAACACCTGTAACTCCAACTACAGATGATCTTATCCCCTCTTCTGGCTCCTGGGGCCTACTGCATGTAGCCGATGAACATAAACTCAAGCAGGCACACATGCATACATAAAATTTAAAAATCTTTAAGATGAAATAAAGAAATGTGTTTGATTCCACAAAAATCTTTAAAAAAGATTGTTTTAAAAAATAAAACCTGCCTCTGTTTGATTGAGTGAAAATGGGAGAAGCAGATCTTACACCACCTAACAACTGTAAAAACAGACCTGCTTAGGACTCTGAAGCCGGCTTGTCTTCAGTCAGACAACACATCTCTGCTTTGTTAACTGAGTAATGACTCCAGAATGGTCTAGTGGTGTTGACAATGCAGATAACTATCCAGGCCTTTGGCTTGTTTGTTTGTTTTTTTGAAACAGGGTCTCGCTATTATGTAGCTCTGGCTGTTTTGAAACTCATTGTGTAGACCAGGCTGGCCTTGAACTCACAGAGATCCACCTGCCTCTGCTTCCTGAGTGCCGGGATAAAGGTGTCTCCACCACCATGCCTGGCTCTCCAGTTTCATAAAGTGGAAAATAGAGAGAGGGAGGGGAGAAAGGGCAGTGCAGGGGTAAATACAGTCAGTGTATTATATGACCGTATGTCGTCGTGAAGCTCATTCTATAGATAGTGTATTATATGACCGTACGCCATAGCATAGCTCATCCTTTTGGGCAGTTAAGATGCCCTAGGCAAAATGGGAGGAAAGCAGGCTGGCAAACACATGGCAGCACATCATTTAACAATGGCAAGGGACCCAGTCCCCTGGAATGCTGGGACAGAGGACTGCTTCTGAGACCCTCCCTGCCTGAAAGGCAGATTCAGTGGCAACCCAGGCCTTAAGCCCAGGTGCCCTCTCTACCACACCTCTTTGGGGATATATCTTGGCTCATCTATACCTATTGCTGACTTTCTCAGACAACTTTGAGTTGTCTCCTGACTCACTCCCCTAGACCATGTCTCCCCTGATCAGCTCTGAGAAATCCCCTTATCCAGGGCAGAAGGGAGCTCGTCCCTGAAGCAGAGTCCTGCTAAGACTTTGAGGTTTGCACCTTGCATGGAGCTTTTCATCCATAAACTCCAGTTTCTGCTGTGTACTTTGGGGAACAGAGGTGTTAGTGCCACGGCTTCCTGGTGATAAAAGTTAAGGTTTGACCTAACAGTCTTGCAGGCTCTTTGCATCTCCACCCTCTGCAGATACTATGGAATGTTTTAATCAAAATAAAGGAAGGTGGCTGGGTGTCCCAGGTTCTCTTGCAGCTAAGGCAGGGGAATCGTGAGCCAGCTTAGGCTATAGAGCAAGACTCAGCCACAAAACAAAACCAAAGAAACCGAAATCAAATAGAACCACCACCCCAGCCCCACATAAAAAAAAAAAGTCAAAGACAGCAACAAAAAAAATGTAGAAAGATCATCTGCTTGGTAGGAATGCCTATTCGTTCTGTTGCTGATGTCAAGATAAGCAGGTCTAGGCTGAGCAGGGCGTGCTGCTATGCCTGCAGCACTCGCTATTCTGAAGGATGAACCCTGAGCTATGTCAAGTTGTGATAGACGGAGAGGGTGCGGTATTACGAGCTGGAAATGATTCTGGGTCCATGTTCACTGGCTGCTGACAACTGGGCCGGGCTGGGCTTGTGGGCACAAGAAAGCGCTAGGGAAGGAAGCAGCAGGGAGCCTGGATCTGCACCACCTTCTCTGAGGACCAGGGGCAGAAGCAGAAGCAGGGCGGGACTGTGAGGGCAGGTGAGGGCTGGTAGGCTGGCCCCTAGAGGAGCAGGGTTCTAAGGCATGCTGCTGATAGCCTTGGGCAAACTTATAGGGTTTTGTGGGTTTCGTTTTTTCGTTTTTTTTTTTTTTCTTAAGTTCTAGCTCCTCCTACATGCTGTGAGGGTAGGGGTGGCGCACAGCGCCCTCTATAGAAGGTCCGCTGTAGCCGGGCGATGCCTCCTCTTCCACTGCTCCCCTTCCCTCATTGACCCACTGCCAGGCCTTGGGCGCCTGAGCTCACAATGGTCTCCCTGTGGATACCGCAAGCTTGTGACCTCCAGAGTCAATGTTAGTCAGGGGATTGTCACACCAGTCCCGTTTTATAAAGCACTTTAAACAACTTGTACAATGGCAGGCCTGTCCCTCAGTTGGCTTCACGGCTTTGAAAGGCACTCTTGTTCAAGAGGAGCCACCGAGAAGGCCCCGGGGCACAGAGAGGGTCACCCCTGCTTTATGCAGTCTGGCTGCTGGCCCACACTGACGGCCCACACTAATGTGAGGCCGACTTCCAACGGCACAGTCCTCGAATCCTATCCAGAGTCAAGTTGAGAGTGACGCGGTGGTGTCACGGGGAGGAGGGCAATTAGAACGGGTCTCCCTGACTTCTCATTTGCTGGAGGCAGAGAGTGGGTCTCTGGGGACGAAAAAGGCAAGGATTAAAAGGGTCCCAGTTGTTACCCCCTCAAGATTTCCTTGGCGCAAGAAACCTTGTCCTAACCAGGCCAGCTCAGCAAGCTGCAGACCACATCAGAGATGCATCCCTTGTCTCCGCTTGCCCCCTCCCTACAGTAGAGCAGGGGAGGAGGATCCTGGTAGGGCAGGCCCAGCTCAGGTACTGGGCAGGGCTGGAAAGGCTGTCATTTGTTATCTGCTGCAGGCAGCACTACATTGATCTCCACATTTAAGCCCACACAGCAGACACGGCTGACAGACGTACTTCAGAGTGTGGGCAGGAGGTACAGGGAGGTGATGTCCGAGGCCACATGGCCGGCAAGGGACAGGTGGTAGCTAGGTCTGCCCAGATTCACTTGGAGTTTTTTACTTTCACAGGGCTCTAGGACCTTCTTAGAATACAATGAGTACTCATTTGGCTCTCTGTCCTTCAGACCTGGGTCCTCTTGCGGGCACAAGTGGTCAGAGTAGGAATATAGGCCTCCTCCTCCTCCTTTTCCTCCTTCTCCCTCTCCCCGCTCTCTTCTCCCCTCTCCCTATCCTCCTCCTCCTCTTCCTCCTCTTCCTCTTCTTTCTCCTCCTCCTCCTCCTCCTCCTCCTCCTCCTCCTCCTCCTCCTCCTCCTCTTCTTCTTCTTCTTCTTCTTCTTCTTCTTCTCTTCCTCCTTCTTCGCCTCCTCTTCCTCCTCCTCCTCCTTCTCCTCTTCTTTCTCCTCTTTTTCCTCTTCCTCCTCCTTCTCCTCCTCTTCCTCCTCCTTCTCCTCTTCTTCTTCTTCTTCTTCTTCTTCTTCTTCTTCTTCTTCCTCTTCCTCTTCCTCTTCCTCTTCCTCTTCCCCCTCCTCCTACTCCTCCTCCTCCTCCTCCTCCTCCTCCTCCTTCCTCAGAGCATGGCATGGGACCCTGGTGTGCCTGCATTCCTGTCTGTTCAGTCGTGTTCTGGGAGATTGAGAAAATGACCTCAGTATTCTGGCTGCATGTCAGCCACCCTGACAAGTGGTTCAATCTTAAGCCTAACGCTTCTGTGGGTTGGCAGTGTCTTGACACCAGGAAGCTGAAGAGAGGAACACTCACCCAAGCAGGATGGCAGTTATGCCCCTGTGTTGCCCACCCCACCCTCAAATCCTAGTGTGTGATTTTTCTCTAGTTCTCTTCTCATTCCCCATATTGGCTTCACTCTCTGAGAATATCCTAACAGATGGTGTGTATTATGGTCCCAGAGCAGAGACACTGGAGCCTGTAGCTACTACCTTGTAAGATGAAAAGGTCTCTGCAGGTACAATTAGATTCAGGGTCTTAAGATGGAGACGCTGTCCTGGATTGTCTGGTGGGGCACACGTGTCCTGATGTGAGGAGAAGCTGCACATGGAGTGGAGCAGATGTGCTGAGAATGAGGCATAGGCTGGACAGCAGTGGACACAAGCCAAGAATACTAGCAGCCACCAGAACTTGAAGAGTCAAGAACAGACGCTTCCCAGAGTCTATAGACAGGGCAGAGGCTGTGACCCCTTGATTGTACCCAGCAGCAGCCCTGGTGGTCAACATCTAACTCACAACTGGGAGAGAAGAAATTTCTGGGGTTGGTATAAAGACAGTGTGTAAGAGCAGGCATGCCTTAGTGAAGGTTTCTTCTACTGTGATAAAACACCATGACCCAAAGTGACCTGGGGAGGAAAGGTCTTATTTTTTCTTACAATAATCAGGTCATAGGACATCACAAGGGAAGTCAGGGCAGGACCTCAAAGCAGAAACCTAGAGGTAGGATTTGAAAGAGAGGCCATGGGGGAATGCTGCTTACTGGCTTGCTCTTCATGGCTTGTTCAGCATGCTTTCTTAAAACACTCAGGACTAGCTGCCCAGCACCTCAACAATACAAGTAAATAAACAAATCAAATAGGCTTGCCCTCAGGTCAGTTTGGTAGGATCATTTTCTCAATTAAAGTTCCTTCTTCCCAAAGGACTCTTAGCTTCTGTCGAGTTGACAGAAAAAGAGGCAGCACAATGTACACAGACTTTGTGATATCACATTTTAAACAAAATACCAAATTTTGTTTATCGGCTCATCTCTTGATGGGTATCTGGCTTGCATCCACCTTTTTGGCCAACGTAAATAATGCAGCAAATTTGTGGGAATTTGTTCCAGAAACTGTAGAAACTAATAGTAGTAACCTGACCTGAGGCCTTCCTGAACTCGTCACCAGAGGTCATATAGGAGAGTAGCTTTGGCAGGGCGTGGGCGGCTGACCCCTACCTGGGCAGCGGGAGGGGGTGGGGAGTAGCAGTCTACAAAAACATAGAATTTCGAAATTTTACATAGGTCTTAAGAATCAGATTGTGTCTGGCAGTGGTAGTGCATACCTTTAATCCCAGTACTTGGGAGGCAGAGGCAGGCGGATCTCTGTGAGTTCAAAGCCAGCCTGGTCTACAAACAAAGTAATTTCCAGGACAGCTAGCTAGAGCTGTTACACAGAGAAATCCAGTCTCGGAAAAACAAACAAACAAACAAAAAAAAAAAAAAAGAAAGAAAGAAAGAAAAGAAAAGAAAGTAATCAGATTGTTTCGTGAGAGGGCAGAGAAGCTGTGTTTTTTGAGATGTGCAGTTTTCTAATACATTAGAGCATACAGAAAGAGTGAGCATTCCCACATGGATTGTTTCTGGTGATTTGGATGTGGTACCTAACCTGCAGGAATGAAGACAAGCAATTGCCAGAACTTTCTTTTGTATTTTTTTCCTTTTCTTTTTGGTTTTCCAAGACACGGTTTCTCTATAGCTTTGGAGCCTGTCTTGGAACTAGCTATTGTAGACCAGGGCCTGGCCTGGCCTCAAACTTACAGATATCTGCCTGCCTCTGCCTCCCGGGTGCTAGGATTAAAGGTGTGAGCCACCACCGCCGGGCTCCAGGAGCTTTCAAATCACTCAGCAGAGTGGACGGATGACTGGGATTAGAAGGGTTGTTTTCTGTTGGTCCAGAAGGAAGAACAGCACTTCCACTGGGGAAACAAAATGTCACTTCCGCCAGGTAAGGTCCCCAGGTTTGAGATGGATGCATGATAAGCGCTAATGAAAAGACAGTTAAATCGCTTGTGGAGGTGAGGTTTTGTTGGATCAAGCAGAGGGAAGAGCTGAGGAGTCAGAAGACGGGAACAAGAGTCCACGTGGTCTCTTGAGCAAAGCTCCGTGGCTTTGCTGCGAGGCACAGGGTGCGGTCCGTGGAAGATGGGGAAGGAGAAAGCCACCCCCCCCACACCGGCCGGGGGGGGGGGGAAGCAGAGGCGCCCACAGGCATACGTCTGCTCCTTACACTGCACTTGGTCCTTTCTCTGTAAACCCTGCAGCCAGATCTCTCAGCCAGATCTCTCACTTTCGGCTCCCGAACAAAGGACTTTGCAGGAACGTTCCATAGGACATCTTGAGAAAAGGGAGTGGAAGGCATTGTGGGAGTTAGGGCTGTGAGGAGCAGGAAACGAGGGAACCCCCTGACCCTGGAACCCCAGCAGCCACTGGAATGGGATTTTGCTCAGGGCCAAGGCTGTTTTATTTGGTACTGAGGGAAAGGAAGGATACAGACGCCGTGGAAGAACATTATACATGGAGTAGGCTTGTCTATCCGGAGGAATGTGTCCATGAAGGACACCAGGCATGCAGCCACGTGACTTTGGAGCACTTTTCCTAGACTCGCTAGCCCCACCCACATATGTCACTGAACTGAGTTGTCTGAGATCACTGCTGGAACATCCTTGATGACAGTCTACCTGATAGAAGGTGTGTGTGTGTGTGTGTGTGTGTGTGTGCGCGCGCGCGCGCGCGCGTGCACATGTGTAAAAGAGAAGGTCCATCAAATTATTGAGAGATTGACAAAATGTATTCTGGAGGTGACAATAAAAGACACAGACTTTTCGATATTTTTCCTACTTTCTCATTGGCCCAATGCTCAAGAATATAGAACTTAAATAATTGTTTTAAGTCAAATCAATTTGAGGAGGGAGAGTCGGAGGTTTATAGACTCCCCTGGTTGGCACCGGGTTGCTGATTAATGGTCCCGAAGTCTGTAATTATCCTGCCGTCGGGAGGCCGAGCATCCTCAATAAATCCAGGCTCCTCTGCCTTCCCCAGGCTCCAGAGGGGAGTTTCTTGATTTATTCCACAATTGGCACATAGTCTCTTTACTGTACCTTAGGGAATGCTCAACTACTTAATGGCTTGAGAGGTCAATGTTCATATTGCTTCTGTTGAGCAACCTAGAATGTCAATACCCTCGCCCATGACTGCGAGAACAGGGGCTGGGCTTTCTTTCTTCTTGCCTTTGCTCTTCCTTTCTTTTTCCCTAACTAACCAGTTCCATTAGAAACCTGGCTGTGGTAGATCAAAGCCAGCCTACCAGCCCTCCTTTCCCGGGTCTTTGCCCTGGTCTTAGCACATGGTCTTCCCTGGGAGTATGGAGTCTGCGTCTCTCTATGGCTGGAATTTGAGCAAGCCTTGCTATTGCCTCTGAGAGGATATGGAGGAAGCGACGGTGTGCCAGTTTCAAGGCTGGCCTTCAAGAATAAGGCTGGCCTTATTCTTTCACTCTGTACAGGGGCCCTGCCAGGCTTGGGTTCCAATGAATCAGCCCAGACTTGGCTAATGAGAGGCATGTGGCCTCTCCCTTCCTAACCCTCCCTCATGTCTAGAAGCAGAGCCTACAAGCCCTGAGCTCAGCATAGCCTGGAAGAACCACCCAGCAGAGCTTGGCTTAAACAATTGGATTGCTGATTGAATCGTGTTCTAAATAAATTACTGTCTCCAGTTTGGCTTTCAGTGCAGTATTGTTAGGGAAATAGAGAAACGGAGAAACTGTGCTGGGTAAGGCATAGTTCTGGTCCATAAGGAACGCGCTGTCTGTCAAGGTGAACAGCCTGGCTGACACATCCTTCTAAAGGGAAGTAACAAGGAGACCGTCTCATTGACCATCACCTGCGTCCCTGTTATGCTGATAGATGTTTTCTCAAACTTCGCTGCACGTCCATAAAGCTGGCACTAGGATCACCCACGTTATAGATGACCATGCTAACGATGCTGCCTCCAACTAGACCCTGGCTTCTGCCAGTCCTGCTGCCCCTCTATAACTCATAACATAACTGAAGAATTAGAGGGAGGGGCACCCGTCCTTCAGGGGTAGCAGGGAAAGCCTTCCTACGGCGTGGCCAATGGGAGAGACCAGGAGCCTGAGTTCATAGGACACTGAGTCACTACAGAACAGTTATTGTGCTTAGGAACTGGAAGATGCATGGTAGTGATGGACTAGACTAACCAGGGCTCACTTTGGGATGCAGGCCAAAGAAGGCAGAACATAACTGGGGATGGACAGGGGTACATGGGACAGAGCAGATTTTATTTACTTTGTACAACCAGAAACATTTCTCTGATGCAGAGTGTTTAATGCCAGACCAATTGAGAATTTCTGAATGTGATGGATTAAAAAGTAAAGCACACTCTCTTAATGGGAAATCGCTTTCTTTTTCCTGTTGCTTTTTAGTAATGTTCTTCTAATGTGTTTGGTTGTTTAACTTTTATATTGCATTGATACGCCGGTCTGTGTATACTCACATGTTTCTGTGCCACCGTGTGTGTGTGCGTGCACGTGTGTGCAAAGGACCTCTTACAGAGTCTGTTGTCTCCTTCCACCGTGAGGGTGTAAAAGGTCAAACTGAGTCACCCGGCTTGTCTAGCTTTCTTCTGAGGACTCAGCTGGGTGAAGGGGGACCACACTGTGATACCTTCAGTCTCAGGTGGCTCTTTCCCCATCACCACACCAGCCAGAATCCCCTCTCTCTGAAAATGTCCTACATCTGCAGGACTCAGTTTAATCCCCGAGGGAGCAGCCAGGGCTGCTATGTTTTTATTCCTCACTGAAAGGGAGGTTAGAAGCAATAAAATCAGTGGGTGGGGGGCACAGAACCATGTCTGGGCACTGCGGTGTCTCCGCGAGTTAATTCACAGGCACACAGACACCACCGCTGTCCCAGTTCTGTGCATGAGCAAGCAGACGGGAGGGGGCAGCTGCAGTCAAGGCCTCACGGCTGGCTGGGAAAGAGTGGAGTGTGGGTTTGAATTGGATCATGACCTTAAACTCTGCTCTAAAAATCTGGGACTTAAACCAGGGGGCTCAGTGACCTAGGGGCAGGGGAAAGGGAGGAAGAATGGCTGGTATGTTGTTCAGGGTCCTTTACCCTGTACTGCCGACACTTCCGTAATTGTTTGGAGGGAACACAGAGCAGAGAAGGTACTGCCAGCTGTGACATTCCAGTTCCTTCCTCTTGGCCCCACCCAAGGACAGGCCTATTGCTTGGCTGTGCTGAAGTTTCTCAAGTCGGTCACCCCTCTTTTGGCTCTCCCAGGCTGTTCCAGGTGCCAGGGGGGCTCTTATGCTGGTCCTGGACGACTACAGAGACTGATGGCTTCCTGGGCCTGCCGGTCTGGACATGTTATGTGTTTTCCTGAGGTTCTTCCCAATCAAATCTGCACTGTGTCCACATCTGATCCCTCAAGCCCCTCTGGTCAAAGTGTAAAAATGAACCCAAGCTGGAGAGTGAACAGCAGGCACTGGTTTCCTCTTTCAGGTTGTGGCTGGTTGTTATAGCCATTGTAGCAAGGCAGGCCTGGAGACCAGGCCTGTGTTTCAGACCGTGAAGCCTCAGTGTCCTTGCTGTCAAGCGTTGTGAAAACAGAAAAGCTAGTTGCAGGGCCACATCGATTTCATTTCCCTGCAAAGCCGAGCAGGCAGACCAGGGTTGGCAACCACACATTCCGTCGCTGTTGCTCACCCCCCTCTCTCTAGGAAGAACAGTTCACTCCTCTGACCGTCTAGGGAAAAGGGGGGTAGATCAATAGCATCCTTCAGACAATCTTTCTGGGACAAATGCTTCATTTTTACACTGTCATCCTGAGCCTCATTTCTGTGGTGACCTTTTGCCCCCATGCTGAACTGTCCTCCAAACAAGAATGAGTGGCCATTTCCTCCTCCCGACGGCTGAAGTGCGCAGCAGACACAGCTCTATTGTGTAGTTCTGGGGGTGGGGGCATGTTGCTCTTTTCTTCCCAGTAAATCCACTTGCAGTAGTCCCCGCTATTTCCTCTCTTGACTTGCACAGCGGCTGGAGAGGAAACAAGGACCAGGGAGTCATTTTGATCCTCATCCTGTATTTAGGGCTCTAGCTTCCTTTCTCATCCCTGGAGGTCTTGTTCTGGAAAACGGCAGTTGCTTTCCAAGGGACAAAGGCTTCTGGGAAGCAGGAAGACTACCCCAGCAGAGCCCTGTGTGGAGAAGTGGGCAGTGAGTGATCGGCTAGAAGCTGGCACTAAAGGTCAGGTTGCTCACACTCCTGGCAGGACCACCTGGCGCAGGAAGTGGCTCAGGCAATGTTACAAGCCTGTTGGGTCAGTCTGGTTCTTCTAAGAATGCTACTTTTGTTGGACCATGTCACTTGCAAAATGGAGACAGTAGTACTTTCCCCTTTTTTATCTTGTAGGGTCATATATAGATTAGTTGTGTGTGTGTGTGTGTGTGTGTGTGTGTGTATTTAAAATAAAGGTTCAGAAATTACTAGAATGCAAAGAATTCTGTTTCTCAGCCGTCAAGACAAAATGCCCACCCACCACTTCCCAAGATGCAGCAAGATACAAGTCCCCTCCCTTACAGAGGCTGAGTCCTGAACTAGCTCTCTGAATTATAGAGCATCATATTTCTAAAGTGGCTACCATGATAGGTCATCATTAGAAGGCCTGGAGAAGAAGCTTCTGTTTGGTTTAATTTGGGAAACACTGGATGAAGAAGCTGGGCACGTTCTTGACTCGGAGCATCTGCTATGAGGATTTCGTGGAGTATGTCAGGGTGAGGATTGAGGTCAGCCTTTCTGGGCACTGGAGAGATGACTCTTCTCTGAGCCTCTGCGGCTCTTGCAGACACCTGAGTTTGGGTCTCAGCACCCATATCAGGTGGTTCAGAACTGACAGTAACTCCAGCTCCAGGGGATCCAATGCCTTCTGGGCTTTGTGGGTACCTACACTTACAAGTGCACACAGACACATATCTACACATTATTTAAAAAGAAAGATAAATGAATAAGTTTTAGCAAGGTGTGGTGGTGCATACCTTTAATCCTAGAAGTAGGGAGGCAGAAGCAAGCGAATCTTTATGAGTTCCAGGCCTGCATAGTGAGTTTCAGGCCAGCCAGGGCTACACAAGTGAGATCCTATCTTTTTATTTCTTTCAAATGTAGCTTTTCTGAAATATTTTTGGTCACAGAGGGATATCTTTTAATGGCGTAACTACTAAGATACTTCAGAACAGTGGAAAATGCTGATGTTTATTTTTGTGCTTCTGGCTATACAAAATATCTATAGTCTTTATTGATTTTGACTTAACAAGATTATACTATTTTTTTATCAGCCTCATTATACCCTGTCTCGAAGGGGGAAAAAAAGAATTTCTCAGTTGAAAACCATTGTCTTAGGTTTCTACTTCAGGGAAGATGAAATAAATTATGTTTTCTCCTGTTTATCCCCCTAAATGCAATTTAAACCCATGGACATTTGATCTGTTAATCCCCTCCTAGAAGAAGGAAGATGTTCAGGGAAGCACTAGACTTAGGATGCTCAGGAAGCTCAGACAGTTACAAGATTCATGAGACCCTACGGTGAGATTGTGCAAGCAATCCGTGGGGAGAGGAGGCTCTTCAGAGGAGCTGCCTGCAAGCTGAACTGGAAGTTCCAGAGATGCCATGGTTAGGAGTCACGAAACGTGATAGGATGGGTTTTTCAGTGAAGGAGCTGCCCAGGAGTTTGTCTCCTATAAGTGACACCTCTCCCATGCTTTATCATTTAGCCCCGATAATCTTACTGGTTTACCAAATAGACCTGGGTGGAATACTTTCCTTGGCCCACTGAACCCCATTTGGGATGAATAGACATCTTTCTTTCTACATCTCCTTAGGAAAAGCCACACAGTTATCGAATGTATATGTAAGAGGGTTTGGACAGTAGAGAGAAGAGAGACTGAGTAAGGGCCAGACTTGAGGAGTGACAGCGGGGTGGGCTCTCTGGATTGTGCCTGTGCCTCACATGTTCTAGACTGACAGACACAGAGGAGAGCACAAGCCAAATAGTCTCCATAGAGGCTTCCTCACTGCAACCACAGGCCTGAGAAAGGGAATCCTCACAGACCGGGGCTTGTACCCTTGTCAGCAAAGGTCAGTCCAAGAGTCCAGACCTGTGATCTCACAATTCCTGAAAGGAACCGAGCGTCTCCACAGAGCAGAGCCAGAGAGGGCCACACGGGGAGGGAGAGTGTTTGCTCTGGATGTCTGGCAAAGGGGTGCCTTCACTCCACAGGGTGAGTGGAAAATGCACAGGAAGTCTGGACTCTGACCCAACCCAAGAGGGATAATGTGTCCTCTGACCCTTTGCCGGGTGGACAGTCAGGACTTTTGTTCTCTCCCAGTGCTAATGAGAAGAATGAAGGGAAAATCAAAGATACTCCGAGAGAAAGGGGAATTGACAGTTGATTGCAGGCAGATGCCGTCCAAAAATATGGCTAGAGAAATCTTTGCACACAGAAAGGATCTCATCTTTTAAAAAAAGAAATTCTGGGATATTAAGGAAGAAAGAATATGGTTGAGAAAAGGTAGATAATTACAACAGGCTTTGTCTTTCTTTATAGTTTTCTAAACTATGGTGTTTGAAGTAAAAACCACAACTGTTTAGTATGATTCTAAATGTATATGGAAGGAACAGCTGAGGCAATAATATCTTATAAGAGGTAGTTGTTAAGAAACGTTAAGGGGTACGATAGTTCTAAACTTTATGCACACTGTTAAAATGACACCAATAGCCACAATAAATTGTGCATATGTAATGCAATGCCTACAATAACTGTTAAAATACTGTACCAAGAGATAGATTTACCGAAAATGACATAAAAATCCCAGTGGAATTCTACAAAATGTTCAAAGAATCTACCAGGAGGTGGGGAAAAAACTGAGGGCCAATGAGAAGGCTCAGCAGGTAGAGGCACTTGCCACCGGGCCTGATGACCCATGTTTGTCCCTGAAGCCCACACAGAAGGAGAGAATCCATCCCTGCAAATTGTCCTCTGATCCCCACACATGCGTGATGGAATTGGGCACACCCATACCCCTCCCCAAATGAATGAACAAATAAAGTGAAAGAACTTTTAAATAAAAACATTGAAATGATGAGAGCAAAAAGAAAAGAAGAAATAAAATGGCAGACTGAATTCTAGCACAGTAGTTACCCATAAGTGATATAAAATATCGATTAAAGGACAGAGGTTGGGTGAGCGCATGAGTAACTTTGCTGCTGCTGCGGTAAAACACATGACAAAAGGCAACTTTAGAATAGACGGTTTATCTTGGCATACAGTTCCAGAGGTCTAGAGTCCACCGAGTCAGCCATGGTGGCAGGAGCGGAAAGCCCAAGAGTGCACATCGTTAAAAGCATGCAGCAAACAGAACAATCTAGAAGCAGGACGAGAATATATACTCTCAAGCTCAACCCAGTAATGTACTTCCTCCAGCAAGTCTGCATCTCCTAAACCTTGCCAAATAGCTCTACCAGTTGAAACCAAACGTCCAAATATCTGTCCCTAGAGGGGCATTTCATACTCAAATCATTGCAGTGGGGGAATAAGAGGTATCAACTACAATCTACCTTTAAAACTTCTTTAAATATCAGGATAAAGGCAATTTAAATTGCCTTTATTTATTAAATCAAAATGATGGAAATTGGAAATTGTTAAAATACACACAAGGAAATAGTTTTGGCAAAGATGCAGATAAAAAGTTGGAACTCTGCATGCTGTTGGTGTTGATGCAAATGGTAACAGTAAGGTAGGAGGCCTTCGGATAAGCATCCAGTTACCACAAATAGGCAGTTTACCTCTGGGGATACATACAAAGAAACAAGAGCAGGAACTTGAAGAGATCCTTGTGCCCCCATGGCCCTAGAAGCTTTATTCCTGATACAAAAAGATAGGCACAACCTATCTTCTGTCCCCATGTGTTCATCAGTGGATGGAGGGGTAAACAGAATCTCTCTCTCTCTCTCTCTCTCTCTCTCTCTCTCTCTCACACACACACACACACACACACACACACACACAGAGAGAGAGAGAGAGAGAGAGAGAGAGAGAGAGAGAGAGAGAGAGAGAGAGAGAGATATCAACTATAGGAAGAAATTCTGACCTGGGACTTAAGGTTTGGATGCTAAGTGAAACTCGCCAGTTACTGAAGGGCAGGTTCTATAAGCTTTAACTTACTCGAGGTGCCTATGATAGTGAGACTCCTAGAAACAGAGTCTGTGGTTGCTAGGGGCTGTGGAGAGAAGCAAAGGGCAGCTGTTCTTTAATGGGGTCAGAGTTTCATTTGGAAATGTGAAGGTTCTCTCAGAGGCAGTTCGTGGTGATGGTTAGACAGCAGTGTGATCCAAGTGGCCAACTAGGAAGCAAAGAGAAAGTGTGTATGACCTGAACACGAGCAAAGGAAAACTAGAGTGACTCTATTAATAGAAAACAATGCAGATGTCAGAGAAAATAAAATACCAGAGAAACATCAGGACACTATCATGCGGCCAGTTTCCCAATACAACGTAATTCTAATTGTGCATGTACCAAACAACAGAGGCACACATGCGATGAAACCATCGCTGGTTGAATAGAAATAGAAAAGTCCACAGTTACAGGTGGAGACACCAACACCCTTCTCTCCATAATTTGTTTAAACATTTAGAGAGCAGGCATGAGGGAGAGGGAGGGGGAGGGCGGGAGACGGAGAGGGAGAAGGAAGGAGGGAGGGAGGGAGGGAGGGAGGGAGAGAGAGAGAGAGAGAGAGAGAGAGAGCGAGCGAGCGAGCGAGCGAGCGAGCGAGCAGCTAACTGGGAATGGTGTGGGCTTTTGGAAACCCTATAACCCCCTTCCAGTGGCACACCTCCTTCTCCTTCAACTGGTCACACCTCCTCATTCTTACCAAACAGTTCCACCAACTGGAGACAAGAATGGGGCCGCTGTCGTGTAAACCACCACAAATAGATAAAAAGCAGTGCTGACAGGGGGGTTAGAACACTAAACACACAGATCAGAAACAGAGAGAAGTGAGCTGGCGAGATGGCTCAGTGGGTCACTGCATCTAACGAGCCCCTAGCGACTCCAGTTCAGTCCCTCGAACCCATAGAAAGGCTGAAGGAAAGAACAGACTCCGTGTGTGTGCCAGAGGGGACATGTCCCTCCATAATCATTTATTTTCAAAATAAATAAAGACGGCTTCAATGAATGGTCTCAGCTGTTGTGGAGATACCTCAAGAAACTAGATAAGGAAGACAAACAACAGATTCAGGAAGACAAACAAACCAACAGAGACCCAAGGAAAACAGAAAGAAAGAAAGAATCAAGTAATATCTGAAACTCATGAAATTGAAACACACACACATAAAAAAAATGATCCAGAAAAATTGTTGAAACAAAGAACTTTTTTTTTTAAGAGCAATAAAATTGACATTTTAAAAGCAAAGTTTAGAACAGCAGTTGAGAAGATGCAGTGGTTAATAGCACTGACTGTTCTTCCACAGCCATCTTGTTTGGGTCTCAGCACCCACACAGGGGCTCACCAACACCAGTTCCACGGGATCCAGTGTCCTCTTCTGCCTTCCATGGGCCTCAGCATGAACACGGTACACATACATACACAAGGTAAACACTCATACACATAAAGTTAAAAAATATATCTTTAAAAATTAAAACAAGGAAAAACACAAGCTCAGTAATTTTGAAAAAGGCAATTACTTGGACCCCAAAAGTGTCAGAAAGTTAATAAAGGGTTGCATGGCCAACTCTATGTGTTTGACAGCATAGACAAAACAAACCACTTCTTAAAAAAATTCAATTTACCATCATCCACTTATTAGAGTGTTTATAGTCTAAATAGCTCCGTCATGTTGAGGGCTTTGAATTTATAGTCAGAGCCCCCCACAAAAGTCATCTCCAGGCCCAGATGGTTTTGCTGGAAAAGTCTATCAAATATTTAAGGACTTACTAACACCAATTCTACACACTGTTTCTGCTAGAAAGCAAAGGGGAGGAGAAGTCTGAGCAACTCATTTTCTGAAGTGGGCATTACTTTGGTACCATGCTGTAAGGAGACACACACCAGCTAACAGAAAAAGACCCTGAAGATGCTGTAGAGACTTGAGGTGTCTCCTGGACTGCTGATGTGTGGCTCCTTACGGCATGGTACCAAAGTAGTTTTGCAGCTTAAAGATACACAAACACAGAGCTGGAGAGATGACTCAGAGGTTGGGAGCGTTGGCAGCTCTTCCAGAGGACCTGGGTTTAATTCCCAGCACACCCGTGACAGCTCACAACTGTCTGTAATTCAAGTTTCAGTGGTTCCAACTCCTTCGCACAGACACACATATAAATAAAAATGAATTACGGTAAAGATATGTTAACATATAACTACCATCCAAGCCAGCAATTACACCTGTGTTTAACCCAAGGGGATGACAGTTTACATCCATCCCAACAGCTGTGACACATACATTCATAGCTCACCCTCCAAATTACAGTCTCGATGCACAATGCACAGATAATTAAAATGTGGTATGTCGATATCATTCAGCAATAAAAAGAACGATTGATAAAAATAGCAACCCAGATTATCTCCAGACAATTAGGATGAGTAGGGGAAAAGCAAGCCCCAGAAGCTGTATACTCAGGGACCCATTTATAAGAAATCATACGATTATAGAAATAATGATATGCTAATGGATGCTTAGAATTAAAAGGGTGTGAGGTTGGTACAAAATGGACAGCTTCAAAGAGCAGATTGAGGGCACCCCCTGTTCAAGATACAAGTTGTATCAATGTCCTGGTGATGAGACTGTAGTACAGTTTCATTGTATTTCGTCATTGGGGAAGCTGGGTAAAGGATACATGAGGTTTCTGTATCATTTTCCTTAGCTACATTTAGGTCAACAATTATTTCAATATAAAAAAATCTATCAAGGAAATCTATTCTGAGTTGGCCATTATATCATTTCTACATGTATGAAAAACACCACCCCATAAATATGTACAACCATATGTATCTATTGAAAATAAAATAAAACTTAAAATTATCCCACGTGGTTATTCAAAGAGCAGATTAAATTAAAATTCTCCATCTGCTTGCTATGATTGGCACTCACTTGGGGCTAGTGATTGTCTCCAAGGCAACCAGCAGTGAGACGCTGGGCCTCCTAGATGGCTCTGTAGAAGGGACAGAGCATAGAGCGATGGTCTTGAAGTTGAAAACCTGGGTGTGAGTCTCAGTTCCTTAGTTACTATTAATAGTTTGCTGTCTGTAACGGCGTAAGCGAATGCAGACAGATTGTCAAAATATAGACAGCTTTAATGGAGGAATAGACTTACAGAACCACTGTTCCCGCGGAGACCAGGAAAGCAGAAGAGAGCGCTGGGAGCACGCTCACCAATTTTATAGGAGAACTTTAGCCTGAGGCGAACACGCCCCCTAAGGGGTGGGACTTATCCCTACAGCTGTCGTGCTGTTGACCCTGGTCAAGAGGAGATAACCGCATCCTCCAAGATACTGGGAATCGCAGGGGACAGTTCCAACACAAATATCATTGGTCATTAGTCTGGGAGCTACAGATTCAGGCAGATTCCAGACTCTGGCATTGCTTGGACAATGTGTCTTCAGGAACCTCTGCAGCTTAAGTTGAAACAGAAATTTAATGCAATGACTAAGTTCTATCAGGGATATTTTTGGCTAGGTGATCTCAGGAAACAGTGAAAATTTGGGTGTCTCAGAAACCAGATTTCCTTCAGAAGAGGCAGATAAAGGGCCGTGTGTGTGTGTGTGTGTGTGTGTGTGTGTGTGTGTGTGTGTGTGTGTGTGTTGCTTTTTTGAGATGGGGTCTTGCTGTGTACGCCAGAGTAGCCTTGAACTCACTATATAATCCAAGTAAGCCTCACGTTCACAGAAATCCTTCTGCTTCAGCCTTCCAAGAGCTGGGATAGAGGCATGCATTGCATACCAAGCTCTATTTTTATTTTCAGTGTTCAGAATTGAACTTAGGGGTTCTTACGTTTAGTAATTGCTCTACCACTGACACATATCCCTGTCCTTTGAATCGTTTTTGAAAGTCAGCTGTACCTGATTGACTGAGAAAATTAAGACACACTAATTTAATGAAATATGAAAGGTGTTCCAGAAGACTTTTAATGTTTATAAATGTGACGTTAAGTTAATGAGTGAGAACTGCTGATTTTCAAAGAGTAGATTAATAAGCTTCGTATTTGGGTAGCAGTCTTAGTTTTACAGGGCATTGAATAGATGTACAAAGCTTTGGTGTGTCCTCCTCCTCTGCTGCCACTGTTAGGACATCCTTCATTACTGTCCACTGATGAATGCCAACAGTATGTCTCTATCAACTAAAGCCCATGGCTCATATCAGGGCTGCTTCATGCTATTCCATGGGTTACTACCACTGTGTCCTGTCCCACAGACACGACTGCAGCAGTGTGCAGAATACCTTTGCTCTAAAAATCCCTGCAAGTTTTCAACTCATTTGGATAAATTTCTGGGTGTGTGATCACTGGATTTCTGGGGAAGGGTATTTAAGTTTTGTAAGAAACTGCCAAAGCCCTCTTCCAGTCAGCCAGCATCATTTTGTACTCCCACCAGTAGGGCATGAAGTGTCCTGTTGCCTATAACATCAGCGGCAGCTGTTGGTGCTGGATTGCTTGGCTCTTTGGGCAGTGGGGTGGGGTTCCATTCTGATGGGCACGAAGTGACATTTAACTACAGTCATCCTTCCCATGTTAGCAGGGGAAATTCAGGAAAGTTAACCACCAAAATGCTGCCAATGGTTATGGCTGGGAGGGATTTTTCCAATTCTCTTTTTGTTCTTGCTTGTCTATGTATCCATAATAGTATTTATTTATTTATTTTTTATTTATTTTTCAGTAGTATTTATTGTACATTTAGTTGTAAAGGGTTGTTTTCCTTCTTTTTGGTCTTTGACAGTTTGAACCTGGTGTTCTTGAATTCTGTAGTTTTTAGAATTATTTTGCTTAGTATTCTCTACATTTCACGCACCCATGGTTTATTGGCATTTATTTTAGGAAATCCTATGACTTTTGCTGCTGCCGCTCTTCCTCCATCGCCTCCTCCACCTCCCTCTCTCCCTCTCTTTTTCCTTCCCTCCCTCTTTCTTTAACTCATTATGTATTGTTGCTCCTTTCTATTTGCCCCATAGTTCTTGTATATTCGGCTCAGTATTTTCTCAAGTTTTTATAGGCATATCATCAAATTTACCATTTTTTCCTTTAGTAATGTTTGTCCCAAGCATTTTTATTTCTGTTGTAGTCTGTTACAGTCTTTCTCTTTTATTCTCTAAACTTTCCTCTGTCTGCTTATGTTATCTACCTGTCAAGTGACTGTTGATAGCTTCCCCACTAAAGCTTTGCCGTTGAGTGATACTTTAGCTTCCTGGTTGGACTCAGTGAGCTCAGCTTAGCTGCTTCTTTAGTCTTCCTCAGATGGACCTTTTGCATCTAGTATGCCTTATAGTTTTTTTGTTAAAAAGCTAGACACAAGGCACTGGATAGAAGAAACGTGTGCTGAGGAACAAGAGGGTGAGGCGTGAGGCAGTCCAAATCCTAAAGTTAGCCTTGACCTTCGGCTGAGCCAGTGCCTCTGGTGTGACCTTCCAGAGTGCTTCTCAGTAACCTGCTTCCCCGCACTCTTCGGTGGGACAGAACATGAGGAAAGACCACCTGCATTAGACATCTCCTTTCTCCCCGTGGAGCTAGAACAGCCTATTTCCCTTTCTCCCACAAGGCTAGCCTCTAGAAAAGTCTGTTTTCTTGAAGGTGTGTCTTGCTAAAGGCATGCTCCTGGGTGTTTCAGAAACAGCTCCGTGCAGGGAACATGAGGGGATTTTGTTGGATCTTCATCGTAAGATCCTGTCTAAACTCCTAGAGACAAGCCCAAGCAAAGAGGTCTAAGAATCTAGGGCCTCCTGGAGTTTGTAATTTCAGCTTTGTCTACCTTTGGGCTGCAATGATCTGAGACCACAGCTAACATTTTTACTGTAGAGAGACTCCCCGTTCAACTTCTGTCAAGTTTTACTGTCAACTGTGATGCTCGGATCTGCTGCGCACCCCTTTAGGATGAGAAACTGCTCATTGGTCCTCTCACTTCTGGGGCAGATATGAGAAGGGCTGTTCCTTCTGTGTCTTTGACTTTTCATTAGTTAGGATGGGGTAGCCGAGTCAGGGCTTGTCGAATGGCAAAGCCATCGGAGGTCCAAAGCGCTATTTGTGATGGCTGTTGACCTGCTGTTTCTTCAGCTTTCTGTTTCACTGGCCACATGACAATCAAGCTACTTGACTTTTCTTCTGGACAGGAGATCTGAACAGAAAACCTCATGTGGTGGGGTGGGTCTCTTGGAGGGGTGGGCGGATTGCTCAAGCCAGCAGCCACTAGGCTTCTCTTACTTTGCCCAGGAAACCTGCTGCCAGCCTGGCTTTCCACGGGGGACAGACCCCTATCCCTTGCAAACTCTTTCACTGTCAAGGAAGATATTTGCCGTGAGCCTCAAAACAAAACAATCGCGAAAGGGACGCAAATGAGCAGCCTGTGCCTTCTTGGGAGAAACATGCCTAGGGATGTTTTGACATGCTTAATCCTCCCGAGTTGCTGTGGCTCTTGGAAAGTACTTTCATTTCGTTTCCTTAAGAACACAGACTTGGAGAAAATTTAATTTAGACAAAGACTATCTAGGTGGTAACTCTGGATACACTGTGCTCAGGAACAACACAGACAGAAGCTGGGGATGAGGGCTGAGCTGCATACCCGGCTGACTCCCTGGCGGGTGCTGTCAAACCTTATAAGTCAAGGTTTCCTGTTCTGTAAATGAGGGAGAATAACAGCCACCTCCTTGGGCAACAGTGTATAAATTGACAAAAATCAAGAAACCCAGGGCATGGAAGAGGATTAATTAATGCTGCTAGCATCTGGTGTCTTTGCTTTCTCTGGGGCTGTTTTCTAACATGGAGATCCAAGAGAGACGAGGGAAAGAGGAAGAAGGAGCTACCAAGTGTAGCTTCCTTTCTCCTTCATGGGCTCAGTTCTCTACTGCTCTCTGACGCCCCGCCCCTTCCCCATGCTGCAAAACCACCCTATGATGCCCACCAATCAAGAATGAGAGTAGTTACAGTAGGTATGCCTGGTCCGTGCTCTCTGATATTTGGGCCACCAGCTAGAAGGCTTGAGGGTCAAAGGTGAAATTTACTGAAGGTTTTTCCACAGACACATCTTTGTCTTTGGGCTGACATGACTTGAATGGAGGGTGAAAGGTTTGTGGTCATTTCCCCCACTCCACTCTCTCAGTGGTCCTTCCCTTGGTCTCTCTCTATTATGATGACCTCAAGATGGTTGGGCTCCTCGTACCATGTTCCTGTGAGCAGTGCAGAAGACTATTTCTTTTATTCTCCTGACAGCAATCATCCCAACTCACCGAGGTCCAAGGGAAGGAAACACTGGGTCTACTTTTCAATGGGAGGTGTCTATGAGCCATGCTTGCAATGAAAAATACCACTGAAGTCATCAGGGAGGCAGGAAGATGGCGAGTTTGAGGCTAGCCTGGGCTATATAACAAGAGCACATCTCAGAACAACAGCCATCAAGCAAAAACCATGAAGAAAACAAACCACCACCACCAAAAATCCTGCCTCAGGCACCAGGGACTCCCGGCAGACCCTGGTGTTCCTCTTAGCTTTGTTTGTCTTTGCTCTGTATGAGGAGAAGGGTTCTGTATAGGAGGAACATGGGAGGGGAAGCTTCCGGAATCTAAACTCTGCAACAGAGAGCTGGAAGGGGCAGCTTTACCTTTGTTGCTTTTGCTTCTCTGCAGAGCTGCTTGGGCATTTCAGAGTTAAGAGTAGATGGACACTGTGTTTGGTATTCCAAAACATGTACAGCCACCACTCCCCGCCAAAAGACCATTCCTTCCCAGGGTGTGGTGGGCCGAAAGTTCACACTCAACTTCAGAGGAGACCTTTTCCTTTCCTTTCCTTTCCTTTCCTTTCCTTTCCTTTCCTTTCCTTTCCTTTCCTTTCCTTTCCTTTCCTTTCCTTTCCTTTCCTTTCCTTTCTCTTTCTCTTTCTCTTTCTCTTTCTCTTTCTCTTTCTCTTTCTCTTTCTCTTCCTTTCTCTTTCTTTCCCTTCCCTTCCCTCTTTCTGTATATAAAGTTTTTACCAATGAAATTAGTGAGAGAAATTAAATTATCCCTGATTTGTAATTGTTCGAAATCTGTAGATGGGTTTTCACAGAACCAGGTGAGAACACAGAAAGCTGTGTGAAATCAGCAGGGTAGGAGTAGGGGCACTTGCCTAACCTGTGGCAGGCCCTTGGGTCTGTCCCGCACACTGTGAAAAGGACAGAGGCAGATACTGATTTTTAGTGTCATAAGCCAAGGAAAGGCTAGAGGCACTAAAAGCTGTGAGAGGCAGGAAAGAGACCTCTCCTACATCCTGAGCAGGACAGTGGCCCAGTGGCACTGCTGGGCTCTGTGGCTATGAGAAATAGATTCCTGCCTCAAGTTACCAGACAGTTAAGACAACCCTAGGGCTGGGCATGCTGAAAAACTTTCTAACCGGACCTTCAGGTCCACAGAAGCTTTACAGGGAAGATGGTCCCCTTGGACAGGTCCCCATTGCTATTTGAGGCCGGCTAATTTTTTGTTCCTGCTGGCCTGGCAGGTAGGATGCTCAGCAATACCCCTGGCCTCTTCTCTCTAGACGCCAGTGCCCTGCCACCCCAGGTGTCACCCTAAGACACTGTCTAGCTTTATCAGATGTCCCCTAGGGAGGCAAAACAGCTCCCTGGCACAGAGAGAGAGAGAGAGAGAGAGAGAGTCGCTGCAGGAGACAGGCAAGCTGTGACCATGGAGACAACATGAAGAACCGAAAACAGAAAAACAATTACGTGTTTGTCTTCTAGGTTGCTGGCAGGCTGGCGGATACGGTAATCATTGACGTGACAGTTTGTTGGTTGGCCCTTCTTCTGCAGATTGATCCCTCCCCTGTCCTGGACACATTCTGTAGCTGTCTCCAGAGGGACTGCAGGGCTGGTTCAGAGGAAGAGTGGGCAATCAGGAGAGTATAGCAAGCAGGTTGCAGAAGCCAGAGACCTTTGGTTGTGGCACCTACTGGGGTTGGGCTGGGGGGGGATGGTGAACTTTACTCTGCAGGGACCATTAGCCTAGTGCAAGCACAGGTTTGGAAGGCAGTGAGCATTTCTCATGAACAGAACTTGTGACTTGGTTGTCCGTCCACATTTCACGAGAGGAGTGATAGATACCTCACTTGTCTTACTGTGGGTCTCTGCCTACTCACTCGGAAATCCCATGTGGATCTTCCATATTCCTGCTTTCTCTGGGCAGCATCCTGGATAGTTTCTTCAGGAAATCTACTCACTTGAGTAACTTTTCCTTCAGTTGGCTTAGATACCACAACAACATTAACCTTTATATCTAAGAAATCTATTTGGATATTTTACAAGCATGCCTGCTCATTTTTCAAGGGGCTTACTCTGTAACATGTTAAATATTTCTTTGGAACTTTACTTGACAGTGACATTGGACGACGTTTTGTGTGTTGTTTCCTGGGCAGAGTCTTGCTGACTCTGCTCTCCGCAGCTAATCTCCTGTGTCTGAGGTAACTTGATCATGGGAGTCATCTCTTTGAGAATACTTTAAATCTTGAATTAGAGGTGAGTTTTCCTGAACCTACGTTTGCACTTGCCCTTTGATCCAGATGGCTAACTCCCTGGTGTCATCTTAGTTTTATCTAGAATTTATTAGTTAATGAGCTTTTTCTGAATGAAGTCATATTCCTTATATAAATATCAACTAGTGTTATCTAAGAAAAAATTACTTATCCAGACCTTAGTTTCTATATAAATTCAAATCATCAAATTGTAAATGAGGTCATATATTTAGAAATTATTGCTATTTAATTGATTACTGAAAGCAATAGAGTTTGAAAACTCTTCCATCTACATCATATATAATCAGTAGTTATTCATTCATTGTTCATAATATCACTTCAAAATTGTATTTTAAATTAATACACACAACATAAAAATCATATGCATGTTAATGGGGTACCATGTGCTATTTTGATGTATGTATAAATAATGTTTAAATTAAGTTAAACATGTTTATCTCTCAAACATTTATCATTCCTTTATGGTGAGAGTTTTCAAGATCCTTCTAGTGTTTTTTTTTTTATTTTGAAAATTTTTATTAGAGTTTAAAGAATAACCACAGAGCATGCAACTATAAATTCAGGCAGCTGCCCAGAGGAGGAATATACAGGAAGAGAGAAGGCCAGGCTTTTTAAAGAGACCTGGGGCAGAATGGGGGGCAGGGAAGAGCGAGAAAGCCCAGAATGTCTAGAAAGCAAGGTTTGGTTAGGAAAACTTGCACTGTATGTATCACTCCAGCCACATGATTGTAGCTCCTTAAGCAACCGTCACTCTAGTGTGCTTTAATGCACAGCGCATTGTTGTTATCCATACTCACCGACTTCCAGCGCACACAGGAACTTCTTGTTCCCATCTACCTGTAACGTGGGACTCACTAGTCAACCTCTTCCCGCCCATCCATTCCCTATACCACCAGCTTTTTTTTTTTTTTAAAAAAAAAAAGATTTATTCATTATATACACAATGTTTCCCCTGCCTGTACACCTCCATGCCAGAAGAGGGCACCAGATCTCATTACAGATGGTTGTGAGCCACCATATGGTTGCCGGGAATTGAACTCAGGACCTCTGGAAGAGCAGCCAGTGCTCTTAACCTCTGAGCCATCTCTCCAGCTCCTACCACCAGCTTTTAATAGCCACCATGGTACCTTCAACTTCTATGAGATGGGACTATTTTTTTCTCTTTTTAGATTCCACCTGAGTGAGATCGTATGGTTCTTGTCTTTCCATGCCTTGCGTATTTCACTTAATGTAATGATCTGGAGTTCCCTCTATGTTCTGGTGAATGATGGGGCTTCATTCTTTTAATGGCTGGATACCATTCGATTGTACAATCACCATTCCTTATCTACCCATCAGTTGATGGACAATTGTTTCTGCTTCTTGACTATTGTGACTAGCACTGCAATAAACATTGGAGTATAAGTGTCTATAACATACCAATTTCATTCCCTTCATATATGCAGATTGTTAAATAATACAGTAGTTCAATTTTTAGTTTCCCGAGGAGCTTCCATATTTTTTCTATAACAATTGCATTAATTTACACTTGCTCCAACAACGTGCAAGAGTTCCCCTTTCTCCATACCTTCCAGTGCTTATCATCTTTGGACATAGGCATCCTCACTGGGGCAATAGCCCATTGTGGTTTTGATCAGTATTTCCCCAATGGTTCCATAAATGTAGTAAATGGGGATACATCTTCTCTTACAGAATGTCTGTCTAGATTTACTGGCCATTCAAAAAGCTGGGTTATTTATTTTTATGCTATGAGATTTTGGAGTTCCTTATATGGTCCAGAAATACGCAACACAAATATTTTCTTCCATCGATAGACTGTTACCTACTCTGCTAATCACTTCTTTTATTATACAAAAGCATTTTAGTGTGATGGGTTCATGTTTTCATTTCTTGTGCTTTGGAAGTCTTGTCCAAAGAATCCTCGACCATTCCAGTGTCTCAAAGCATCCCCATGTTTTTCTCCTACTAACTTAATAGTTCTTTTTTTTTTTTAAGATACAATTGCAATCAACTTTATGTAAGATAGTGAAACTGAAATTATGTCCCCTAAATCAGGAATGAGACAGTGGTGCACACCCTTTCTATTACTCTGTAATAGTTCTTAAATGTAAGTCTTTAAGTTCAACTTTGAGTTGAATTTTTGTAACTCTCTAGAGTTCAGTTTTATTCCTCTTCCTACGGGATAGCTAGCTTTTCCAGCGGTATTTATCTGTTGGAAAGATTGTCTTTTGTCAATGAATGTTCTTAGCGCCCTTGTTGGCCATGGATATGTGGACTTACTTGTAGATTTTTTTATTCCATTTAATTGGTTAACATCTATTTTTATGTTAATTCCAAAAATCAAACCTTGTCTTCTCCATGGGAGAGTGATCCTCCCTGTTCCAGAAGATACGGTAATGATCTCTCCAGCCTTCTTTGCTCCATCCTTTAGCTTCGTTACACTAAAAGCAACTCCACACACTCCAGCCTCACAAACACAGGGTCTTGCAGAGGGACCGGAGATCTGGCTTGAACTATGATATGAAGCAGGGTCCTTGGGGCTCCTTTTCTCTTATTTTGGCCCGAGGAAAGATATTTTCTTGCCCTGTCTGTGTTTCACCTTAGGTCTCTCCACCTATGCTCCGCTCTTCTCCACTGAGAGCTCTGGGAGCTGGCCCAGGGCAAGGGTCTCTGCATGGGGGAGCTGGTAGCACATGGCTTTTACGCTCAGGTCTGTTGTGTTTCTTTCCCTGGGTTCAGATTCCCCTTTGTGTCTAGGTTTCAAATCTCCATGGGGCAAAGATGAAAGACTGCTTCATCTTCTCCTATGCGTGAAGAGGAACAAAAGATGAATCTTCTTGACTCCCTCAGATCATGGAGCCATGGGAACCCTGCAGGAGAACAGAGCATGGATTATAGATAAAGCTTAAATCCATTTTTGCAGGAATTAGGCGGCTTACAAATGAAAGCAATATCTGTGTTTGGACAATGACTATCTTGGGGCCCTATGGCTTTAATGAAATTCTATAGATCAAAAATCTTTAAAAATCCTCCGAGGCAAGAATGTACAAGCTAACCTCTGCTCTGCTGGGTCCCAGGAACCACAGTGGACAATGACTGGGAGGGGCAGGGAAGGAGTGCTAGCTGGGGGCTGATGGGTAGGCTGAGATCACAAGAGGGGCAGCCCCATCTTGGGGGAGTTTATTTAGTCTCAGGAATGGGGGGACATCTTTGCCTCAACTTCTCTCATGTATGTACAAAGAAGGAAGGAAGTGGACCAGTTATCCAAAGCAGCAGTTCTTGAAGGGTAGCACAGATCCCCGACGCGCAAAGATCCTTTCAGGGAGTTCCCAAAGTCAAAACTATTACCGTCTTGCCATTTTTCTTTTGGACTTCATTCTCTCGTGAGCACATCCTGGTGTTGTGTGGCATCTCCATGACCCGCAGCGTCACAGTAGATAGCAGAAATTGAAGAGAGAATCTAGTCAGACATGAATGAGATATATATCAAGGAGGCAAATAAAACCTTCTTACTAAATTTCAAATCACACTTTTTTTTTTTTTGTAAAATGGGTAATTTCCAATGGTGATTTACGTTCTGGGTTTAATTTTGTAGATGAATTTTTTAAGTTTTAGAGTTTTAACTTGTCTTTCTTTCTCTCATACTTGCTTTGTTGAGACTCAAACCCGGTGCCTTGCGTATGATAGGCAGCAAGTCTCCTAGTGAGCCACGCTGCCAGTCCCAGAGTCTTTATGTCTAATATCACAAATATAAATACAGAACGCACTCATCTGCAAACGTCCTCTGGGGTACCACGGGAGCTACCTCGTGTATGGCACACTCATGTCGTTAGTGTCCCTGGGCTACGTTAGGAATCCACACTTGACTGCTACAGAATAAATAAATGCATCCAGATTTCTAGTGAGACTATTTAAAATTTCAAATCTAGTCTAAGAAGGTATATTTTAATTAAATGCACACACTCATAAGTGAAAAAGCGAGTTCTCACTTATGAGTCGGGGGAAATCACTTTTATGTGTTCATATTTCAGAAATACTGTATTTCTGGATCTGTTATTTCCTGGTGTCTTCTTAAAGCCTTTAGTGTGAACTTTAAGGCATTGTGAATCTCTGTAGGAAACACACCACATGGCACTTTCTGGACTTATTTACTCATTACCTTCTCTTGGGGGTGTTGGCTAGACTCAAGGGTGTAAGGAGCTCCCTTAGGGAAAATGCTGAGCTCGGCAGAAGAATGAGCTGGCCTCCTGAGGCACTGGCTACCGATTAGGATCCAGAAGTATATAGAGAAGTCTTGGTAGTTACTTTTCTTTTTTTTTAATTTTTATTTATTTATTAAAGATTTCTGTCTCTTCCCCA
>NW_026067899.1:11818059-11909494 GCF_014885135.2 Alexandromys fortis
GAGAGAGAGAGAGAGAGAGAGAGAGAGGAGAAAGAGAAAGAGAAAGAGAAAGAGAAAGAGAAAGAGAAAGAGAGAGAGCAAGCGAGCTTGCTAACTGGGAATATCATAGGTTTTTGAAACCCTAAAGCCCATCCCCAGGGAATCACCTCCTCCAACAAGGCCACACCTCCTCCTAATCCTTTCTAAATAGTTCAACAAACTATGGACAAAGTATTAAAATATATGAACCTATGGAAGTCATTCTCCTTTAAACCATCACAGCGAGGGGCCAATAGGACTGGCTGTACCATGTTCTACCACGATGATAAACTAAACCTCTGAACACTGAAAGCCACTCAAGCTAAATGTTTTCCTTTATAAGAGTTGTAGTGGTCATGGTGTCTCTTCACAGCAAAGGAAACCCTAACTAAGACAGACTGGACAAGTGTTCAAAGCTTAGCCAGCTGCTGTGAGAACTTGGCAGATTAGAGGATAGTGCTGAGGACCGTAGAGATGATGGTGGCCTTGCTTGTGAAACTTCAGAGGGAAGCGAAGACTCTAGAGGGGCCATTGGGTATTTCTAACTAAGAATCCGTGGTTCTGGTCAGCTGGGGCTGGAGAATCAGCTATAATTGACAAGATACCTGAACCACTGATGAAAAAGTGGTCCTTCCTGGGACAATGGATGCTGGCCAGGTGGAGCTGAGAAATTAGCAGCAATTGAGGAAAGACCAGCATCCACGAGGTGACACCTGGTAAGGGTTTCTTCAGGGTCGGCCCACAGAGGCTGTGTGCCAGCAGCTGCCAAGGTTATACCTCATGCTGGCAGCTGAACTTAGTGTTATAAGTCAGCCAGGTGGTACTATTTTGAAGGCACGAGGGCCAGAGAGCAGTTGGGTCTTGGCGCTGTGTGGTAGGGATGAAGTCCCTGAAGAGTTCCCAGGAGAGGCTGTTCGTGAAGCATAACCCAGTTGCTGCAGAAGACCCCAGGATTTTGGAGACACCTGTACCAAGGGGGCGACCACCAGGCACACGGCAGCAGAGGAGTAGACCCAGCCTGAGCCTAGAAGGTAGTCTGTGCGGGTTGCAGAGGGTAGAGCCAAAGAATCGACCTAGGACCTTTGGAGGAGCCCATAAACGTGAGTGAAATTGTTCTTTGCACCATTGCAGTTCTGTGTCCTGTGATTCCATTGGGACTGGGCCCTGGTTCTTCCGTCTGGGAATAAGAAAAAGTTGAACCTATTCTGGTTTCACAGGAGCTTTTAAAGAGATTTTGAGTATTTTAAAGAAACTTTGAACTTTTAAGAGTCAGAATTTTTAAAGTGTGTGGGATGTTTAAAGAGTTGAACTGTTTGACCCTGTGATGTTGATAATAAGGTGTGATTTTTGGGATGAACAAGAAAGGAAAGGTTACAGCGGCGTATGCGTGTGTCCAGTTGACGAGGGCGCAGTTGTGCTGGGAAGTTTTATGTCAAATTGACCCAAGCTAGAATCATCTGGGAGGAAGGACTCTCAATTAAGAAAATGTCGCCCGCTGGGTGGTGGTGGCAAACGCCTTTAATCCCAGCACACGGGAGGCAGAGGCAGGCGGATCTCTGTGAGTTTGAGGCCAGCCTGGTCTACAAGAGCTAGTTCTAGGACAGGCTCCAAAAACTACAGAGAAACCCTGTCTCGAAAAAAAAAAAAAGCCGCCGTAAGATCAGCAAACCTGTAGGGTATTTTCTTAATTAGTCAGCAGTTAGCGATGGGAGGACCCAGCTTATTGTGGGTGGCTTCATCCCTGGAAGGGTGTCCTGGGTTCTATAAAAAAGCAAGCCAAGCAAGTCATGAGAGCAAGCCAGTAAACAGCACTCCTCCATGGCCTCTGCATCAGCTTCTGCCTCCGGATTCCTGCCCAGTTTGAGTTCCTGCCTTGGCTTTTCTTAGTGGCCTGGGATTCAGGGCATGTAAGTCAAACCCTTCCCGTTCCAAGTTGTTCTTGGTCACGGTGTTTCATCTCGGCACTAATAACCTACCTATAATAATAACCTAGTAGAGGACGGGGTCAGCTCAGACCCGAGCTGTGGGCTTGATTGCCTCAAAGTCCATTTGGGGTTGGGGAGATAAAAGTGGGAAATTCAGTTGCAGTCTCAGGCTCCAGAGTGAGCTCTCTGGAAGCTTTGGCCTGTATGTCTCTTGGGTCTAGAGTGTTGTAGGAGACAGAGTTGAAGTGACTCTTTCTCACTTGGATTTTTGAGGACCTCGACTCTCTTGTAGGTTAGGATGGACACACCCACAGGCTTTAAATCCTTCAATTCTTTGACCCAGGTTAGCAAGGTGGGATTTTTCCTTAGAGTGTGCTAGCCCCGAGACACTGGAGACAACCTCCCCCTTCTTTCCTACTCCAGAGGAAGAGAAGCCTGCTTTCCCTCTAGGCATCCAGTTTGGTCTGTGTACAATTAAAGAGGTGGGCCACAGGTTTGAGTGTGCTGAGCTTTCTGAAGAGTCGGGTACAGCTCTATTCTCATCATATGGGGGTGGGGGTGCGGAGGGGTCACGTGTTGGAAGACACAATGGCTTTCTCTGTTGTGAGGTGGCTTGAGACTGATAGCTTAAATCAGAGCCAAAAACAGGCTTCTGCAGAAACCAGGGTGAGCTGAGCTCACACAACCAAGATGCCCAGTCTTCTGGAAGTGCTGAAGGACCCTTGAGAGATGGGTGTCAAGTGCTCTGAGCTTCGCCGGGCTGGCTGAGCCCTTGAACTTTGCTTATCTTGTCAGCCTGCCTCTTCTGTGCTGGAATGTGGAAAGACCCCACAGTTTCATGCTGAGGGATGCTCTATGGTTGCTGTTTTTTTTTTTTTTTTTTTTTGCGGGGGTGTGGCCAACCTGAAGGAAGTATATTCCTGAGAATGTGGCTTTGACTGTTATACCTGTCCCCGGTCCCCTGTCTCACCTTCACCCTCTGTAAGTTTTCCAGACTATGAACTAGTTGTAATATTGGGGGAAAGCAAATGGGAAAAGCGGGGAGGTGAGAGGGGAGAATGGCCTCTGGGGACAGAAGTAGCAGGAGAGAAGACACACACACACACACACACACACACACACACACACACAAAGAGGGAGATATGGGAGGTGGGCAGGGCCCCTTTAAAAGGAAATATAGCGAATGTGCACAGGTGGGGCTCTTAGTGGCTACAGCTGAGGATGTAACCTGTCAGGACCCCAAGGTCAGGCCGGTGCAGATGCCTGAATACTAACACCCACTGCTTTCTGGTCACCACGAGGCGAAAGACTTCCTCTGCCACGTGCATCTCACTTCCACAGTGTTTTTCCCAAGTGTATGGGGGCCAAGGGCCATGGGCTGGGCCATGTGAAACCACAAGATGAAAGAAACCCTCCCTCCTGAGGCTGTTGTTGAAGACGTTGTTTATACAACCAGAAGCCTGTCTAGTACTCCCCCATTGCCTTGGAAAAACAGCGAGGAGTAAAAAATGTCTATAAGGAAGATAAGAGAAAGTTTCTGCTTTTTCCAGAATGTCTGTAATGTCTGAAATTCCTATTTAGTGAAGGATCTGTTGCTAGGGATGATCTTTTCCCATAACAGCTAGGCAGGGTCGCCACTCTTCCAGGTGAGGCTGACAGCCCCATTCCTGAGCTGATCTCTCTAGCCTCCTGCCTGGGTCAACTGTCTCCAGAGAGCTGCTTCTGGAGGCTGAACAGGAGACAGTGAAATTGGACAGGGCAGAGAAAGGTCTCTCTTTTAGAAGTCTTATGCTGCAGTTCTGGCTCACCCAGGTCAATTGCTGATTTTCTTTTAAAAATCTTAACTGTTGACCTGAGATAACAGAGCATTTTCCTAGTTAGCTTTACTAAGGCAATGTTCAAACCGGTTTGCATTCATGAAGCCTCATTGGGTTGGGAAGTTATAGGAGACGCCTGTCTGATAGGAGGGGTGGCCAAAGGTTTAAATTGGCATTAACTTGGTGACACTCTTTAGCCTTCCCAGGGAAAAGCTAACCAGGCAGCACGTCCAGGCTTCAGAGCTCAGGTAGTGTGACCCTGAACCACCGATTACACTTCTGAGGTCAACTTTCTCTTCTCTGTAACCATGCCGGGATTTCTGTGAGTGGGGTAATGTGGTTTGAGCCCATGATGCCGTCCTTGACACCCGAGAGCCTAGGAAATGCCCAGCGAGTGGGTGTTACTATTTTTACTAGGAAAGATTGGATGCCTGCCTTTTCCTTCATCTTCACCCTCAAGTAATAGCAGGAGCCCAGTGTAGCTCCTCCCTGCCTCTCACTCTGTCCTCACCTTGAACCCAGTTCCCTGGGTTCCTCCTTGGTGCAGACCCTGCCATGGTCACAGATTTCCTTGTGCCTTTGCTTTAAATAGAGCCAAAGTTTAGTTCAAGTTCCCCTGTGTTCTCTGGGTCTGCCTTTGACAGCTCACCCCAGACTTGGCAGTAGATCAAGGTTTTCACAGTCTCAGGGCAAACCCCAGCTCTCTACAATGTCTAGACTATTGTAGGAGTATGGGTCAGAAGCAAAGTTGAAGTGGCTCTCCTGGGTGGCTGAGGACACAGGAGCACACAGCAAAAGTCCTTAGGGAGTTACTCGTGAGGTTAGTCACTGGCCACACATGATACACCAATATGTTTTATTTTGAGACAAGATCTATGTAGCCCTGGTTGTACATGGGACACTACATGTAGATCAAGCTGGCCTCAAATGCACAGATATCCACCTGTCTTTGCCTCCTAAGTGCTGGGTGTGTCACCATGCCTGGCTCCACCATCATTTTTGTTTGTTTTTAGCTGTAGAACCCTTGCTAGGATGACTTTTTCTGGGCACAGGATATGGGAGATTCTGCATGATGCAATGGATGAGGATCCAGGACCTTAAGACTTGTAGGATTCCCCATGGTCAGAGGCTGTATGCCGCCATGAAGTGAGGTAGCAAGTATGGATCTCTGATGGTCACTCATTTTCCCCCATTAACCTTTAAGCTATGAATTGCCTGAGGTTCTTGCCTAAACTTGAGATTTTTACAATCCAGTTTGTTGTCTTTCATGTGTAGGAGAGATGGGTACAATGCCTTCTGCTCATCCAGGGAATTAATACAGTATAGGCTGTTGACATCCCATTCATAGGAATAAAGTAATGACAGTATAGAAGCCACTTGGTCGTGCCATCAGTAATCTTGAGCAGAGACTAAGAATACGTCTTCCATCATTCTCTATTTCTCTCACTAACAGAACCCTTACATGAGCAGAACTGGCAAGGAGCCCAGGCAACAAGCTTTCCTTCTTTCCCTTGTAGGTGGGGGCTCCAGGGAGATACATGGGCAGAGATTCCAGTTTCCCTTGTAGGTAGGGTGTCCAGGGAGATACATGGATAGGGACTCCAGGGAAGTTACTGACTCGCCTAGCAAACTTTTCTTTCTCAATATTTTCTACTTGCCGCAGAATGTGTGTTTGTTGGAGTTCCAGAAGCCAGAAGGGAAGTCAATGAGGGTGAGGGTATGCTGGGATAGCAGGCAGAACTCTGGTCTATGCATACCTTGTTGGGACCACCATATTAACTTAGAAGGCCTGGCTTTGGTCACCTCTGAATACAGTGAAGAAGAGATACAAACAAAACACTTTACAACTTGTCTTATGACCAATCACGATTGCTGGGACTTTGTTCTTAACAGTTGAACATAGTTCTCTGGTTGTGTTAGCTTTATACTACTATGCAGACCTGTGATGAATCAAGTTGAAAGGGAGAAAGAGGGTCTGGAGCGATGGCTCCAGAGGACCCATGTTTGGGTCTCAGCACTCAAGTCTGTCAGTTCAAAACTGCCCATGACTTTAGCTGCAGGGTATCTGATGCCCTCTTGTGGCCTCTGAGAGCCCTGGCACATGCACACACAGATACACACAAATACAAAATAAACATTCCTTTCTTGGAAAAGATTTTGGTTTATAGTTTCAAATTTTTTTCTGTCCATGGTCAGTTGTCTTTGTTGTCTAGTTTCTTTTGGGCAGGTGGCAGCACAGAGCATCTTGGGTGAGGGTGTGGTATTGCTAACTGTTGACCTCATAGTGAATGAGGAGCAGAGAGACAGGGGCTCTGGGTTCTCAATGTCCCCAGGCCCTCTACAAAACTTTTACCACTCCATGGGACCATAGGCTAGTGACCAGCCCCTCCCCCTTATAGGACTCTGGGGAGTGTTGAATGGTTAAAACAGAGAATTCTATCTCTGACCTCCAAAAATGCTTGCCTGTCTTATAATGTAACATGCATTTATTCCGCCTCTGAAAGTCCCCAAAGTCTTAACTGTTTCAGTGTTCTTGAAAAGCCCAAGAATGAATTCTCTCCTGAGACTCAAGGCTAATGAGCCACGAGGACCTGCAAGACATACTAGTACCACACTCAATATACAAAGGTGCAGGGTGAATCTCGATTTCCAAGCAGAAGGACTAGGGAGATAGAAGGAAAGAGTAGACCAATGCAGGACCCAAACCCAGCAGGTCAAACATTAGATCCTGAAACTGTCTAGTGTCTAGGGCACAGAAAGCCATGATGTGAGCACCAAATGGTTCTCACAGGCCTGTCCACACAGCCCTCCTAGCTGAAGCCTTTATAGCCTGTTTCTTGGGCCCCTTTTCCTGGCCGAGGCTTCCTTGGTCAGATGATCCACATTTCTGGTATCTCTGACTTCCGGGGGACTCTCAACACAACTGCTTTCACTTCAGGTTCAGACATTCTGCTTTTGGGGGCAGGCAACAGCTCTGAACCTGGGACACGTTGCTCAGCCTCCAGGTCCTTCCTTTGAAATCTGGCAAGTCTCTCCTGCCCACAGCTCTTGTATTCTGCGAGCCTGTGAGATCAACATGGTTTGCACGCCGCCCAAGTCTGCTGCTGCTGAGTGAGCCCCCCAGCTCTAGTGGCTCCACGGAGAGTTGATGTCTGAACAGGGGGAAAATAACCTCAGGGAAACTGTATCCAGGTAGTTCCGTGCTGCAGGATGCTGCAGGGTTTTCTTTCAAGCTAATTCCTGCGATACCCTTAGGCTTCTGCCCTGTTCTCTAAATGCAAAGTGTCTTACCTCTTTCTCTTTTCACGTCACATTCCCCTGCTTCCATTCCTTCCTAGGTTGCTCACCCCCAAATTTTGTCTTAAATTATTAATGATTATTGATATAAGCGAATTAAGTATATGACTTTAGTTGCCGTGTTGGGGTAGCGCTGCTTGTATGTATATGTCTCTGTGGCTGGCTAAGTCATATTGGACAAGCGCAGGCTCATCCCCGAGGAAGACTCATTCTCCCCCTTTCAACAGTCTTTAATGAAGAGCCTGTAGCCAATCAGATCAAGCAGAGCCCCGTGAGACCCCCCCCCCCCCCCCCCCCCCCCCCCCCCCCGCCCCCCCCCCCCCCCCCCCCCCCGCATTGGCTGGATCTTTTCCCATTATCTCAGACTTTAGGCCCATCAGGATCCAATGCTCCCCATTAGCCCGCAGAAACCTGGGCACACCTGAGCACCATCTTTCTCAGTCCTGGAAAGGGAGTGACAGCTGACTGGGATTGGACTGGGACAGCCCCGGAAAGACTCCTAAAAAGAGACCCTCGAGAACCTGCTGCCTCCCTGAAGTCTTTTTTTATTAGATTAGCGCTGAGTGGATGCGGCAGCCTAGCAAGGCACTGGGAGCCAAACACATTTCCGTTTCACTGCCAGCAAGCAAAGGCACATTTCGGGGGTGTTGCCTTCTGGGGAGTAAAGAGTTACAAGAGATTTGCGAAGGGACAATTGGCTATTTCCCGTCTGGTTTCAGAATTATCCCTTTGACCTTGCTTTAAGTTGTGATTAATTTTCTTTTCTGAGCAGGTGCCTTGGTCAGCCCTGGAATGGGCTTTCCCTCTGAACAGAGAGCAAAGTAGCGCATCATGTCATTAAGTCTTTATCAGAATTCCCCCAACTGTTAGATGGGTTGGATGGGAGTTTAATAATGAAAAAGCTAGTTATGGCTCATGCAAATGATTATGACAGTAGAGAATGTCTTCCAGTGATTTCAAGTTAGAATTAGGCAGCGGCAATCGGCACAGTCACTTAGGGGACGGCCAACTGCTTCTGGAGAAGCTGCTGACAGAAAAACAAGGAAAGACACTAAAGCAGACACAATTCAAGTCATCATTTGCTCGCTAAAAATTTCCTTTCTGTGTCTGCAGCCTTTGAGGAGGGTCCTGAAAGGGGGGGGGGCATTCACAGTGACAGCCAATCAGATCAAGCTATCGCGGGAATGAACAGTATACTGTGGTCACGGGGTAAACCAAGATGGAGGTAAACCCAAGAGCTAGAGGGAGATGAAGTGGACCAGACTGCGCTGAGCTGTGTTCTCCGGGCTGAGGTCCAGTTCAGCTCTGGGCATGGATTAGCAAAGGGCCACTCAAAAGCTCTGTCTGTTGGAGCTGCTCGGAAACCCCCAAGCTCCTCCACCCTCCACGTTCTCTCAATTCCCTTCCAGGTTGGCACACCCATTAGCAGTTAGTTTGCTTCCTCCCCAGTAAGGGTCTCCTTGACCTGAAGCAAGGCTCTGACTTGGTTTCCAAGTCTGCCCTGAGGGCCCATGACATCACTGGAACTTGGCTGAAAGGGCTCTGCTTCCACATTCCTTCCCTGTAGTTGGGGGAACTCTGAGGCAGCCAGGGTGTTTGTTTATCCATCTCTTTGGATGATTAGGTAAAAGGGCTACATGCTTCTCTCTCTTGGCAATGCTTTAAGCACAAGTAAGTCTGAGCCGGCTTAAATTATTTTCTTGTCAACACACATAAATCTGCACAACCGCAGCTCGTCTGAAAGCTGCGCACACGGCGCTATACACGTTCACATTTCTCAGAATTCTTTTTAAGTGTACCTTAGAAAGCGGCTTAAAACAAAACAAAACAACAACAACAAAAAAACAGGCTAGTGTATATAACTACAAAGGGATTTTTTTTTCTAGAACCTTCTGCATGAGAAACTAAGTGGCAATTTTGTAAAGGTTTGTAATCAACTGCATTTTTTGAAGCAGTTTTTTTAAAAAATATTTTTTATTGAGCTCTACACTTTTTTCTGCTCTCCTCCCTGCCTCTCCCCTCCCCTCCCCTCCTACCCTCTCCCAAGGTCCCCATGCTCCCAATTTACTCAGGAGATCTTGTCTTTTTCTACTTCCCATGTAGAATAGATCCATGTATGTCTCTCTTAGGGTCCTCCTTGTTGTCTTGGTTCTCTGGGATTGTGATTTGTAGGCTGGTTTTCTTTGCTTTTAAAAACCACTTATGCCGGGCGGTGGTGGCACACGCCTTTAATCCCTAAATATAGCCCCAGTAGAACAGACACTGAGAGAAACAATTAATAAATGGGACCTCCTAAAACTGATAATCTTCTGTAAAGCAAAGGACATGGTCAACAAGACAAAATGGCAGCCTACAGAGTGGGAAAAGATCTTCACTAACCCCACATCAGAAACAGGGCTGATCTCCAAAATATACAAAGAATTCAATAAATTGCACATCAAAAGAACAAATAATTCAATAAAGAAAATGGGGTACAGACCTAAACAGAACTATCAACAGAGGAATCAAAAATAGCTGAAAGATACTTAAGGAAATGCTCAACATCCTTAGCCTTCAGAGAAATGCAAATCAAAACAAGTCAGATTCCATCTTACACCTTTAAGAATGGCCAAGATCAAAAACACTGATGACAGCTTATGCTGGAGAGGTTGTGGGGAAAAGGGAACACTCCTGCATTGCTGGTTGGAGTGCAAGTTGGTACAGCCCCTTTGGATGTCAATGTGACGATTTCTCAAAAAATTAGGAAACAACCTTCCTCAAGAGCCAGCAATACCACTTTTGGGTATATATCCAAAGGATGCTCAACTGTGCCACAAGGCACAATCAATTGCATTTCTCTTAACTCAGAAGAGACAAATAATTATAACTTTGGTGCTAGGTCGTTAAACTGTGTCTCAGGCTATGCTATTTCTTTATGGACTATTGTTAATGTATTGAGGTAGCTTTATTAGCATATACTAATTATACATAACAGGTTTCACTGTATTTTATACATGTACACACTTTTGATCATATTCCCCCAACTCTTCTCTCCTGTCCCTTCCACTTCTGCAGATCCTTTTCCCAACTCCTCTCTCTTTTCCTTTGAAGGTTTTGGAGGTAATTGTTGATATAATTTGACACAGTGAAATGCAGATCTGATGTGTCTAGTTTGAAGTCTTGCTGCATGTATGCACTTGTGCAATTGCCATACCAATCAAGACAGAGGACATTCCCACCCATCCCAAATAGCTTTTGCCCATACCTACCTCTGTGGTCACTGTTACCTTCAGGGAGTTTTTCCCTGTTCTTACATGGGGGATCCTTCAGCATGTATCCTCTGCCAGTCTCCTCTTTTGAACAACATGGTTTTTTGGTATTTGTCCAGGTAATATTTGTGGCTCATTTTTTATTGTTGACTAATATTTTATGATACAAATATATGCCACAGTTTTTCCTATTCTTGGATAACATTTTTGTTTATCCATTCTGCTGGTGTATAGTTGTGTTGCCTCCAATTTTTGGCTATTAGGAATAATGTTACTATAAACAGTGCTACTCAGAATCATTGAATGAATGAGTGGTAATGGCCAAGTTTTCAAATGTTTTTCTCTGTGATCCAGCTCGATCACTGAAACAAAGCCCCAATCTGAAGGCCTGGCAAGAGTGTTGATTTAAGGGTGTTACCGAGGCCTCATGATGCTAGAGTCACGTGGTGAAAGATGTTGTTTTAATGGGGCCTTAGTTAATAGACACAGCTCACAGAGTGAGTTCCCAGTCTAGCAGGAGCCAGCATTCATAGTGGAGTGATCAGGATGGAAACCTCTCACAGAGAGGCTCATGGTGGACAAGATAGAGTTGGGTACATTTTTATTTTTTTTTAATTTTAAATAATTGTTTATTGAGCTACAAATTTCTCTGCTTCCCTCCGTTCTTTCCCCTCCCCTGTGACCCCCACACTCCCAATTTACTCAGAACTTGTCTTTTTCTACTTCCTATGTAGATCCATGTATGTCTTTCTTAGGATCCTCTTTGTTGTCTAGGTTCTCTGGGATTGTGGATTGCAGGTTGGTTTTTATTTGCTTTATGTCTAAAAGTCACTTAATGAGTGAGTACATAATATATTTGTCTTTCTGAGTCTGGGCTACTTCAGAAATGTTTTTTTTTTCTAGATCTATCCATTTACCTACAAATTTCAAAATGTCATTATATTTTTTTTTTATCACTGTAGTACTCCATTGTGTAAATGTATGACATTTTCTTTATCCATTCTTTGGTCAAGGGGTTAGGTTGTTTCCAGGCTCTGGCTATGATAAATAATGCTGCTATGAACATAGTTGCACACATGTCCTTGTGGTATGACTGAGTATTTTGGGGATAACCAACAGCAGTATTGCTGGTAGATTGCTTCCTAATTTTCTGAGAGATCGCCATACTGATTTCCAAAGTAGTTGTACCAGTTTGCATTCCCACCATCAATGCAGGAGTGTTCCCTTTACCCCACATCCTCTCCAGCATAAGTTGTCATCAGTGTTTTTGATCTTGGCCATTCTTACAGGAGTAAAATGGAATCTCACGAGTTGTTTTGATTTGCATTTCTCTGATAGCTAAGGATGCTAAGCATTTCCTTAAGTGTCTTTCAGCCCTTTGAGATTTGTCTGTTGAGAGTTTTGTTTAGGTCTGTACCCCATTTTTTTATTGAATTATTCTTTTGATGGCAAGTTTGACTTCTTTGTATATTTTGGAGATCAGTCGTTTGTCTGATGTGGGGTTGGTGAGGATCTTTTCCCAATCTGTAGATAGCCATTTTGTCTTGTTGACAATGTCCTTTGCTTTATAGAAGCTTCTCAGTTTCAGGAGGTCCCATTTATTAATTGTTTCAGTGTCTGTGCTACTGGGGTCCAGTGTGGTTGGTTTTATGTGAGGTCTTTGATCCATTTGCTCTTGAGTTTTGTGCATGGCAACAGATATGGATCTATTACATTCTCCTACATATTTATAGCCAGTTATGCCAGCATCATTTGTTGAAGATGCGTTCTAGCTAGAACAATAGGACAACAAAAGATCAAGGGAATACTTCTTTGGAAAAGAAGTCAAACTCTCAGTATTTGCTGATGATATGATAGTTTACATATGTGACTCTAAAAACATTCTTCTAGGGAACTCCTACATCTATCTCATAAACACCTTCAGTAATATAGCAGGATATAAGACTAACTTAAAAAACCAGTAGCACTCCTTTATACAGATGATAAACAGGCTGAGAAAGAAATCAGAGAAACATCACCCTTAACAATAGCCACAAATATCATAAAATATCTCGGAGTAACTCTAACCAAACAAGTGGTATGTATGACAAGAATTTTGAAACTTTGAAGAAATTGAAGACACCAGAAAATGGAAAGATCTTCCATGCTCTTAGGTAGACAAAATTAACATAGTAAAAATGACAATCTACAGATTCAATGCAATGCCCATCAAAATCCCAGAAAAATTCTTCACAGACCTTGAAAGAACGGTAATCAACTTCATATGAAAAAGCAAAAAATGCAGGATAGCCAAAATAAAAGAACAATAAAAGAACTTCTGGAGGAGTCACAATCCCTGACTTCAAACTCTACTGTAGGTAATAACTTCATATTCTTCTAATGTAATGAAAACAGCCTGGCATTGGCGTAAAAACAGACAGGAGGACCAGTGTAATCAAATCAAAGACCCAGATATCAATTCACACACCTACAAACACCTGATTTTTGACAAAGAAGCTAAAAATATAAAATAGAAAAAAGAATTTTTGATAGCTGTTCAATATTTAAATGTGTGTTTGTGTATGTGTGTAACCATGTGTGCCCTGACATGCACGTGACAGTCAGAAACCCTGCTCTTCTACTTCCATGTGGGACTGAACTCAGGCTGTCAACTTGCCCAGGAAGCACTTTATGTGCTCAACTGTCTTGCATGCCCAACATTCACAATTTATGATTACTTTTAACTTACAGATAATTGTAGACTTGAGACTGCTTGTTCGTTTCCCAGCTTCCCAGACCCAAAAAACCACGCAGAAACTATTAATTATAACACTACTTGGTCAATAGCTTAGGCATATTCCTGGCTCTTCTATCTTAAACGAACCCATTTATATTAATCTGTGTATTGTCATGAGGCTGTGGCTTACTGGGAAGGTTCCGGGTCTTCCTTTTGCAGTTACATGGCATCTCCCTGACTCTGCCTACTCTCTCTCTGTTTGGACTTCCTGCCTGGCTTTATCTACTAAGCCACTGGCCGAAATAGCTTCTCTAATAAACAATGGTAATAATACATATTTACAGCATATAGAGGGGAACCCCACATCAGAACCCCACATCAGATAAGTTTCCTTTGATAAATTTAAGGTAGTGATGGACAATGTCTAACAGATAGTATGTAGTTGAAATTCAAATGCCTGAATTTGCCACCAGCATTTAGTTTTGGCCAGAGGGCTACTACCTCTGCCTTGATCACTTACTGGCTGTGACCTGTAGTAATTTACTCATTTGTTTCAGAGCTTAGAAGGTGGAGTATACATTGACTGTGAGGGTGAACTGGATCATGCTTCTGTAACCATCATCACTTAGTGCTCAAAAACTTAGTATTTCAGTGTAAGAATCAGCAATCAAGTGGATGAACACTGACCAGGGGTTAACGATGGGGGTGCTGTGTGGTCATGACTTCTAATACTTAGGAAATCATGGTCTTAAAAAGATGTAATCTTAAACAGACATAGGCAAAAATATGCTCTAGGGAGCTAGAGAGATGGCTCAGCAGTTAAATGCACTTGTTCCTGCAAAGGACCTGGATTCTGTTACTAGCATCCACATGCTGTCTCCCAGCCACCATAACTAGTTCCAAGGTATTTAATGCCTTTGGCCTCACCACTGTGGGTATTAGGCACATATGTGGCACACATGTGTACATGCAGGGCACACACACACACACACACACACACACACGCTCCAACAGAAAAGTCTCATGGCTTTTCAAGGTTAAGACGGCGTTCTGTGAAAATACTCCACACTCCACTCTCCTACGCAAACTCCATATTCTGCCACCAAAGTCTAAACGCTTTTGCTGTAGAACTGGATGGTATCCAGGAAACGAGTGGTCTGCACATGTCTGCACCGCACACTAAACCAGGGAGCTCTTTAGCAGGAAGGACTGAGGCTTGGTCCATATCATGTGTTCTGTTGGTCACCATCAGCTGGAACCTCACCTAGAAGCTGCTCAGATGCCTGGAAGGTGGAGTCAGATGCATAAGCCTTGGCTTAGCTTTCTGACCTTGGCTCTGTTGAGAGCTTATTCTCAGCTGACTCTGGCTCTTCAGAACCACACAACCGCTTGCTGTGGGGTGATGCTATTTGGTATTATCAGGACCGCAACAACGACTCAACAGTTCTAGTAGGTCATGTTTCTTTTCGCCACTGGGTGGGGCGAGCCCATCTTCATGATCCAGGATGCGAGTCTCTGCCTGCAATTTCTTTTCTCCAGTAACAATAACTTGTTCAAAGGCCTCAGATCTTTTGCCCAGTCATCAGCATGGCCCCTTTCTGGCTAAACTGGGTGGCACTGGAGGGAGGTCCAAATGAGTTCCCAACTATGATTTGCATTAGCTGCAGTAAGGCAGTAAGTGCCCAAACAGTCACTAAAAGAAATGGTTCCTGGAGCTCTGGGGGCTCCAGGTTTCCTGACTCTTCACTTAAACCTAGGGATCAAGGAACCAGGTTCTGGAATGTGGGATCAAATAGGTGTGATGTCCAGTGGTCTGTGACAGTCCCTCAGGAACATCCAGTGACCTCTGTCGTATGGAAGGCTGCTTCCTCTGTCCAAACAAGGCACACGTGACAGAGAGCATGACCTTGTTAGATATCTTAGGTGTCCTCTGGACAGTCTAAAGCTCAGAAAGGCGCCGTTTGTAGAAGTCACCTATTTTCTTGCCTATACTTGGATCTGTTTTACTTTGAATCCTAACCTCAGGCCGTTTTTTCATCCAGAAAAGCACTGTTTCTTGGGTCTCTTTCTATTGTCACAATGCTGCATGGTAGCACTGGGACATGCCTACTGTGTCTGTGGGGACCCCCCAAGGCCATATGTAATCCAGCAAGTACTCAGCACAATATTTAGGATCAGTGTTGGCTTCTAACACACTGATGCCAAGCAAGCAAATGCCCAGTTGCCCGTAGGTGATGACTTAGTTCCAAAAAGCCATGTTGTGGGTGGAAGTGGTCCTAGCCACGGCAGTATGGTCAGGATGCCAGATGTAATTTCCCTTAGGCGAAAAGAGATGCTAAATACTACATGCTAAATAATACCTAGTAGGCTGAAAGAAAGCAAAACCTGCTAAAACTAGAGGCTATCAAATGAAAACAAAACAAAAAACTGAGTACACATACTCAGGCAAGTAAGGGAGTAGCCACATCCTCAATGCCCAGTGTGGCCAGCCCATCTCGCAAAGGATTTGCTCAATCTGCGTTTTCCCTATCACACTCAGAAAAAGGGGACCAGAGCACACCTTCCAGGATGAAGTTTCCACATTTATTATTCTTCCATGTGCATAGAAAATGGCAGTGACCTGTCTGTGAAGGAGGCGGGATGAGCATGGCGTTGCTGTCACACCCCACTAGGGGCTTCCGGGGCTCACTACCCACTGAAAACAGGATGGCAGAGTTGGCTGTCAACCGCTAATAGTTCCTTGGGTTTCCCGTTTGTGTTTTAGGCTGTCAGTTCTTCAACTCTCTTTTCAAACGACACACTGCGTTACAAATGATGGCACTTAACCAATGTGGCATTTCCATATTTACACCAACAGAAGAAATTTTTACAAGACATAATAGCATACAATCTTGACATTTAGTTATAGCAATAAAACATGAAGGGCATCCATTTTATTATTTTTTTTTCTGTACAAACTATCTGAACATAACTTTATTCACATTAAAAAAATCATCTGTAATTTGATTTGACCTACACATACCCCATCTTACTTCACCCGTGTCTCAAACCGCTCACCACATCACCCACACCGTCACCACGAGGATCTACCGGGAATTAGACCTAACACCTACACAGAGCTTAGAAAGTCCCCTCCCAAGGGTTTCCTCACTTCCCTGAAAATTCCTCAAAAAAGAAAATCAACACTCCTCACTCTTTCCTTCCATTCCACTTCCGCATTTCATCACCAGATCAGCAAGGCAGACTCTTCACCTCAGTCCAAGCAAAGTTACAAAGAAAGAGTTCCCCGACGGGCATCTTTGATGCTACACCCAGGAGTCGGGGGACCCTGGGTACTGTTCGGCTCTGTAAGAAGGTCGTTTAGTGGAATAAAAGTCTACATAATTTGTAGTTGATTTCAGTCCATACTGTGTTGAATAATCAGTAGAAGCTGGAAAGTGAACTCGGTCATCAAAATAAGGGTCTTCATAGCTACGCGGAGACTGCAGGTACAATCTGTATGCATCCAAGGGCTTCCTGGTGGCGTCATCTTGATAGTACAGCTGCTGGTGCTGCTGGCAGAATAGAAAGGCAAGTAAGAAAAACACACGCTTACAGAACACTGACGAGGGCTTCCCGCTTTGCATTTTCAAGTACTTTGTGGGTTCAAGGGGAGATGCTGTTTCAGGTGCGCACCGTATTTGCTCACAGGAGGGAGGATTTTTAAATCATGTTTATACACAAGCTGGCTTTGTTTGCTCAAGCCCGGTCTGAGGCCCCAGAAGAGGTTAGGCCCTCAGTGGGAGGCGGCATGGGATGTGGAGGAGCCTGTCAGATGCGGACCCAAAGAGGGGGGGGCGGCTTTTGCACAGAAAAGTTAAGCATATCATGGGCACACTTGAGGGGTGGGGATTTGGTTTGAGATACTCAGATAACTGTAGTTATAGGATGGCATTCTGAAACATTTACTCCACTGATTAAGATTTGAACCCACCACTCAGTTTTAAAAGACATAAGGTAGTTTGATGAACAATCGCAAGGCAGGAAGATAACAATTTGCAGAGACATGGTGGCAAATACGATGCTGGAGGCAAGGCTCCTGCAAGCCATGCCACTGAGGTCCTCTGAAGAGCACGTGTGGACAGGGCACCTGGTCCCCATTTCCTTCTGTGCTCACCAAGCCCACAAACTGTCATAGCTCTTACGTCTGTCTGTCTTCGTATTGCCCAAATCCCCCCAATTTAGTAAAATTTAAGAATTTACCATATAGGTATTGGCATCTGTCTTATAACCTCATGGTATTTCAGAGTTAAAACAATATACTTAGCTAAGTATCTCCTCTTTTGAAGGCAGAACTAGATTTCTCTAAAAGAAACAGCAGAGGCTGGGTGTGGTCTTGGCATGCCTGTCACCCTGACTGCTCATGAGACTGAAAAGGGAGGGTTGATTTAGCTCAAAGATTTGAGCTCAGCCGAAACAGCAGCAAGACACAATCACAAAACAAAACCACCCAAAACTAGAGCATAAGCTACTCATATTTTTTCCTATTTACTTAAAAAAGATCATGGTGTAGATAGGTCTTAGACAGAGGCCTTATGCAAGTCTGGCTGGGAAACCCTGGTTTTGTGGTTGAAAGGGGTGCGTGTGGCAGGTACAGTCCTTTAGGGTGGCTCGAGAAGGCCCCGCCCCGGAAGCAGAGTCTGGGGGCTCTAAACACAACCCTCTCAGGAATGGGCTGCAGACTCAATTTTTAAACCACAAAGCTCGGAGGGTGAGGTGTCCAGAGTGAACAAAGAGGGCGTGAGGTGTGCTCACCAACTTTGCCTCCTCCAAGGATGGAAGAGGCTTTATAGGTCAACGGAGGGGGGAGGGGTAAAGAGAGGGAAACTGCTGGACTAAGAGCAGGCATTGGAGGTTCCCCATCAGAGGCCTGCAGTCTCTGATGGAAACAATTTATCTAAACCCTGCTCAGATCTGAGGAGCAAAGTTCCTCAGGTGGCCCCCTTATGGTGTGACTGTGAGCCAGCCTTCTGTACAAATGACACTGCGGATTCACCTGTAGCCGTCGATTTTGTTCTCTTGCTGGTGACGAATAGGAACTGATGTAAATTGGTGAAGGTTTGCTGGAGCCTGTGAGAAAAGAGTTTATTAAATTAAAACTATTGCTTAGTATACCAGTCCACCAGGTTGTATAGCTCCTGCCTTCCCAAGTGCCAGCCTAGGCAGAAGGGCAGCAGCCCAGGCTCCCTGGATATGGACAGCATATCTCGAGCCTGGGAGGCTAGCAGCAAAAAACAGGCCATGTGTGTTTGTGTGGAAGCAAGAAGCATGAGAATGCAGGGCCCATCCAGAGAGGGGCCGTTTCAAGCCCTGCTCAGTCTTGGGGGCTTCTGTGATAGGCTTGGAGCAGTAGCGTGGCTCACTGTGCTGAGCAACATCACTCTGCCAGGGCCTTGAGCCACAGTGTGGATCAGAGAATGCAACATTAGAATGCACCTCGTGCCTTCAGAGCAGCTGCAAGTCAGACCCTGGCTTCTGGAAGGGGCAGGCACAGGCGTGTTCAAAGGAGGGCGCTACAGAGAGGCACAGTCCCGGGTCTGCCGTGGTTAAGTATGTCGTAGACAGAGAAGCATTTGGGGATTCGGCAGGTGTCTCAAAGAGCCCAGCGCTGACTCCTGATGACGTCACTAGCTGCCTTTCTACTACTGCTAAACCTAGCAAAGGTTTTAATTTTTTAATGAGAAAAACAAAGCATATTCCAAGCAAATTAAGTTTACTGAAGCAAGCAAGGATAAAGGGAGCACGCTCAGGAGGCAGACTTTGCGATGAAGCAGGCTGCTGCAGACCCGTGCTGCCTGCGCTTCAGCTCCTATGTGTGCTCCCTTCCACGCAGAGCCTGGTATTTGAGATGTAGCATCTGCAATTTTCTGAGCTATTAATTGCCATGGTAACTATACTTGATTAGTAAATAGTTCTGTGGAATCACAATTTCAAAGACAACAGCAAACTCAGGCTCCTCCCCCAGCAGTAGTTAAGCTGCCATCAGCTTTCATTTCTTTCCTTTTAATAAATAGGTATTTCCCCTCCCTTCCTCTTTTTTTGTTTATTTTGAGGAAAAAGTACTTTTTGTTTTGCAGTAGCTCATGACTTGTTCTGGAGTCGTTTTAATTTGCTAAATTTTTGAGAATGGACCAATTACCTTTGGGTTGGCAACTTTAAAATATTTTTATACCAATTTTTCTGAACCGGACATAAAACTATTAATACTATAATATTATTTCATTCTTAAAAAATAACCATACTTGAGAAAAATCATAAGTTAGTCTGTAATTCACTCAAACTCTATTCCATGAAAATGTAAATGGGCTCAACTGCTGTTAATCAGTGTGAGTTTAGAAACTGGCCAGTCTGGAGGGTCTACGCGGGCCCCAGGAGCTACACTGGGCCCGTGATTCTGATGCGTACATAAGGGACTAGTGCTGGAGCAGGAGGAGATAGGAGCATAGGAATGGCACCTGGGGCAGCCAGAGTGACCACTGGATTCAGCCCTCTCTTATCGGTGGCCATCATATCACTGTATCAGTTTGACTAGTTTACAATAAGCAGAAAAGGCAACAACCCCGAAAGCAGCAGGGAAGGGACAGACGGGGACACGGTTTGCTGCTGGGGGACCGTGTCATATGAGCACGGGCTAGTTAGTTCCCACGACACGGGCTGAGCGCCCAGAAATGCGGTCCCTCCAGGTATTGCGTCCCACACCCAACTAGCATCTTACCAGGGTACAGGCCTTTATGAGTGGCATCCCCTTGGCTATTGTAATACTGCATAGGTGGCTGGGTCCTATCGTATTCAGAGCGAGGCTCTCTGATCCCTAACAGTGCTGGTGAGGAGGAGGTGCTGCCAACTGAAGGGAGAGGCAAAGGAAGGAGAGGGGAAAAGAGAGAGAGAAGTCAGATTGTCAGCTCCAGAAAACAAAGTGCTTATTAGCAATGCTACAGTCAAATCAGCTCTTAGAGGGTGGAGGAGCAGCCAGACCCCAGGACCATGAACATACCCTATGTCCCCATACCCCCGAGGGTGACATCTGGGCCCAACCCCCCAGCTGCAGCAAGAGGGTGGCAGGCAGAGGTGACTCAGGGACTTGACCCAACCTTGGGGACTGAGTGGAGTAATGTAAGAGCCAATCACAGCTCAGCTGCTTACAAACCCCTCTCAGCACTTCTGTATAGATATTTGGTATCATATATGTATTTTATATGGCATGCTGTGATTTTTGATCATTTAAACAATATCTGTATGTGTCTAAAAGAGCCTAGTGCACAACATTTATAGTTCTCTTTATGGTAGTCTAATGTCAGGAGATCACGTGACCCCTAGCCCAGATGACTTCTGATCCTAGCCTAGGCCACATATCTGATAATGACTAGCCATCTACCCAAAGGGTCCCCTTTGGGATGTTTTCTTTCTTTTTTTTTGGGGGGGGGGGAGCCAGGAAGAAACATGTCAACAGGTCACATGAGTTCCCCCTCCCCCTCTTCCCCTCAGTAACGGTGTGGTTTGTAAGTAAGCTAATTACGAATAAGTGGCCACATCTTTATCTGGTTCGCTGGAGAGTGCTGGCCCCAGTGTCTTGGCGGAGCCAAGCCTGCCGAGGGCCCTGCAGGACAGGTCGTTTGTGTGCTGTCACCTCAATGACACCGAGCTGCCTGCGTTGACAGGGTGAGCACATGTAGCCATGTCTCTGTGCTATGTCACTTTTGGGAAAAAGGCAGGGCAGGAGAGACCAGTTCCCCTTTGGGGTGACACTACCAAAGCAGGAGGTGTGCCCATAAGCGGATCCCTCACCAGGGCTGGAGAAGGATCAGCCCTGAGACAGCTGAGAGACAGACAGTTCCACCTAGGGACTGGGGTGGGGCCACCAACATGTCTGCTTGTATGTTTGAAAGGTTCATGTAGCAAACCCATTGCAAAGTAGCTGTGTGTTAATCTGTTTGAGATGACTCTGTGCCTGCTCGTAAACCCCTTGTCTGGTAGCCACCCCTACTAGCTTCCCTGACAATCCCTATTCCCAAGTCCTCGGACACACTGAATATTTTTAATAAAAGAACAGTATAAAGGCTTCTCTATCAGGGGTATCCAAAACAAGCAAAGTTCTTGTTGAATAAAACAGCTCATAATTTTAAAGCAAGATATATCCACCACACAGAGTAGGTGTAGATAACATTTAAAACAAAAAATCCAAACATCAAATTAAACAAGAAACTCCCAGCACAACCGTAGCCATTCAATCATGTGGCTGGAGCCCCTGGCGAGATAGTAGTCTTTTTGTCCACATTCATTCCCATGAGCAATAGGACTGTCAGAGGCGGCACAGCGGACGACAACAGACAGTATGTGTGGTTTAAAGCCGAATCAAAGTAAGAAGCATCTCTTTTCCTGTTTCATCCAGGCAAGAATTAAATTCATGGGGCCTGGTTTAACTTTGCAATCACAAGGTTTCTTTACAAGGTTTCTTTACATGTAACTTAGTGTGAAACTCAAAACATTCTTTCCACTAAGCGAACGGGTGGGAGGCACAGTTGCTAAGACCTCAGCTTAAAGTCCAGGAACTTTCTAGAAAGCCACAGTGTGAGGAGGGGTGGTGGTGGTAAGTGAGTCTGCAAAGGAGGGGACTGGGAAGTGCCACAGCAAAGCTAAAAAGGCCTAGGTTCAAGAAGCCTGTTCCTGAGAAGTTTCGCCAAGAAAACTGAGAAAAAAACAAAAAAAACCAAAACAAAACAAAAAAAAACCTCCGCGCACAGTAACAGCAGCAGCAGCAGCAGCAACAACAAGGAGACTTCAAATTATGCAGAGTTGGCAGATCACAATGACATTCCTGGTCAGCCAGTGCTCTTAAATTACCCTCCACCTCCCAGGGCGCTACATCAGGTTAATGGGTTCAGATGGTCAAATGCACATACCAGGGTCCTGCCCCTGCCCCAAACCAGTGACATCTGTTTTGTGAAGCAGCATCCAGGTATCCAGGTGTGGAGACAGGCCCTGTTTTTTTTTTTTTAAAATGCATTGCAGCGGATGTAAGCTGTATTATCTTTTAAATGGAAGAAAGCGGGCTCTCAGCAGTGCAGCTGTCAAAGCAGGCTCTTAGGCTGGTGGGCAGTGCTGAAGGGGACAGGTTGCATCAGCTCAGCTCCCGCCCCCAACAATGTTCTGCCACACAAATGCCCACTGACCTGACTGAATGATGGGCGACATCTGTTGGTTGGTGGTGGACAGAGAAGGGTGTGATTTGAATCGGTCTCGCTCTAGCGTGGACACGGGTGTAATAAAATGGTTCTGATTCCACCCATCCTGGAGTTAAAAGGGAGAAAGCAACGTCTCAGAAGGAATACAGCACTTCATTGCAGTAAGTGATAAAGCATGTGCGCTGTGAGGAATGCTGATAGAGGCACAACTCCCCTTGGATGTTTACCTTTTTGTAAATGCTCCGGAGGTCCCGATACTGCCACAATGTATTTAAGACCTGGGCTGCTGCCTTCACCACTTTCAGAGAGGATCTAGGGAGAGATGGAGATTTAATGAACATGGCTACTCCCTGAGAGGCTCAGGCGGCAAAACAGCAGCCGAAGGGGCAGGATGGATATGTGCAGGAAGCAGAATCCCGAGAAAGGCAACGGTGCCTTCTCACCTTTGCAGCACAGGGGGATCCCCTGAAAGCTGTTACCCACACCTCCAATTTCTCCCCTCCCATCTCCTCTTAAACTTGTGGCTTCCACATTATTGTTGTATCCAATAGTCAGGCCTCAGCCTGAGTAATCTCCTTCCACTTGGCTGCGAGTGACCACATGCTTCTGGAGACTTATGTTTTCTGGTCACTCCTTTCTAGATTCTTTTTTGGGTTCTCTCCCTGACACCGTCAATCTTTACTTCTAAACAAGTCATTTAGATACCGCAGACTCCCAAGTGTACTCTTCCAGCTGGAGCGTAGGTCCGGCCCCCAGCCTGTATCTCTCCCGCTGACCATGCCCACACTGGATGTCTAGTAGTTATCCCCAAGCACCTGAAGTCCAGAGCAAATTCGTGGTAGTCTCTGGCAGACTTCCCTGCCTTGCTATGACCTCTGAGGATAAAACCTTGGGAGTCATTCACAATACTCCCCTCCTTTTGCCATTCACGTATCCACTAGTAAATGTTATCGAGCTGTCTTTCAACCCCATCAGAAATACTGCTGCTCCCTCGTCTTTAGTCTCTCTCTCTCTCTCTCTCTCTCTCTCTCTCTCTCTCTCTCTCTCTCTCTCTCTCTGTGTGTGTGTGAATAGGTCATGCTGATCTTTCTACAAGGGGTACCGACCATATCCTGCCTCTGCTTGCTGCTCTCCAACAGCTTTGGTTTCACTCAGAGGTCCTGTTGCTTCTTGGTCCTGTTGCTCTTTGACTCTCCCCTTTCCTCCTCTGAAATACCAGCTCCGTCTCAGCCACACTGGGTTCTGCTGCTCTTCCCCAGCCCCAGCACTGTTCTCTTGCCAAACCCTCTGCTTCCATGCTTCTGCCCCAGAGAGCTGCACTGCCAGACCCTCCTTCTCCAGGTCTGCTCCCTACTGTTTCCACGAGGCCTTCTCAGGTCACCGTTTCCTGACATGCTGTCACCTTCCCTGACTCTGTCGTTTGTCCCTGTAGGCAGCATTACTGAGCTCTGCTGCTGTTATTCATGGGGAACCTCATCTGCCTTGGCCCTGGAATGCTGCTTGTGATCTGCTCACTGCTGTGAGCCTGGCACAGAGAACAGCGCCTGGATATGCAAGAAAGCAATAAACATGGGGGAAGAACCGCGAGGGAAGAGAGATGCAGGGAAACCAACCACAACTTGATCTGGTTCAAGACTTTCTTCTCCCTTTTCCTTTTTTAAAAAAAAGTATTTATTTTTATTAATGTGTATGAGTACCTTGTATGTATGCATGTGTACCATGTACACGCCTGGTGTCCTCAGAGCACAGAAGAGGGTGCTGGACACCAAACCCAGGACCTCTGCAAGAGCAGTGAGTGTTCTTAACCAGACCATCTTTCCAGCTTTGCCTGGTCCAAGATGTTCTGAATCTTTGGCTTGGAATAAAAGATTAGATTTACACACATATTTATGTGTATATTGCACACATGCACAAATGCAATTCATGCATGCCTTGTCACTGGCTTAGCATTTCTACAAGGCAAACTTTTAAGAATACGTAAGGTGATCATATGATCGTGTGTGTGTGTGTGTGTGTGTGTGTGTGTGTAGAGACGGCAGAGGGAGCCAGTGGAATGGGATCTTAACTGCCTGAAATGCTTCATTTTCTTAAAAGGAAAGGCAGGGTGTGGTGGCTTACTTTTGTAATCCTTGAACTCAGAAGACTAAGGCAGGAGGATTGCTATGAATTTGAGGCCAGCCTAGACTACATAGAGAGTTTAAGGTCAGCCTGGGCTACAGAGTAGAGCTGTATTTGAAAAGAAAAAAATAAACAGATCCTATGTATTTGTTAGTAATGAAATGCAAAAAGTGCGAGAAATAAGGAGGCTGAAAGGCAATACTGTTTATGCTGAGAGATGTGGCTTCTAGCAGGGAAGCTATGGTTTCCTCTATTTTAAGAAGAATTCCTTCAGCGGTGTATCATCTGTAATGTAAACCCCAGCACTGCCTTCCATCTAGCTAATTAACAAAGCGTCCCCACGCACCATGCGTTACCAGGGCCAAGCTTTGTTCTTGTTGTTAAGGATACAACAGTAGATAAAAGGACAAAGTCCCAGCCTCTGCGGGAGTAAGGATGCAAGAGGAAGACTCAAATAACACACAAGAGGAGTCAGTGCCAGAGAGAGAACGTGGAGGGGAACGGGGTGGAGAGGGAGGGGTGCAGAGAGATTGTTGACCTACTGTTTGGAGAAGGTACTGGAATTCCCACTTCCATTTGCTTATCTGACACTAAGACAGATTTAGTCACAGCTACAGCCTGTGACAAGAAGCCTCTATTTTGCTACTGATTCGTTCTGCCCACTTGTGCGGCTTCATCTGTTACTGTCATCCAAAAGCAGAGGGAGAGATGTGACCGAGCCCAGAGCACACTCATGCAGAGTGGCGGTTTTCATGCTTCCTGGGCACTCGGCAGCAGCGTCGATCTTCAAAGCGAGGATTTAAAAAGACATTCTTGCAGGATGGGACTCAGGCTTGGCAGAGCACAAGGTGAAAACGGAAAAGTGCCCCTGACTGTCCCCTTCTCCTGGGAGTTGACATAAGTGTCAGCACCCTGGTGGACTGGCTTTAGAGATGGCCACAGCTCAGGGTCTGCAACTCCCCGAAGTTCCTACGTACGAGTCCTAGCTCTCAATGTAACGGGGTTGGAGAGGCAGCCTTGGGAAGGACCACTGGGAAGAAGGCCTTGCATGTGAGAATAAATAGGTCACTCTCTGTAAACTAGAAAGGGGCTTGCACCAGACATTAAATATTGGTGCCTTGATCCTTGATTTCACAGGTACCAGAATTATGGGAAATAAACTTCTATTGGTCATAAGCTGCCTAGCCACAGCACTCTGTTACAGCAATGTGAGCGGACTAAGTCAGAGAGGGAGTGAGGTACACCATAATAAAGGGAACTCCCTCCCACAGAGACAGGCCGTTGCTGAGCTAGTCAGCACATGAGAAACACAGAAAGAAATCCTCATGTTAGACACGCATCCCCCACAAAGGCCCTCACCCCAAGACAGTCCAAGGACTGAGGTACCACAGAGGTACCACACACTTGCCTGTCTCCTCTGCCTTTGGTTATGTTCACGAGTTTCTCTATCCCTCCCGAGTCCGCCAGCGCTTTGGCGTTCTCCATGTTTTTGCTGGTGACCTCGTGAAGAGCACAGCAGATCGCTGCCACGGTCTCATCGGACAGTATGCTGGGGCCGTTGCCGCCGGGAAGCCGGTTGACCAGGTCTCGCATGGCGTATTTCCCTGCCGGGTGTACAAGACCAGGGTCAACTTTTCACAGGCTCCAGCTTTCTGTTACTGTGGCTGAAAATCCCGATAATGTGAAGGTTTTAAGAAACAAACTTCAAAAGAGACGTGAACAGGGATAAAAGTTGGAAGCCCACAGTGAAGAAGAGAAGCACAGATGTGACGTGACATGACTCTGAGGGGGCATTTACTGTCACGTCACTTGAGCAAATGACCGCTTTAGGAAACATTACTGTCACTTGCTGGGAAGAACATAAATCAGTGCTCAGGAGTTCACTGGATGTCGGGCCACATTCTACAGTAATGGCTGTAATGAAATATTAGGACATTTTATTCTTGGTTCCAGTGTATCAAAATACTTCAATTTCTGCTCAGTGCTTTTAGAAAAAAACTTTGAATCTGGGCCAACTAAGGTTGCCCAAAATACTTTGCATTAAATCTTTCTGGGTGAGTCTAACAAGTTAGCTGAGAGCAGCCACCCACTTTTTAACAAAGCCGAGGTTACGTCGGCTGACCTGGCACCAGCAGTTAACCATAGACCAGTGTCTTTTTAAAAGACGCATTATCTCCTCCAGGTACCAAGCAATAATAATGAAGCACGTGACAAGACGGGGCCGAGGGGAGTGCGTCTCAGCCAGGGAAGCAATTTATAAACACCCAAACAGATTATCTCCAGCTTTTTCAACTTCAATTACTAACTGACAAAGTGGGATAAATTCACTACAAACAAAAGTAATTAACTAAGCGAAAGTAAATATTTTCTTAGGTCCCCGCCATGAAAACGGCTTTCATCAAGGGGCTGATTCTCTGCAGCGTCGAGGCAGCAGGCAGGTCCTGACTGCGCGCGTGTCATGTCCTGCACATCACAGGCAACGCTCGGAACCACAGAAGTGGTTATAAGTGGGGAGACAGCAGCAACTCTGGAAGACCAGTAGACAAAAGCGGGTCTGGAGGATGGTGATGGTGACTTCTGGATACTCACAAATGGCCGGATGTGTGATGACATGTGACTAGCCACGTGTCTTAGCAGTGGAAACACAGAGTACATGTCTTCTCATAAGAAATTCAGAGAGAATAGATGTAACTTCTAAGTCTAGTTCGGGAGGCTCTGAAGGAAGCGTGGGAATTGGGCAGGGCTGGGCCATCGAGAGGCTCAGTGAGACTTCCTCCCTGCAGGGCTGATCTGCCTCAAAGAAAGGAAACATTCGCCTGGACATTAATAATTTAAAACGGCATTTCGGCCAGGCCAGGCGAGAAGGGCTTCACCTGCAAGTCACTGTGTTCCATTCAATTTTTGGCTGCGCTTTTTTTGTGAGGACTAGGCTCGAACCTAGGGCCTTGTGCATGCTGTGCAGTAGTCTACCAGGAAGCTGTACCGCAGCCCTCTTGTTACGTTGAGATGGGTCTCACCACTGCAGATTGACCTGAACCTACTCTGTAGGCCATGCTGGCTTTGAACTCATCATCTTTCTGCTTCAGCTGCCCAAGTAGTTGTGATTACTGGCTTGCTCCACCAGGCCATGATCACAGCTAGTATCTTTTTTTTTTGGTGTTGTTTTTTCAAGACAGGGTTTCTCTGTGTTGTCCTGGCTATCCTAGGACTTGATCGGGAGACCCAGGCTGGCCTTGAATTTGGAGATCTGCCTGCCTCTGCCTCAAAATGCTGGGATTAAATAAAGGCCTACACCACTACTGCCTGGTAATCACAGATAATATTAAAGCTAAATATTATTCTCACTCTGTTTCTCCAACCCTGCCTCCCTCTATCATAGCATGTGTATTTTAAAATAAATTGGGTCTAACTTCACAAAAATCCATAAAAAAAAAAAAAAAATCCATCCTCCCCATGTTTGAGTGGATGGAGGGTACTGTCCTCACTTCCTCTAACAGTGACACTCCAGACAGGCACCACCAGACAGAGGTAACTCCTAGTACCACCCAGAAGCAGGAACTGAGTAGCAAGTGGTAGGGTTCACAGGACATTCTGGGCTATGAGGTCAATGAGAGGGAGGTTCCGGCCCATGGAGCTCCCTTTTCTGTCACCCCTCAAACTGTTTGGGATAGAGCAGTGCTTAGAGACCAGCAAGCTGCCTGGTGTGCAAAGCTGATGGAATCTCATTCTTGGCTCTCTAGATGTGCGGCTGTGCGCGCTCTCTCTCTCTCTAGATGTGCGGCTGTGCGCGCTCTCTCTCTCTCTAGATGTGCGGCTGTGCTCTCAGACCCAAGAGCAAAAGCCTCCTAAAATATCGTGTCCTGGTGGTCTAGTCCTTCTGTCCCTTCCATCCTGACCCCGCCGTGGGATGGCATGACAGTGGCTTGTCTCTGGGTGAACATTCAAACAGACTGGGGAGGGAAAGCTACACAGTATTCACACAGCTTCTTATTAGAAGATGACAGTGTTGGGGAATCGCAGATATCAGCACAAATACTGGGAAAGGAAATTAAATTTTTTCTTGTTCTTGCTGCTCGGGATATAACTTCTCTTAGGGAATAATGACATCAAATTCATCAAGCAGTGCTGTTATGTCACCTGGAATCACTGGCGACCCGACTGTTCTAAAAATTTACCTTCTCACATCAATGTTTAATGACTGAGCCTGCCTCTTGTTGAAAAGGAGTAGCGGAAGAGCAGGGGCTCCAGACACGCCAGGGACGGAGCAGCAGGCTCAGGTGGAGTTTTGTAACTACCCCCGTTCCTTCCTTTGCGGTGTCCCCTGTCACCAGTCACGTACCTATGAGCTCCTTGTTTCGAACATCCAGTGCCATGTTCCTCAAGGCGGTGGCCACAGAAGACACAACTCTGTCATTATCCATCCTCAGAAGCTCGACAAGGATGGGGAGCCCTTTCTCTTTCCGGACAGCTGCCCGGATGTATGCTGCAAACTGGTGGGCAGAAAAAGGCATTAGTGACTAAAACGTGGCGATCCAGTCTCATGTGCTACTTTAATCTGCAAAGATAAATGAATATATGTTTTCTTTCCACTAGAGATTAAAACAGTGCCACCATTTGGGTGAGAGACAGGCTGGAATGGCTGATTTAAAGAAAGCCCTCAAAGCCTAAAGATCTCAAACCACCATCTGTCAGATTTCTGTGCAAGACAGAGAACGCAGGATTATTTTCACACTCAGATATAGAAACACGATTAAGGAAGGAGCCCGTTTTCTTTGAGTTGGCCCCACGCCAGGTCCAGAGGCTAGAAGTAGGCTGGCAGAGCCAGCCCCTTAGCATCCGTTAGAGGGGAGCCTGGCTCCACTGAGCTGACTTTTTTTTAGTACATGCTGTAACAATATTGGGAGTTTGGTAACCAGTCGAAAAGATTGCTAGAAAAATTCCTGTACTCAGAAGAAAGGGAATTCTCCACAGACACTGAATTACAGTGCCTGCTGTAATTCACACCCACAGCCAAGGCAGGTTTGGGTGCAAAGGCATTCTCCCTCAACATTAACGGCTACCTATGTGCACCCTGTGAACTGGAAAGCAGTACTAAGCTACTAAAGAAACAACAGCAAAGCCACGTTACCAAATAGACCAGGACAATCCCAAGAAGTTGCTCAAGTAATAGCTAATATTTTCCTACTGCGGACAGAGCACGAAGACAGATCCATGGGCTCTCTGCAATTACTGTCAAGGTTAAAATACATGATTGACCGCCCAGTTTCTTGAATTCTAACAGAGCAGATTATCTTAATAATATATGTAGCAGGAAAAGATGCCTTTCAAAGATTCAATTAGCAGTCATTGTATTAAATGATAGCTTTATTTTCCAAGTCAAATGAAATCTACAGGGAGGAGATACGGTTCGAGGTTTGCAACTGCAGACAGCACTGGGGCAGTGTGACCAGCATCCTGAGACTGCAGGCACCAGAGCCTCCCGTTTCCACTGGAGACTGCCCAGCCCAGTCCAGCCCAGAGAGTGGTCCCTCGATTATATATGTAGCCATGGCTATCTTGTGGGTCATATATATGACATATATAAGAAATATAGAGTTCTTAAATTTTAATTATGTGCATGTGAGTGTGAGCGCCCAAAGAGGCTGGAAGAGGGCAGCAGCCTCCCTGCAGCTGGAGGTGCAGGCAGCTAGCTGTGAGCCTCCTGATACGGTGCCGGGATCAGGCTCCTGTCCTCAACAAGCCTTCTTAACTGCACGCCATCTCTCTAGCCAAAGGTCTGAGATTTTTGAGTGACTACTTTTGATATTAAAAACCACTTAAATAGGGGCTGGAGAAATGGCTCAGTGGTTAAGAGCATTGCCCGCTCTTCCAAAGGTCCTGAGTTCAATTCCCGGCAACCACATGGTGGCTTACAACCATCTGTAAAGAGGTCTGGTGCCCTCTTCCGGCCTACAGGCATACACACAGACAGAATATTGTATACATACTAAATAAATAAATAAAATAAATATTAAAAAAAACACTTAAATACAAAGTTTGTATCTTAAATTGGCTTGTCATGTGACTTTTACTTACTGAATAATCCCAGAAATTAAATTCTACAAAACTCAATCACATGTGTTTTAATTATAATTTTAGTCATCAAGTGATTCTTTGGCTATGCAGCAAAAACCTCTTCTCCAGGAGCCGCCCTTAGACTTTGTGCTTTGTCCTTTTGCTCAGTGCTCCCCACCACCTGATATTCATCTCCTCCCACAAGCTCCTCCACCTCAGCTCTTGGGAACCGGGGTTCTGAGAATTCAGTCAGCCCCTAGCACTAAGCTATTAGCACCTTAGCAAACAAACAACCACACAGGCATCGCTAACACCAGACCATACGAATGAGTCCCGTGTCTACTAACAGAGTTTGGTCATGGAGAACAGGGTCCCAAAAAGCCTCATTTTAGGTGGGGTGGAACAAGGAGTCAGAACAAGCATTATAATCACCTTGTCACCACGCATACAAGGACAGCCTGGGAAGACAAGAGGTGATATCAAAAGTTCTCAGACATGGTGGTAACAACAGGAAACCGTTTCCACGTCCACAAGGAACCCCAGCTCTACTCTTCCCTGTCCCCCCGCCCCCCGTAAAGCCACAAAAGTGACCTAACAGTGTCTGGTTCATCTTGTTTTTGTCACTTTGCTTAAAAGTTCAGTGCTCCCTCCCCTGAAGCTCAGCTTCCAGGTCTGGATGTGACAGCCAGCTCCAAGGCCACCACTCCTTGTCCTGTCTGCTTTGCCTTAGAGCAGCCTGCAATCTGAGCCCACAATGTCATTCCCTCAAAGAAGACCTTTATCCAGCTATCCCTCTAATCTCTAGGTTACCTCCTCTCCACCCCATCCTCAGACCCTGTGGGTTGTCTGTCTGCTCACCCTGCAGGAAGCCTTCAACTCTACTCCCCCCCACCCCTGCTCCTCCCTTGCTCCCCGCCAGGCCACACAGCATGGATCCTGGGGACACTACTCTGTTGCTCATGGGTGTCAGATTCTCAGGGAAGGGACTATCATATTCCTCTTAGGATGCCTGGAGGGACTCCTCGTCTCCTCCCCACACCCTCTTAACCCCCTTTTATGGACACACCCTATAATCAAGGGTGTCCCCTTCCACCAGCATGGCCAGTCTGAGCACAGGGACAGAAAGAAATGTGGACAAGGAGGAAACATCCCACCTTCCAGTTGCCAGCAGAGAGGTTCTGGAGAGATCCGGCAGAGCCTTCCAAGGTGGCCGGGTTGGAACTTTCTGCCAACAGAGTCAGGTAGGGTTTTACCACCGAAGGGTGCCACAGCATCTCCACCCCTTTGGGGGACTTGGACAGTCCAGGGATAGGCCCGACTCCATCCCACTGAAAGACAAGCGGCACACACTAAGTGAAAAGGGAGTGAACGACATCTGACTGCGGACAATATTCATCTTGCTGGACTCAGGCAGGCAGCAACCATCTTTGCTGCCAATGATGTCCTCCTCATTCTCCAATAGATAAAACTGTACAGAAATAAAATGCTAACTTGATCCTCCTGTGGAGTTCTCTTTTTCTTCTTTTTCTTCTTCCCCCAGCAGCTTGGTTCCGAGTCTTTGCTGGGAGACTCTTTTCCTAGTAAGTCATCCAGTTCGTTCAGTCCAAGCAGCCGGGCCTGCGGGACTTCCAGCTCCAGCCGATATGACAGGTTCCTCAGGGTACACACACAGTTCTCCACTGTCTGAAAGCCAACACAGTGTGTAATTAAAAACATCACCCCAGACACTCTGGCACTCTGCACTCCAATGGGGAATAAGTGCAGAATAAAGAGAAGTCCTGCTGTATGTACGCGGACGTGACACAATCTAAGGAAAGACGGACAAACACTTGTGGGCCAGGGCGCAGCTGTAAACCGAAGCTCGGGCCGTGCTGACTTAGACACATGGTACCTGTTCAGTGCCACACGGCCCTCCTGATGCTGCGGCCACACCCCAGCCTGTGCAGATCCTCAGCGGGACAGCAGTGCCCCCCTTTGCCTGTCTGGGAACCGGTCCTGTCACCAGGCCTGATTTCTGCTACCCCCTCAGCTTCTTATCTCCCATCTCTGAGGAACGCACTAATTTCCTTCTGTGGACATTCTGCCATCTGCATCTGGGTTTTCGTACTTTAGGCATTAATTAGGGGCCACTCAGGTGTCTAAAGTCAAGGTTAGGGCTGGCCCGCCTGGCAAGTTCTCCTTCCCAACTTGCTGTTTCTCTCAATTTCACCTGCAGGTCTTCTGGTTCAAAGAGGCTCAAATAAAAACTTGGGTGTTACCCTGCCCCACCCACACCCATTCTCCCCGAGGCGATGGCTCATTCTCGTTCTCCTCTCTCAGACCCAAGATCTACCAATGAATGGTCTCACCTCACACAGCACGCACACCTCAGAACACCTGCTATTCTAGCTTTGTCTGCCTGTCTTCCACAGGCCCTAGGGCAGAACTTACTAGGGTGTCACAGAGGAAACAGGAGGGCACAGAAGATCTGGGGTGGGGCTGAGTTGTGTCTGTGTCTAGGAACAGGAAATGTGGCATGGAAGAGAGTGTAGCTGTCACCTGGAAACCACAGAGAAATCCTGGACCCGTGGGGGTTCCTTTACCACAGTCACCATGTTTCCATGGTTCCAAGCCTGCTAAGTGGCCACTCGTCCTGTGATCCGGAGAGTGGTTCCATGCTCTAGTATTTCAGAGGCTGGATTGACTGCAAGCAACTGAATTCCACTGTCACCCACCACTTGGGCATGTAGGTGGCTCAGAACTCACCTTGCTGTCGTAATCTGAGGTGTTGACACACGTGTGGATCACATACAACAGCGAGTCCACCAGCCCTTCACAGGACCGCATGTGCTTGCGCGCTTCTTCCCCGGCAGAGCTGAGGTTCCTGCATGGGTGGAGAGACGTGGAAACTGCTGAGATCAACGACTCACCCAAGCCTAACCTGAAGAACCCTACCTGAAAATGGCGGCCAGAGAGCAGCCACTGCATGGTGACTTGAGATACTTCAGAGCCTGAACTTGGATATCCGAAGCATTTTCGACATTGGCCAGAATGTCATACCCACAGACGGAGAACACAACCCCAATATTCGCTGAAGTCATTATTTAGTGGCTGTCTTCATCAGCCTCACCACAGGAAGTGGAAGAAATAGAAACAGCTGTCTCAGGGTTGTGATGAGGAAGAAATGAACTGTACATTAAAACAAATAGAAAAGTGGCTACCACATAGAAGGCAGGATAGCGGCCATTATGGTTGGGGTCTGTTTTTCCTTTTATGTTAGCTATTAGTTATATATTCACATCTGATTATGTTAATGAGCCACATTAACATAATCCTTAACCATCAACAAACAAACTCAAACAGCCCCAACTTTTAATCCCTTCAATTCCTTTTGGAATTGAACCCAAACAAACAAAAGGCCTCAAAATTATTTTGGGTCTCATTTACTTGAGGTCTTGTTTTGTTTTCTTTGCCTTCCCTCAAAAATGGATAGCAGATTATAAGTCTCTATTTTTATGTTCCGTTTACAAGGGTTCTAAGATAATTAATACTGATGTAAGGCAAACTGGGAATTGTAAAACTGAACCAGAGAGACCTCCTGTACATCATCCCACTGTCATTCAACAGTCGACTCCTCCCCTTTCAACCTGGGCTTCCAGCTTTCCTTGGCCTCTTCTGAGAGTGAACTCCCTTGGCCTTAACTTTGGTTCCTTTTGCCTTTATCTTTTCACTTTTCTGGGTACCTTTTTTTTCTGTTTGGTTTCTTTATCACAACCTATGACCCATGATGGCCAGATGTCTATCTTCATCAAACCAGTGAGAATACATGTATCTGATTTATTGACTTTACTACATAGATAGCATTTCGTTTCTCAATATGAACATGGCCAACACTCTTAGCAACTCCCCATCTTCCCTGATTCCAACAGCACTTCCATCCAGCAGGTCAGTCAAAGACTGAGGTGTAACCCCTCCCTCCATTATTTCAACCCATTAGCAAGCTCCTTTTCACAAAGGCACCCACCTGCAGCCCCTGGTCTGGGCTTTGCCTATAGCATGTCTGGACCATACTAACAGTCTCATCTCGTTCCATTTCCGCAGAACAGGAAAAGCCCTCCTCATCCCTCCCTGTTTAAAACGTTCATGGTTTTTCATAGCAGTTGAAATAAATGACAAACTTCTTCCCTTCAACAGAGATCTGACACCATCCACAGCCACTCCGCCCTTTGCTCAGAGAGTTAGTCCATTTCTCTACATGACCAGTGACTTGTGCTCCTGACCCTTACCCCTCAGATGAGTTAGCTTCTGTGGTATTCCATATATAGGCTGTGATGGCTGTTCTTGGTTGTCAACTTGTCTACATCTTGAATTAACTAAAACCCCAATCACTGTGTACACCTGTGAGGGTTTTCCCTTCATTAAATCATTGAAGTGGGAAGACCGGCTTCTAATGTGGATCTCTGAGGTGGGAAGTGACCATCACAGGATTCACCAATACTACTTCATCATGATTTTTCTTCTGGTGCCCACTATCATCTGCTTGTTTCCTATCTGTGTCTTCCTCACAGCTGGGGCCCAGCTCATTTTGTTCCATACTGGTTTTACACAAGTGGCATTTACCGAGGACTACAGCAGGTCACATAAGAGTCAAAGTTGTATGCTGATCTAGGTATTCAATGCCACAGGCGTTGGGTGAGGATGGGATGCTGTTTCCAGCTGACCACAGGCTACGAGACCCACCCAGGAACAAGAACACGAGTTCCTCCTGTCACAGTGCAGAAGGCTTGGAAACAGAAGCACAGGCCCTTCTCCCTATGGCTCAAGCTGTCTGTCCTGGAGGAGTTCAGATGGCTTATTTTTGTTTTTCTTTTCAGGGCCGGGAATTGAACTCAGGGCCCTGTGCACGACAGTACCATCTCCTCTCTTCTGCAGCTGAACACTACAGCTCGCAGTGGAACTGGGAAGCTGTGCTCTGTAGGTCCCCTTGCCATTCTACCAAGGCTTCTGTTTCATGTGCCCAGAGCAACATGAGGCTGGGGACCAACATCAAACAGGAGTGGGTAAGCAAACAAGGAGCTGATCCTCAAAGGGAAAAGAACCACAGATTTTATGTTAAAGGTAAGGATTAATGGGACAGCATCAAGCTAACTTATTTGTAAATTCAAGAACGATAGTTGTTTAAGTCACACAACTCTTCACTTCTCTTTAAAAGTAACAAAACAAACCAGAACTTCAGTGACCATAATGGAACTCAAACAAAAACCAGGCTGCAGGTCCACAATAAGTCTGTGATAGTCAGAAAAGAGGCTACTACAGTAGAACATGCTGGAATTGCCGCAGTGCCGCTGGGCTGAATGGGCCTTTCTAAATAATTCACAGAAGAGTCATAACGCGAGACTGTTGCCTTGGGGCCACCAGCCTGTGCTCACAATGTTTCCTCACGCTGTGACAAAGTCCACAGTTCGCTATGAAGAAGAACCATCACCTTGGGGAATGTTAGCCAGCTAGCGCCTTCTACAGTCAACTGACGCAAGACACACATTCGTTAACCACGTGATTAATTGGGAAGAAAGTACTTACCTCAGGCAACCTGTCGTGTTCCGCAGAACCAGCGAGGTCTGAAACTTAATTTTATGATCATCATCAAAGGAAGAGTTATTCCACCCAGAGTGTGGAACGATCACAGTGTTCGTTAAGGTTGAGAGAGCGTCTCGAATGATTGCCATCTTTACAGCATCGCATGACGATAAATTCCAAAGAACTCCTACAGGGAGACACTGCAAGTGAGACTCGCCCGCCCGAGATTCCGAGTTTCAAGACAGAAGCGATACGCGAGCTCTAACCGACACGAACCTAAGCTGCCCCCCCCTCCCCGGATCTGTTCCACATCTCCAACTGGCCTGGCCTGGCCCTGTGGTAAGTGCGGCACACACACATACCAGCTTCAACGATGTATATCAGTCTCAAGGCTCACTTTCAAGGTGTAGAGCCCTAATCATCTATTGGGGAGACAACTGTGGGCTTTGCAAGGCAAAGTAGCAATTCCTAGGGGTGGGGTGGGGCAAGGGCGTAATCCAAGTAAAACATGTTCCTGATTTTCATAAAGCTTGCTTTTCTTGCCTTGTCCCTTAGACTCAATGGTTAATATTAATATGACAAGCCTCTAGAATTTATGACTTAGACAAAATTTCTTTCAAAAGATTGGCATGGTTCTTTTCATGAAGCCTCCATTCCAGTACTTTTTAAAATTTTTCATTTCATCGGCAAGAAGGCCAGCTTCAACAGAGTCCCTGGAGTACAGTGTAGTAGAGCACCGTACAGCAGCCAGCAGCATGGACGGCCACTGGATTTACTTTGTTCTCCTTCTCTTTATGGGGCTTTATTGCCGTGCATTTGAGAAGTCTAAGTTACTGCCATTCCTCTTCTGACATAGGGAGAAAGCAATACTGAAGAGCGTTAACTTACTGCCATAACTCCTGATCATACAGAAACGGGAAGGAATCTGAGCAGCCTGTCATCTACTCTGATAGCATCTGCACATCAAAGCGCTTTCTTAAGTGAGGAGGAAGGAGGTAGAGAGGTGGCTTTTCTTCGCCCAAAAGTCTCTCAGGGCCCCACACTCCTGATGAGCTTGTGACAAGTTTCTCCAATGGCTTCACCCAAAGATCAGCACTGAGCACTTGTAGACCCGTGGAGGGAAGGGCTGACAATGTCTGCCTCTGTCTGTGGGTCTCTGAACAGAATGGGTCAAGCCAGAACTGGGCCAGACAAGACTGAACCCTGCTGCTTCAAATGCTGTGACCCAAGGAGCCTGACTGAGCAGCCTTCTGTACAGGGGGAGGATAGAAGGCAGAGAGTAGGTTTGTCTCTGTGGGAGGAGAGAAAGCCACGGACGGGGAACGAGAGACCCTGACTGTATGCCCAAGGGCTGCCTTCGTCACCGCCCCTGTGCTGTAGAGATGCGGTCAGTAATGGAGACTCATGCTGTGTGTACTGGGCTCTGCCACAGTGCCTGCTCCTCTCCTTTTGCACTTGGCTTTGATTTCTAGACCTCATTAATTAGGTTTCTCAGTCCCCTTCCCAAAGAACTTCTACCCTTGCTCTTTCCCACCTCCTTCTGAGCATAGCCTCTCAAGACTTTATCTAGTGTGGTACCCATTTAGTTGGACCCAGGCTAGTTCTCCTTTAATGAGGGTGGTTTAGTATAAAAGGGAGATTTTGACAGCTCAGAATCTAGAAGATAAAGACCTTGTTTTGTTTCTGAAAGCTGATTCTTCTCACTGTGACCTTTGTTTACATAACTGTATGAAGGCGTACAGACCAAGAGAAGTCTACACAGATGTTCACGGGTGCTCAGGAATAGAACTTCACCTCCACTGTCAGGGTTACTTCTCTAAGGAATGTTTTGGGGTAGGGTTGGGTTCTTGGGGTGTGGCCAGATTGTTTATTTGGGAACGAACTGACTCTCAACATGGTCTTACTTATCCTTGCTCCACAGCTGTCAATTTCTATTTCCCATGTAAAAGACAGTAGCTGAACATTTTCTTAGGGAGAAACACTGGAAGACAATGATAGACAAGACCTGGGAGCGAATTCTTTTTGGTCTGTGTTGACCAAGGAACAACAGAAAAGGAGGGAGCCGAAGAGCGGCTTGAGGCAGAGCAGGGTGGGGGCAAGGCTTCAACAGTCCCCGCTAATGCAGCGACCAAGCTGCTGCTGGTGGCCACTACCCAGGAGCCAGCTACAGCGGCAGGCAGCACACAGCTCCCTGGCATTGATGGGGAAAATGGCATTACCCAGAAACCACCTCCGCTGACAACTCTAGAGCACGTGATTCCTAACTTGACGGCTGCAATTTGCTTTCTGTCAAAGCCTTTCAGGCTCCTTACTTCACAAAATACAACTCCTGGGACAGGTTCGTTTCCCAATAAGCTGCTCCCGTCTTCCCAGAATAAATGCAGTCCAGTCAAGTTAACCACAGGGCAAGGTTTATGCAAAGCAACACCCATCATATCAGAGGCTGTAGGTATAAAATCAGAAGACAGTGTGGCCCTCACTGTCCAAGGGGTGGAGGTAGTGATTCTAGGTCCCCTCTGGAGTTATCAAAAGTGGACAGAAGCCCAGGTTCCTTGCCATAAAGTGGCATTTGTACTGCTGTATAGAATCTATGCTCACTGTCATGTAAATGCTGCATCTGTCAGCCACAGGCCCAAGGCAACATAAACTCTATGTAAATATTTGATATACTATGATGTGTATTTGAATTTTTGCTCTTGTATTATTGTTTCCTCGGTATTGCTCTGCTGCGGGTTGGCCCTGTGGCTGCGCCTTACAGACAGGAGGTTATCTCTTTACTTCTGCAAGAAACTAAACAGCTGCTCCGGAACCGTCAGGTGAAATCACAGCAGAAAGAAGGGGGGGCTCAGGATGAGAAATTACCTCATGCTGGATCCACATTCCCTTGTTTTTGTTCTTTCTGCCTTCATTCCTAGCTACTCCTAAGCTTTACTTCTGGCAAAAGAGTATTTCCTATATTTGAGGAGTCTCCTGATTTTTTTTTTATTGTATTGAACTAGAATTTTCCTTCTTCTCCCCAAGGATCCAGACTTGTCACTTGACAGTTCGTCAGCCATCAGCTTGGGACCGATATCAGAGAACTGTCTTCAAATAAATAAGAACAAACCATCATCACCTGGTTTATGGTGGCTTAATTCTCCATGTGCTTAGAGCTAAGATGCCCCCAACAAATTAACTTTCCCACCTGACCACTTTATAGATGTGCAACTCTAAATGTGGCTTTTCTGAAAGATGAACACTTATGTAATGAGGCACGTGTGGGCAGCTACCTAACTACGAGTTCCCTTTCATGTTTGGTTACACATGTGCAGGCTAGTCGGGACCTGTACACACTTGCTGATGGATTCATCGTAGGTCTTGCGTTTGTGTATAAATTCCCCTTTTATTTTCTGCCTATCAGGCTTAGAGGATGGGTTGTGACATTTCCTGGAACAGCATCAAGAGCGCCTTTAAGGTCCATCACTGCAGAGACAGGGCCTGGACAGCAGCCAGACCTTTGGCAGCATCTGTTGGTGGACAGAAGCTGTTTGTCCCATGGACACCACCCTGTGCCACCTCCCAGTGTCAGAAGAGTTGTACCACTGCACTGGAATTCCCTTCTCTTAGACTGTGCGGCAGAAAGGAACAGGACTGTCAAAATAGTGAAGGTCCAGTTGTTTAAAGACATGCACCCTCTGGGAGATGAGCCTTTTTTTCCCTCCTCCTCTAGATAGGGTTTCTCTGTGTAGCAACCCTTAGCTGTCCTGGAACTAGCTCTGTGTAGACAAGGCTGGCCTCGAACTCACAAGAGATCCGCCTGCTAATTAAAGGCAGGCGCCATCACTGCCTGGCTGATCATGTTATCTTTTGATCAACTGGGGTGAAAACACAGCAGCTCCTGGAGGCAGAGAGATCAGTGAGAGACAGAGAGCTGTGAACCCGGCACTCTCCATCAGCACGGGAGCGGGCCTCCAGCTCTGACTCCCAGGACAAAATTCCCTCCAAAATTACAGAGTGGTGCAGTCCATCACCTCCTTGTTCCCAAAGAAAAAGTGAAAAAGGTAAAAGTAAGATGTAGTTTGGTTTAGGAAGCTGAAGGTTTTATATATTCAAAGGCAATTAGCTTCATTCTGAGGGCTGAGAATATACTCACACAAATGAATCTAGAAAGTATTAGGAATTTCCGCAGAAAAAGTAGAGATAATCACGAGTAACCAAGAAGCAAATGAAACGCTGCCGTGGGAGATGAAAGTTTGTTTTCTTCACAAAGAGCGAGTGAAGTAATTAAAACACCATTTCACATCAATCCCACGCTGCAGAACTTTGAAGGCGCCTGTGTTTAAAGCTGGCTGTATAACTAATGCCCAACTGATAGTTTTATTATTCACATTAGAAGCTGATTTTGCTGATTAATTAAAATAATAACAACTACTTGAAAGTGCAATTTTCAAAGAACATTAAAAGCCAAATAACATTTGAAAGAGCGCTTTCACGGGCAGCCTATATACAACAGCCGACAAACTCGATTCTCTTTGACGGAAGGGATTTTTTTAAGCCATTTATGTCTATACTGCATTCAGCTTATGCTCCTTCCAAATTATCAAAAATCAAGCACCTGCAGACACTGCCAAAGGAAAAAGCCTAAGAATGCCAGGGATCCCAGGGATCTCTACAGACCACTTGCTGGATCTTGTTCCTTCTCCCAAGTCTGTTAAATCTCTGCCTCTGTCTGTTTTGTTCGTTTCTACAGGGCTGGAAATTGAACTTACAGGGTCATGCATGCTAGGTGAGTGCTCTGCCTTTGAGCCACAGTCCCAGCCCTGACAGTTCTTGGCATCCTTTGCTTCAGCGCCTTTCTCAAGAAGCCCACAAGGTAAAGTGAACTACCCCAGCCTCCCAGATGAGGGTGAAGATGACTGACCTTCCTATCTTGGGGCAGCAACAATGCCCAGTATACATCATGTTCTCGTTCCGACAAGTGGTATCCATGGGTTTATGGGAACATGATGCTGCATGTACACCCATTCTGCTGGCGGAAACACTACAAATACAGTAAGTAGTCCAGGGGCTTCCGCCTGTGTGCAGGGTGTCCTGCATTGTGTACAGTTGTAGAATATTTTAAGACGTATTACATCTGTTTATGATGTGGAACATTGATTCGATGATGCAAAGATGTGTTGTATTCTTTTATGTTGCATTTATTTAACTTTGTGAAACTGTGTTACTATGTTTGTCTAAAACATCTGATTGGTCTAATGAAGACCTGAACAGCCATTAGCTAGGCAGGAGAAAGGAGAGGCGGAACTAGCAGGCAGAAAGAATAAACAGAAGGAGAAATCTGGGAAGAGAGATGAAAAAGCAAGAAAAGAAGGGGGACAGAAACAGAATTAAGAGGAAAAGAAAGAGCATACAGAAACAGAAAGGTGAAAACCCAGAGGCAAAAGGTAGACAGGATAATTAGTTAAGCTGAAAAGAAACAAGCCAAGTTAAGGCAGGGCATTCATAAGAGTAAGATCTTGAGATTTATTTGGGAGCTGGGTGGCGGGCCCCCTAAAGAGCAAAAGAGTAAGGGTGAGAAAATACCAACTACAGTGTATGCTCACATGTTGATGGTAACTGGGAAGGAAGGGGGTCTCTACTCTAAGACCACAGCCTGCTCCCAGAGTGCACTCACTACTGCCTGAAGTACTCAGACCTGGGAAAGCCTCACCTCCTCTTCCCTGTGACTGCGCTCCTTAAGGTCTCCCCTCACTGGGGCTCTTAATGAACCTCTGTGGCTTTTGGTTGGGAAAAAAGTAGTAACAAGATGCTCCGGGGAGCACACTCAGCCACAATCTGCTCACCAGCCACTGCCTGCCAGTCTTAAATCTACAATCGTAAATACCTTCCACCTTTTACATTTAACCATCTTCATCCACTCAACCACCATACAGACTGAGTAACTTATATAAAAATCCAAAATCTAAAACGCTTTAAAATCTGATTTCAGCTTTAGGTGCTAAGGTAAAGTTCATGTACATATTTTAAAACTCTAGGAAATTCTTTAATTTGAAGCCCTTCTGACCCCTAAAATTCCAAGAACAGAATATTCAGCTTCTATAGACCTGTGCTGTCTAGTAGGGTAGATACAAGAGGCTAAGTAAGCACTTGAATTGTGGTTAGTCCAGACAGATTTGTATAAAATGCCAGAAGATGATAAAGACTTGGTATAGAATCAATGCAAAATAGCTCAGAATTGATATTGACTTTCATACTCATTAAATCAAAATTGATATATTCTGACTACTGGATCAAATGAAATACATTATTAAAATTAACTCCACTGTCTGGTTTTGTCCTTAAGATGGCCACTGGAACACTCTAGAAGTGCGTGAGGCTCTGATTACACATCTGTTGGGTGCTGGTTGGTCCCTGGTTGAGCTGTATGCTCTCAGGAGGCCTATGACAGTGTTGGAAGAGCAATGAGCACAGCCTGAACATGTCATCAACCACACACTCCACATGTCTCCTCACAAACCCACAAAGCACTGGCACCATTTGTCACCAGGGAAGCGAGTATTCCATGAAGGTGATACGCCTGGAGCCCCGGGGCCATGACAAAAGCTGTCCGCCTGGCTCCAGATCCCAATCTCACACAATACCGAGTTGTCTTTACCCTGGATGGTTTTAAGTTATGGGAGCCCCTGTCTGGCAGGACTGGAGGTCACAGCACTGAGCTGCAGTGTGAAAGGTAGGGGTCAGAAAAAAAGGGGGGGGGGAGCCCTTGAGAGACTGCAACAATCACAAGCAAGAGTCGGAGGTTTGAGGCCAGGAATAGCCCAGAAGGTGGGCTGAGCAGACTGAGACTGACAGGTGGGAGGTCTGAATTGTTGACCTTGGGTTACTCCAGTGCCAGGTGTGCAGACCCCATGTCATGTGACAGTAGCTTCTGGGTGAGAGAGTGAGGACCCAAAGACTGAGGAAGGGAATGAGATAAAGACCACCAAGAACCACCCGTGAGAACTGGGGGCTTGCTGTAAACTGTTGGAGGTACCAAAGATGAGCCGGCAGCTTGCGTATGTGTAAAAATACAGTGCTGTTGACAGAATAAGGCGGTCAAAGGGGTCGTGAGGAGAGCATACTGCTATTGAAATGTCTGCCACTTACAGCTTCAGACTAATAGCTCAAGCTTTCTACCAGGACCACTGCGCCATCAGCGAATTATAAAAATGAAATGAAATTGGAATAATGGGAAAACAATTATTATGAGAGGGACAAAAGTACTGTCTTCAATTATAGAAAAATGCCTTTCTGCGGAAAAATTCTGAGGAAAACAGATCATGGTGGCATACAGTTATTTCTAGGGTTCTGAAGGCGCGACAGCTATGGGGAGGGCCCAATGGCCCTGGAGCAGGCTGCACAGGGCTGCTCTTGACCTGAAGGCATGGACCATGATGTCTTTCTCCTGATAGGCCTCCTGGGTGGGTGCCTTTCTTTTGGCTTCACTGGCTTTGTCATGGCTCTGCCTGGCTTACCTCAGAGCTCCCTGGAATCTCCTATACATTTAGATGTCAGGTTTGGGAGAGAGCTCCTTCAGGTGTGGTTTTCACGGTGCAAGGGTTCTTGAGTCTGAGGGAAGAAAGCTTCCCAGAAGACAGCTGTGGAGGATGGAACACAGGACTAGTTGCAGCAGCTGCCCAGGGAGGGCCCCGCCTCTCTGCTCAATCTGAAGGGACTTGTTTCCCACGGTCATGAGCGGGCTAGCTCTTCACTGTCTAGAAAACCTAAGTTCTGCCACGTACTTCTATGATTTTCTGATCGTAAGGGCTGGTCTACCAACACCTAGGGATCCCCTCACAGGATCACACTTGTGTCTCAGCATGTTCTCCACTGAGGTAATTTTTCCACTTTGTGGGTGTTTTGAAAGGATTAATGACACCACATGGTTATGTAGTTCAGTGTTCCCGGGAATGGCATTTCTTCAGGAAATAAGCTTACAATCCAGGAATGCTGAGAATTGCCCACGAGGGACATAAAGCCGGCTCCTTCTGTTGGAAGCTGGTACAAGGGAACAGGCTGCGTAAGGGAAACGAGGGAGGTTCTGAGAGGCAGCGCTGGCAGAGTGTGCAGAGGACCCCCTCCCACCTTTGTTCTGCAGGCGACAGCTTCAGATTCTGACACAGAACTTGGTCATTTACACGAGCAAGGAGATTTATCCTTAGAGCCACTTCAGGCCTATATTCTACACCTGACCTGTGTGAGCAGGGACGTGGTCTCATCTCTACATGCGCCATTCCTCCATCTAGCAGTCTGGGGCCAGCAGGAGCTTTGAGACAAGTGACTGAAGCTGCCAGCTCCAGGGAGGGCATCAGACCAAGCCAGAGCCTTTGGAAGACTGAGGGGTGTGATATGGAGTCTCCTCAGGTGTGGCTTACCTTCTTCGCATTTATAAGCTGTCTAGGCTACTGAGGGAGCACACCATCACAGGCCTGTCTTTTGCTGGGCAATTCTACTCAGATCAATGTTGGCCAACCAAATTCTCCAAGTGAGTTTAGTTTTCCACTTGACTGCCTCATTTTGCCCAGCACTTGGGAGTCTACGTTCACAGATGAGGACTCAGAATGTCACCCTTGACAGACTTAGAACACTAAAGTGACACTGCAGCAAGTGGAAACCTGAGGATGATGTTGGGTCACCAGCTTGACATGACTGCATTGGTGGGGTTCACGTAGAGCTCCCTATAATGCTCCGTGAAAGCCAAGTAGTTAGGATAGTGAGAGCTTCTTCTGTTGATACCCAGAAAGAAGAAAAGGACTTGGAAAACAGGCATCTGCATGCCTAGAGTTGCTTCTGTTGAGCATTTCTCAGTGGCCTGCACTGGGGGAGAGAGAACTTTAGCCTATGCTAGGAACTCGACCTCCCTGTGCCCGAGTTTCTCATCTGTGATGCAGGGTGGGTAGGTGCGCCTCTGTGGAACAGAGAGCTCTCCAGGGCATTTTCCTATTCTAAGTTCTTCATAAACTATGAGCTGGCCCATCTACAATGAACTATTTTGGGAACTATTGCCAAGTAAACTCCCCCCCCCCCTTTTTTAAAGTTTCTCATTACAATTTTTTATGGCTTGAAATGAGACAGAGAAAGAGGGAGGGCGGCCAGAGACTGATGATGAATGATTTTGTTATTATTTTAAGTAGACCAGGTGGTAAGGATTCTTACTAATTTGGGCTGGGAAGTGGGAAGGGCTGTTGCTAGATTTCTGAAAATAACACATAGCTCCTAATAGCACAAGTGGTCCAGAAAAGCAAGGCAGAAAGTAACGGACTGCCTCCTGTCTAGATCATATAACAAAAGGCTGTATGAAAGGCATATTAATGAGGTCAGGGAAACAAAAATAGAACTCTTCATCCTGCAATAATGTGGTTCTTTATACTATGAAGGACCACCTCTTGCCAGAACCTACTGTTTGCTAAATCTTTGTTCACCTGGTTTTCCTTAATACAAAATATTCTTTAAAAAAATTAACTTATCAGTTACTACATTTAAAACAAATGCAAACAAATGCAAGACATCTTTTTCAGAATAGTTAAAATGTCTTCACTCGCACTGTAAAAATTGCCAAACTGAAACAAGGAGGATGAAGGAAGGGGGAGGGGAGATTTTAGATTTAATAAATAAGGATCCAATGATAAGGGAGGGACAATGTGGATCACGTTCTGCACGGAGTCTGCAATGCAGAGCTCGGATTTCAACTTTCAAAACCATCCATGTGCAACTAGGCATATGAGTGAATAATCACTTGCTAAATTAGAGAGAGGGCATGGAGAAGCTAGATGAACTCAGTCTATAACACTGAAGGACAAAGGCTACCTTTTGGTACTTAGTAGGGAGGAATAACAATGAGCCAGCACCGGGACATCTAGTTCATTACAAAGCAGGCCTCCAGATTCTTCAACTTCTACAGTGTAAGACAGGATGCTTTCAGAATGCCCAACCAGAATAAACACGTATTTCCTAGCTCAGAAATACAATTCAGTAACCCTGAACAGAAGGACTGATCGTGTTACAGTTGTGGCCCAGAAGACACTGATGTGGACTCTGCATGGCTTTTGTGCTGAAACACAGCAACAGGGAAGGGAGTCCACTCAACACACCCTGCACACAGCAGGAAGTACCTATAAAGCACAGTATATTCCGTGATAGAAAATGTCCAACACGGTGAAGAAAACACAAGAGTCATGGTACATGTTAGAGAACCATTTTCATTAGCAAAGACAGTCACACTGTCTTGGGAAAATAATCTTGGCAAAAATGTTTTCCCTTGAAAATGCAAATGTGGCAAAAAAAAAAAACACAACAACAACAACAACAACAAAAACATGCCCTGGGCAGTTACTACACTTAAAGCAAATGCAAGACATCCTCAGAACAGTTAAAATTTCTTCTTTTGGATAGTAAAAATTGCCAAAATGAAACAAAGAGGATGGGGGGAGGGGCAACACTTTAGACTTAATAACTAGGTTGAGTTCCTGAATATTGTGAATAACAGAAGACCTATTTTCAAGTGAATAATTTCTTCAAACTATTAGCAGTTTGAATTCAACAGTTTATTGGTCTTCAACATTTTATGATTCTAAGCTGATTTAATTATCAGATGAACTCCGAGTACACACCGGCACAAGCCACACATGAAGCCTGGAGAGCCACTGTCTTTGTGGATGGCACTGGCTGGATACTGGAAATCAGACAGCTAATGCTGTCTTCAGGGAGGGTTTGAGAACACTGGAGCTGTGTTTCTCGGAGTCAGGGCAGTTCAGACAAAAGACTCCTGATCAGGAGTCCAGGAGGCTGGGTGCAGGGCAGAACTGGTCTTTAGGGCTATTCTTATGCGCTCCCAGGTTTGTGTCCCTTGCCTTCTCAATGTGCTGTTGCTTTGGGGGCAAGCTTGATGCTCAAGCTTGTGTCTGGAAGTTATATAAGTTTACTGTCCTGGCCAATGCAAACATACAGTGGGGTTGAGTGTAGAAAAGGTACAACGATGTCTTGCTTGGGGACCAATCAAGCAAGAGGAATCTGACACCCCTTTCAACATCCCCTTCCCCCGTGATTCTGCACTTTAAAGAACTGGTAAATATTTGACTTGGAGAAGTGTTAATGAAAGAAGGATTTAAGATCTCCAGAGGCTTCCTGCTAGAAGACATACCACAGTTCACTCTCCTTCATTTCTTCTGTATGACATCAGGTAAGTCTGGTACTACCAAATGTTATGACCAAGAAATGAACAACTAACTTTACTTTCTCCCTAGGTCTTGGCCTTGTACACATATTGTACACATATCAGCCCCTCGCTCCCCCCCGCCCACTCATGCCACACACACACGTGCGCAAGCAAGCAAATCTGGATTCATAGTAGGAGTTGGTAGTTTCATATTAACCAGACAGTGTTTGCACAGAAATCAAGCTGAGAGAAATAGCCTTTGGGAACGGGAAATAAATTTCCAGGTCCTCTCCATATGAGAGCTGAATGATATGTTTTCATATCAATCATTCCCTTTCCAATATTTTGAACGATCCATTTCGAAAGCAACCATTCCATTACAATTATTACTGGCTAAGGTATATGGCTATAAAGTGAATCCTGATTTTCTCTACCACCTACATATGGCTGGAAAAAATGTTTCTTAAAAGTCAAAAAAGTTTCTGGCAGAGGGTTCTAGGAGAAATATCAGAAGGCGTTTATAGTTTTATATTGGAAGGTTCCATGAGGATACAGCTGACTGAAACACACACTCACATTCCTCTCTCAAGGCCAGGGCCTTTTAAACAAACAGAAAAGTCCAATGTTCACAGGAGTGATGAAAGGGGGCAAGTATCCAAGTGTGCACTTGGGTCAATGTGCCCCAGGCAAAAGGCATGGTTCCTTCTGAAGGGCAGACTGTCTCTACTGCAAATCAACTTGACTTACTTTTAAATAACAAAAAACAGAAAAAGGAGATCCCTGAACTTTCATGTACTTCTCTTCCTGGTTAGCCCTAAGTTTTATAAATTTGAGGTCTGCTCATGAAAGACAATATAACATTTTAATATAAGGAAAAGCTTAGCAATGAAAGTCCAGCAAGGCCTTATTTCTTCTATGAGAAATTCTGAGAGAAGAACAGAAAAGAAGCCACACATTAGGGATGTCAGGTCCATGCCATGAAACATCCAGTTAGCTAAACAAGGGAACCAGGCGCGAATGTCTACGTACTGATACGCACATTACTGCTACCGAGAGAACACTGCCAAGTCTTCTGGGTGCGAGGCCTCCCTCATTCACAGCTGTGAGCAGCAGCTAGCCCCACCCCGCTGCCCAGGGCATCATCTATCACAACACTGTTCCCATTGGCTTCTCAGTGCCACTAGGCAAGGGCACTGTCTGGAATGTTTCCAGCATTCCCTCTAGACAAGGTCACATGCTCTACCCACCTGTAACAAGCTCCCTTACTTCTGCATCAATAGATTTTCTCAACAGCCGCAGCAAGGCAGGGATCCCACCCACATTCTTCATTGCTATTTTATTTTCATCTGTAGACTTGCCAAACACAAGGTTTCGGAGGGCACCACAAGCGTTCTTTTGAACTTCCAAAACTCTGTGGTCCAACAGGTCGACCAGATGCTTGATTCCCCCTAGCTTGTACACCTGGAATGAAAAAAGAAAATCAGGTACCAGGACTGAGAGGGAACACAATAAACGGACAGCAGCGAAAGTCTGTTATGCTGAGGCCATGGGAAACACCGGCTGCAAACTCGAAGACTACTCTCTAAGATGGCACTCCTTTCCTGTGCACAGGGCTTAACGAGAAGGGAGATCTGGGGGGCTGGCATCGTCTGCACACAACACACACAAATGCAGCAGACACTCAAGAGGCAGCACGGGAGGGGATTTCTAGACCTGGTTCTCCAGGCTGCTCTCCTTAGATTCTTTCCCACTTGGGAGTCCTTTAGTATTTGACTTGCATGCTGCTAGGCTTTATTCATGTCCACCTTTAGATCTGTAACCGTTGTGTTGATTTACATATTGAGCAGAAAATAAATGTCATTGCAGGAAGATAAGGCCCGAAATGTTAAAAAAAAAAAATCTACATGCTACAAAACACTAACCAATAACCAGCAATGCAATGTTTCCATAAACACCAAAATACCTGTATTGACCAGAACCTTATGAGATATATTCTCTCTCTAGTTCAGTGAATGCAGTGATTTTTCTCAATAGATTTTTTTGAATATATTTCTGGAGCTCAGATGACAGTGATTTTTGCTTCATGTTTTATAACTACACTCACCGAATGGATGAACTTATACAAGGCTGAGAGCACCCTAGGCAGGATACTCATCCCAGGTTTTCCAGAGAGGCAGTGAAATGCATAGTCAAGAAGTGAAAGAGTATCTGGTACCACTTCAGAAAGAAATGTTCTTTTTTAGCAGTTTTTGTGACGCTAAGGATTGAACTTAGGGCCTTGCTATCACATCCTGTGTCACCACCAACACCCTCATGCCCTGGTCATTTTGGAATTAGTTTTACTTTTTATAAACGTTGTTATTACTTTACATGTATGGGTATTTTGCCTGCATGCTGGTATGTGCATCATGTGTGGGCAGTACCCATAAGAGCCAGGAGAGAGCATTGGGTCCTCACTAACTGGTATTACAGATGGCTGCGAGCTGCCATGTGGGTGTTTAGAAACAAACCTGGGTCCTGTGGATGAGCAGCCAGTGCTCTTACCCGCTGAGTCATCTTTCCAGGCCCCCAAGTCCCCAGTGATTTTTAAATAGAAAGTAAGCAGCTGCTAAGCAGAAGTCACGGTGTGCCCACATCTGGGCGGGCTCTGGGTCCAGTACCTCCATCTTCACTTTGTTGTCACCGAAGCACAGGTGCTGCAGGTAGGCCGCGGCATTCGCCTGCACAGACGGGAACTGGTGTTGCAGCATGTGAATGACCTCTGGCAGCTCAGGGTCACGCCAGGCAAACTCCCTACATGGAAGAGATACGGCTTCAGAAAGGAAGCTCCAAAAGGAACCACACATTTCTGATAGAAGGGAAAAGTCAGGCAGAGGCAGAAATCAGAAAAGTTATAAAAATCCTAACGTATCTATTTGGAAATGATTTCTCCCGATCATGTATACAGAGACCCAAATGCTTAAGATCCCCCCCCAAATCATGGCACACAGACACAGAGAGAAAGGGGATTCTCAGTATGGACAGCGTTTCCATTCCAGTGTTTCTCCTCCGGATTTTAAGTTTACGCCTTTCTCCCCATCTAAGAACGCAGCAGATGCAACACACAGGTAAACAAATGCAATCTAGCTAAGTGAGATGTCACGCCCATGGAAAGGAAGGCCTGATGAAAAAGGACAGAGCTGTTACCAGCTGCTAATCACAGATAAGGTGGAGAAATCACAGTGATTGTTGAGAAACTTAAATATGCATAGCTGCTCTTGATTATGAGACAGAAACACAGAGGAGTTCAAAAAAGAAAAAAGTAACTTGTCAAGAATGGTCTGTCTAGGGGAAAGCATTCCTGACACCCTTTGGCTTATACATATTCCAGAAACTGCACTGTTGTTACATAGTCCTTAGCATGTCAAGAGTGAGCAACAGAAGTTCTGTGTCTCTGTGTCGGACTCTATCCCAGGTGCGACCTGTCTCTTCCCCCCAGTGCCACATGATGTGTCCACATGAGGCCAGGGTGCTGCTCACACAGTCATCAGCAGAGCAATACCTGCGTTACTCCACCATGAAATACAGGTTTGTTTTTGTTATTGTTCTATAATAGTACAATGACCATACACTTACACTTACTACAGATTCTTTTATACTTTGTTTTCAGGTAGCATCTCACTGTCAAAATTTTCTGATATCACCTGATGGCCTATTGTTTAGAATCTTTGCAACATGTCTATTTTATAAGGCAGGCAGCTTTGTTTTTTTTTTTTTTTTGGTAGAAAATGGTTCACAGAACAAGAGCTATGTAGACTCGCACTAAAGGGTTCCAAAAACTTCAATGAAAATAATGAACTCGGGCTGGAGAGATGGCTCAGTGGTTAAGAGCACCAGCTGCTCTTGCAGAGACCTGGGTTCAATTCCAAGCACCCACATGGCAGCTCACAACTGTCTGTAACTCCGGTTCCAGGGGATCTGATGCCCTTACATAGACATAAATGCAGGCATAACACGATACACATAAATTTAAAAAGTTTTCATAAAAAAGAAAATAATAAATTCACACCAAATAAGTTAATAAAAATTACTTTTCACATTAAAACCAACCGAGAATTCTATCGGTGAGTTGGTTTGTTTGTACACAGATGGTGATACATATCATTTGCAGTAGCCAATTTGGAGGTATCCCAGCTGTCCACCAAAGGAGCCTAAACTGTGATGCAGTTGTGTAATGGAATAATACTTGCCAGTGAAAAGGAGGTCGCTGGCATATTCAATGTGTGTCGGCTACCACAGTACATGATACAAGATGCCACTGAAATGAACAAGCAGAGCGAATTGGTGCCAACAGGGACCTGAGTAGTAACTGTCCACAGAGCAGGGGCAGCCTGGCAATTAACTGGGAATTATTAGAAGAAACTTTCTAGAACAGTGGGAATATTTTAAACCATTTTCTTCTTTTTTGAGACAGGGTCTTAATATCTAGCTCAGGCTGGCTTTAAACTCAAGGCAAGTCCTCCTGGCTCAGCTTCCCTACTTGCTAGTTTATGATCCCAGAGTATCACTTGGATTGGGAAGCCTCCAGATATTAATTTTTCAGTACTCTTCAAACGGCCATTATATACCCACACATACACATGCGCACACCCCACCTATGCAAATGAACTTTTGGTGCATTCCTGTTAAGTTATAGGAATCACCATGACTGCTCACTAACGCAGGGCCGCATGTGCCAGCACAAGGTTGCCCTTTACAGCAAAGGCACCAGATAGCATTTGCCCAGTTTACCTGCATCTAGCCCCATTGTTTTGCCTTTATTGCTCCCAAGGCAAGTACTACTAAATAGCCCGGGATACAGACAAGGAATTGGGGTTAGTTGGTAGAGGCTAGTGAAACCAAGTCTGTGTGTTCCTCCCTACAGGGAAGTGCAGCATGGCCACATTTACATGGGAGAAAACAACAGTATAAGAATGTGCTAGAATCAGAAAGGACTGGTGTTAAGTCCAGCTACACAGTCACTCAAAACAGATGCCCGTAACTTAGGTCTCTCCCTCATCACCCACCCGATCTGCCAGTGGGCTCAGCTATCCATCCTTTCTCTCTTTCCTAAACCATCTCAAGACTCCTAGACTTTCTCTCTGCTTCAAATATGGCCTTTTCCAGATTCAGCCTTTGTCTGGCAGCCAGGAGAGCTGAAAATTCTCTAGAACTCACACAGTGCTGGGTAGCTATGCCTGTCTGCTTGCATTCTAGCCTCAGAAGGTGGAGATGGGATTTCCATAGCATACATACCAGACTTGCATACACATGAATACGCATACATGTGGGTATGCACACCACATAAATACAGACATGCGTACACATGGGTATGCACACGATATACATACAGACATGCATACAAGTAAGTACACACACCACATAGTACAGATATGCATACACATGGATACAGAATCCCATACATAGACATGCATACTTGTGGGTATGCACACCATATACAGACATGCATACACATGGGTTCACACACTACATACATACAGACATGCATACACATGGGTACGCACACCACATAATACAGACATGCATATAAATGGGTACGCACACCACATAATACAGACATGCATACAAGTGAGTACATACACCACACAGTACAGATATGCATACACATGGATACACACATCATATACATAGACATGCATACTTGTGGGTACGCACACCACATAGATATAAGTACATGTGGGTACACACACCATATACAGACATGCACATACATGGGTACACACACCACACTCAGACATGCATACACATGGGTTCACACACCACATACATACAGACATGTGTGCACATGGGTATGCACATTACGTACATACAGAAAAAAAAATCAAAAGAATTGGAGTTATCTTGCTTTGATCAAACCCTTAGGGTCTCCAATCACTGTTCTTTTGGAAATCAGCTGATTATTTGGAGTGCAGTTCCCTCATCTGTAAAGTAAGAAGAATAAAACTGTTCTCTGCCTGCTTATGAGAATGGCTCTAATGGCTTAAGCCTGGTGGTGTATAGTCATTAACATTCACCTATGAAAAACGAGGTTTTCCAAGGAGGGAAATTTTCTGTAATAAGTCTCTTAACTGTGTTAACTAATGCCGATTAACCATGTCAAGTCTACTGTGTAATGATGGAGAAAGGTCATTGGTTAATTATAATAAACCAACTGCTTGGCCTCATAGCTTAGAACATAGATGGGAGGAGTAAACAGAATAGAATTCTGGGCGGAAGAGGAAGTGAGGTCAGACTCTGCTCTGCTTCCGGAGAGACTCGACAGCTCTGCTCTCTGGAGCAGAGACACCATGCTCCACTCCCCCGGGCAGATGCAGGCAATGAAGCTCCTCCGACCCAGGATGGACGTAGGCTAGAATCTTCCCGGTAAGTGCACCTTGGGGTGCTTACAAACATTATTAGAAATGGGTTAGAACAATATGTAAAAGCTAGCCAATAAGAAACTGGAACTAGCCGGGGCCAAGCAGTGTTTAACAGAATATAATTTGTGTGTTGTTATTTCGGGGCATAAGCTAGCCAAGCGGCCTGGGTGCTGGGGACACAGCCCCGCCGCTCCTATTTCAACAGTGTAAGGCTGTGTTGTAGATGACAGAGTGGCAGGAATGTGGTCTAACCCTTTCTGATAACTCATATTTATTGTAAACATATTTTTTTCCTTTACAATGACGGTTAAGATTTCCTGACATACCTGGGTGCTAGGAGGACCAGCCCGCAGATGAGTAGCTAGCAATAGTTGGCATCAACATCACCCTTGGCCTAAGCTCAGCAGAATTTACCCTGGGAAAACCGCTACCAGTTTCCACGCTAACTGGATGCCGTCACTGCAAGGATTTGCTTAATTACAGCCTATGCTAGACTTTTCTTCATAGCTATGGATCTGCATTTTAATGCTCCAAAAACTACTACAAAACCGAAGTAAATGTGTGAGGGAACTGTTTATAGGCCCTGAATAGGAAACATAAGAATGGAATCCTTGAGAGGAGGCAGCTACCCAAGGACTCCACATCTACCTGGCTTTCTCCTTAGGGGCATTTTCTGTACCACAATGCAAAAGATTGAAACTAAGAGCATATAGGATAGATTTCCCACACTGGGTTAGGAGTAGGGGTGAGGACTGGAAGTAGAGGTGGACTGGATTTGGTTGGTTCTAAAGAAGTTAGAAGGTACAGACAGGGTACCAGTGAGCTGAGGGGCTGCACAACTAAGTGAGGGGACTCAGGCAGGACTGGCCGATGCAGTGACTATTGAATGGCAGAGTTGAACACACAGTGGGTAATACTGGAGTCCAAACTTGTTGGGAGTACAAACATGAGCACCCCAGAATTTAAGTCATAAGTTCACAGAGGCCATGTCTGAGCATCTAGGACCACGTCACAGAATAAGGTCGACATTCTAGTGCTAAAACACATCTGAACTCGACTTTTTAAATGGCAAAATCAGGGCTGGCAGTGTTAAAAGCTCCCGCCGGTAACTTAGTTATCTGCAGCAAGAAAGTTTCTGCTGCAGCAGGAGATCATCTAAATCCAGGTTCCCTTGTTCACAATGGCCAGTAGAGAATCAAAAAACTACAGCAGATGATGGGACAAGAGTAGCAGTAAAAACGGAGGTAGAGGCAGCCCTAATCCTGGACTTTTCAAAAGAAGGAGAAACAATTCCAGTCGTGTTCACAGACTGGAAGGACGGAAGGACGGAAGGACGGAAGGACGGAAGGAAGGAAGGAAGGAAGGAAGGAAGGAAGGAAAGAGAGGCTGGGTGTGGTGGTGGAGCCCTGCAATCCCAGTGGGCACAGGACTCTGCCGAGACCCTGTCACAAAAGCCAGACAGCACCAAACACACACACAGACAATAAAACAATGAGTGAGTGGATGGGGACTCTTACCAGAGACATGGAAACTACAGAAAAAGAACTGGGTTGATTTTTTAAAAAAAAGTAATTTCAAGCATTTGAAATTAAAATTAAAACAACGATCAATGCCTAGGCCAAACAGATATGAAACCATGTAACAAGCAGACTGTGTTTGATGGCAGTCCACTAGAAGCTATGTGGCTGAGGGACTGTACCACTTCTCATGATCATGTGACTTTAATACATCTACCTAGAATCCCAGAAGGAGAAGAGGGATATCAGTGCAGAAAATTTAAAGAAATAAAAGCTGATTTTTTTTTCTCTAATTTTGGCAAAACCAATTTACATCCAAAGAATTTCAGTGAACCCCAATCACGACAAATGCAGAGACCCACGCTTCGGCTCATCACAGTGAAATGCTGAAAGCGGAAGAGCTCAACAAAGGAAGCTGAGAGGAAGCACATTACATAATGAGAAAAATACAAATCATTTCTTATTTCTCACCAAAAAATAACAGATGTCTGAAGACAATGAATAACACCTTTTAAAGTACTGAAAGAAAAAAAAAACCACATTTGTAAAACTTGAATTTTATATGTAGCAAAAATACCCTAAAATGTGAGACAAAACCACTGAAGATAAACTGAGGCTAGAGAACTCAAGCCAAACTCTTCAGCTGATGAAAGAGAGACAGATGGAGGCCGGGGTCTACGGGAAGATTGTTAGTGCTGAGGGTGATTGTTTTAAAAATATTTGCTTTTATTTCTCTTCATTTCTTTCAAAGCAACCATTTTCCAAAACTATAGCACTGTATATTATGGATGTTCAAATGCATATGACAGTGACATAAAGGTCAGGGGGTAGAGAAAGGGCCGGATGCCAAGCAGAGGCCTGCACTGAAGAAGCGGGCCTTCTGCCACCTTCCAAGAGAGATGTTCTCACGCTAGTCTGTGTAGGAAAAAAACATTTGTACAACCAATAACTTTCATTTCCAAGTTAAGATCCTTTATATTTTAAAGCCATGGCTGGGCCTGGTGGCGCGTATCTGTAATCCTGGACAAGACTGTTCTTCTGAGGCAGGCTCTTGCTATGTAGGTCAAGACCAAAAAAACACCACCAAAATCATACAAAAGAAAACCTAAAAACCCAAATCATTACAGATTTCCTTCTGACAGTAACTGGCAGCCTCACAGAGTTCATCAGGCTAATTGCGTAGTAAGAGCAGGAGAGTTGGAGGTGAATTTTTACAACCGAGGAACAGCGTGGTTCTCATTGAATGTTGATTCTCCGTTCATCTGGATTCCAGGCCAGCTACAGTAAACGTACCTGCTTCTGTAGGATGGCCGCCTGCTCATCCTATGAGCAGCACTCCCAGTGAAGTCGCACATAATCAAAGCTCGCTGCCATAGTTTATGCATTAGACTATGAAATTACCATAGCATGAATAGCGAGTGCATTACCACACAGGAAATTCTTGTTCATAGTGAATCAATTCACATTAGAGGTCAAAGCTGGAGTCTCGAGGGCGGCATCTTCAACTTGGAACTCTAACCACACTTCGCTGCTCTTATAGGCTGCTACTATTATCTTGCAGGTCCAATTAGGATATCGAATTCCCTTGGATTTAGAATACCTTTGGGAAATTTTGTATGTGTTGGGGACCAGAGAATTTTATCATTCTGAAGATTTTAAAAAACGAAATAATGTAAGAAAATTTCTGACAATTCTATAGTTCTTTCTGGAAAAGTGGCAAACTAGAACTATAGAACAAAATGTATACCTAAGCCCAAAAGAATTTTAGGCATAAAAGTAAACTCATGAAGTGGCTTCAATAGATCAGTGGCTTCTCATCCATCTAAAGCACCTTTACTTATTCTATTTAGTGACCAGACCCTCACTAATTTTAGTTCATCGTCATCAGAATAAGCTGGTAGTTGTTAAATTCAAATAGATAATTATAACAACTTCCCAGCGAAACAATTGTGGGCGAAGAGTGAATGAAATCTTGCTAATAATATACGGCTTAAAATAATACCAAAGTTGCTTAAAACTCCGTAATGATTCCATTCCTTCAGAAATGAAAATTCTTTAGTTTTGAATCATATTTTCTGAACGTCTTAAATGGCTTTCACTAAAGAGGAAGCCAATGTTTCAGACTCAATCAAGTGCCAAGGGGCTCATATTTACCTTGGAAAGTATCATGTATGTGGCCAAACACAATACATGCTGTTATCTGTCAAATGTGTTTTGCTTGTGAGATGAGAATTTCTATGTTATCGTCTCCCAAATGTCACAGAGCTTTGTAAAGGACCTGTAAAAACCTCTACCTAGCACTGACTAATACAACTGGAAATGTATACGTCTTTTCTAATTTAGAATATATGAATCTTCTAAATCAGGCAGGCAAAGGGGAGGGGGGGATGATCGGACAGCCTTTTGTCAGGCCCTCCTGGGTAGCTGCCTGAGGAAAGGACATATAAGATGAATGTCGCACCGAATCCCATAGATCCGAGTCTTTTCTAAACTATAACCAAAGTATGGACAGAAGCGACCCAGCTTTAAAACACGAGGTCAGCATCAACGACCACACAGGTGACGTCACAGAGATAAAGAGTTTCTGATATTCCCAGATTCAATAGGTTAAAAAGACAGAGCAGCGGGAGCAGTTAGTGAGCTATAGAGTGGCCTGAGAGCCCTCCGGTACTTGCCTGGGGTCCTTCTGGATGCTGTCTATGGACGGGGATCTTGTGGCACCATCGTCGGCTGGCCCTGCATGCTGCAGCCTGTTGTAAGTGCACTCTTGGACTCGGTACTGTATTGGCCTGTAGGGGTCCGCGTAGGTAGCTGCTGTGTTCAGGGCGTAATTGTTTCTTTGGTATGTAAGGGTGCTTCGTTGGCTGGATGTCCTTTGGAGATTTCCAACACCTACTACGAAGTGGGCATTTTGAAAGATTAGCATGTTCTCCACAGGGCTGCACTTTTCAAACATACAATGGTTTTTACTTTTAAAACGATTAAACACTTGGCAATTACATCAACTATTTATTTTTAGACTTCATAAACCTAGCTTATTGCTACTAAAAGAAGTACCTAGAAAAGAAGCAGTGAAACTATGAGACTGCTTATAGGCTTGGCAATATTAAGATTTAAGAACTTAAAACTCCAGTAAAAGTACATGAAATCCATCTCAGAAATGAATGATATCGTGTCATAATTTTAATTTACTGATTAAGAACAAGGTTTTTACTGAAATTTATAAATAAGCTATCCAGTTTTTAAACAACCTACTCTACTTTACCTATGGATCTTGGTAATACTAGAAAAAAATCTATGTCACAAAAAAGGTCGATTTTAAGTCCACGGCTACTCCTAGCAACTCTTATTCGATGTTAGGGGCACTGCGACTGTCTGCTGCACTCAACACTTCTCACCCATGATCCAAGTTGCTGTCTCTCCCATTGCAGCACTTGACAGTCTTTCTGCAATTGGAAAGGTTGTTCATCTTAGTCTGCTTAAAGGAATCCCTGCTTATAGAACGCAAGAACAAATGACCATTCTTCATTAACATCTATCATAAGGAAAATTCTTCGGTAGGCCAAATATCACATTTCTGGGGAAGAAGAATCTTTTTTTTTTGCTAGTGATCTGGGAGACATCTCCCTCAGGTGCACCTGTGAATTATGTCTTGGTAGGATTTGGGTTTTTGGATACTAGAAACTGCTGCCTTTGAGACTTCTCCAAAGCAACCCTATGGCACCTTCTGGGAATATATACCATAAAGGCTCTAGTTTCCTGTTTAGCAGAACCTGGGGTGTAAGAAATGGTAAGAACTGAGGTGCAAGGCTGTGAGGTTCAGTACCCTGTTTTATACACATCTCTCACAGTGGGCATCGCTCCGTAACCAGATAGATAGGAGGGAGTATTCAGAGGAAACCCCACACTGAAAAAAGGAGTGGAGCCAAATCAACTTCACCCCCAGGCCCGCTAGATCAGCCATCTCGCCACTATCTGGATCATTTCAACACCTGGCTCAGGCAACAAAAATCACAACAAAGGAAGTCAGCAAACGGTTGCCTTTCTCTACCTGCTATGTGTCTATCACGGGGAGTCATATTTACAGCTTTCCACACTTAATCCTAATTAACAGTGCAATCACTACCTTCATTGATTAGAATACACCATGGTAAAAACACATCACCCCTAACTGCGCTGAAGAACTTCTGGCTTACTGCTCATCGATTGCTGTAAAGCCGCTCATCTGACGACTACATGGACAACATGATTTTCCTTCTAATGGAGAACCCAACCTCAGTAAAATCCCCCTCCTATTGGGCCAGGGAAACCGGGAAGGCAGCGGAACGGGGCCCACCTGAGCCTGTGCGGTACAGTGCTGTCTGCGATCCTTGGAGTTCCACAGTTCCGTGGTTTGGGCTGCGGTACACGGGGCTGTAGTAGGTCCGCCCTTCATAGATGGGGGTGATGTGCAAGTCAGGAGACACAGCTGAACGGAGCTCTTGCCCGAGCTGACTGTGCTGGCTGGCATAGGAACTCCGCAAGCCTAGAGGAAGGAACACGGCACCATAGAAACGGAGAAAATCACGGTGAGATTGGAATCAAGTGCCAACCAACAGAACAAGTGCTAGGTCTGCAGGTAGTTCTCAACCTTCCTAACGCTGTGACCTTTAACACAGTTCCTCCGGTGTGCTGATCCCGCACCAGAAACTTACTTTGTTACTACTTCATAGCTGTAACTTGGTTGTGATTTGTACTGTAAATATCTGATATGTGATCCTAAAAGACCCTCAGGTTGAGAGCTGCTGTTCTGCATGGAGGAGGCCTGGTGAGAAAGGCTCTCTGGGCACTGTGTGTTCTTTTTTTTTTTTTTTTTAATCTTTCTTAGTAGCAAGAGAAAAATTAATGTCCTAATCGAAATTAATTAAGTTTGATTTGCTAGAATCACTCTCCAACTATGGGTTACTTTATGACAGTGACCAAATAGAGAATGTCCCCTTCTGCCATTATTACCATTTAAAGATCATAGCATCAGGCGCCGCATAAATGACGTTTTAGTCAGTGATGGACTGTCCATCAGTGACACATGGTGACATCAGGAGCTTGGTTTATGTACGTATACTCTATGTTTGTATAGAACAAGACAGACTGCCACATCTCCTGTGGGGTCCTGCATGAAGGGAGCCAGAGCTGGTACTCACAGCGGTGGGGCCTCTCTTCTGCTGCCCGCAGACACGCTCCATCTCACTAGCAGGCAGCCTACTGTGCCTCACACCACTGCCTCCCAACACCTGAGACACTATTTACATCATATGCTTACAGGTAAAGGCTGATGCGTAATAGATCTATTAGTTCATATATGGTTTTTATGGGAGAATACTGGAAAGTTAACGGCTTTGAAAAGTGAAATACAGTTCACTATTTGTGGTCACTATGCTTTCCTTTCTTAAAAAGCAAGACAAAATAAAACCCAAACTTGTTCTAACAGGAACTCAGATGGCACTCTCATTTACCATCTTTCTAAAGGAAAATGCACAAGTACTATTTAACATTAGATGATTTAAAATATTTTGATTTAGATTGCAATGATGGGGCTCACGATTGAAGGGGGTTTCAAACACTGGTCACAGGTTTGTGACTTTTCAATATTAGTAAGTAAAACTTGTTACTTCATCAGGAATATTAACTAAGATTACCTTCCAATTAGAAGCAGAAGAAAGCATATATTTGCTTTGAAAAAGACCGAAGATAACACAGTAACTCATCATAAAAAGGATCATTCCCACCTAATGGTCAGGTAGTCAAATCACAACTGAGAGCAAGCGGAGTGGGCCGTTGAGATGGCTCAGTGGGTAAAGGCAATGCAGGTTGTGGGACTCAACCCCTGCTATGTGCATGGTGTAAGGAGAGAACTGGCACCGATCACAGTTCTTTGGCCTCTACACACAGTGAACACACACACACACACACACACACACACACACACACACACCACTTTCCTTCAGCTGGGAGTTCTTCATGGCTCTTTTACACAAACACAGGGGAGCACAAGTCCTCAGAGCTGCTTATCTGCTGGGGCTTTGGGGGTGCTGGGGTCTTGGGGAGGGGGTGCTTCCTAAATGCTTCCGACAGGACATGGCTGCAAGCTTGTCAGGAGTCTTCAGAAAACACTTAAGTCAACCGTACCCCTCTGGTGGCAGGATGATCAAACGGGTCATTTCACAACTAGAAATTTCTGAGCTCAAATTCAGCTTCACAAGAAATGTTTCATAGCATTTGCTACATTAGAAAAAAGCTTACAAAGGATGAACATTTTCTAGAGACCACAAGATAAACTACATTAATTTTATCCACAAAAAACATTAAAAATTTTAATAAAAAGTCCCAAAAGCAAAGTAGCAAGAAATACAATGGAGAAACAATGTAACTTATCTCGTGTAAAAACTTCTCATACATTATAAAAGTTACAGAAGGCCAGAGCCTGAGTTTTTATGATAAAATTGATCATAAACTCTTAACCTTAGTCATAATGCAGTAATGGCGCCAGTTGTCGCGTCTTAGCCACCAGATTGTTCCATCTGAGGTGACAGTATAGTAGCCTGGCAAACACTAATTACAGGTCAGAAAGTACAAACTCATGAAGCTTTCCTGGAGGCCAACGTGACAGTCTTTCAGGGAAAAAGTACGCATATACTTTGATAGAGGAACTCAGCTTTGACAACTAGATCCTACAGGTAACACTGTACCTGTTTATATGAAACCACGTGTCTCTGGCAGCTAAAAATGACAGACAAGTGTGGGTTACCACGGAGGAATTAAATAAACTGTACCACATACATAAAAGGAGTGCTGTGCACCTCGCAGACACCGAGACGAAGGCACGGAAGACACACATGATGGACTGCTCCCTGTGCAGCACACGCTTCTCTAGGCCACACACATGCAGACTGAGCCGGCACAAGTGACTTGGTGTGGGCAGGGGCGGGCAGGGGCGGACCTAGAGACTTCTGCTCTTTATCTCAACTTTTCCTGCATGGCTCTGCATTCTGCCATTCTGTATATATCTTGTTTTTAAAAACTCTCCCTGGCCAGCGCAGAGGATCAAGCCCCGGGCAGTGCACATGGCTAGGCAAGCACTCTGCCACCGCCCGACATCATCAGTCCTACACATATATTTTTTTCAAAAAAAAAATTTCTCTTACTAAAAAGAATAAAATCATTACAGAATATAGAACATCTTTTAAGAAAACCCCTAAAGGAGACAGATATAATGCCAGGAACCTGGTGTCTTTCTAATTTAATCCAAATGGCATTTGAAAGAAATTCTTAAGGGCTTTGTACGTTTCCCATCAGGGTGCCCAAATCAGAACAGTAGGGAATGAAGTTCATATTCTAGTGCATACAACTATAACATTCCTCATGAAAAATTCAGACAGGTATTCTGATCCCACATTTTAACATATCACTATATCATAAGGGTGCATGCAGGTAAGCCTAGATGTTCAACCAGCCCTTCTTTAGAATATAATATTAACAAAAAGCTTAGGGAATCTAACCAATTCTTTTAAGATTCAGTGAGTGAACACACACACACACACACACACACACACACACACACACACACGAAATCACTCTATATACCATAATATTTTGAGGAGAAAAATTAGATGCCTTACAAAAGAGTTCTGCATATATATTATATAATTTCACATATAAAAGAACTAAAGCTTGAAAAATAAATTAACCTTAGGTTTATAATAACTTTTCAGATAAAGCTATCTATCAGTCTTTCCCCAATGATGCTCACGTCTGTGTGAGCAGAGGGCTCACCCTGGGCTCTGAACAGTGCTGTCGCGCATCCTCACCTGTCAGGCTGTCTGGCCGCGGTGGAACCATCCTCTCATAAATGTCATACTGCTGCTGTCCGAATTGGTCCATGTCATGAACAGTCCTTTGCAATGAAGGTCCCAGATGCTGTGGTACGGCGGTCATCCCCGAGCGTTTGGGGGATGATGATCCCACTTGGCCTTGGGATGGGGAAGCTACTCGAGTCTGGGCATCTGTCAGGGTCAGTGGGGACCCCACCCTGGTGGTGGTCTGGTATTGAGGGGCTGGTCCGTTAGGATTGGAGGTCTGTCGGGAGGTGACAGACCCAACCCGGCGCACAGCTGTTGGGGAGGCGGGTCTCTGTGAGTACGGAGAGGCGGCCCGCTGAGCAGGGAGCGTGGTGGAGGAGTAAGCACTGGGGTTCAGAGGTCGGGAGTCGGTCACTGACGGAGAGCCAAATCCACTACCCAGAGAAGTTCTCAGTGACCCCCTTGAAGGAGACACGCCTGTGCTGGTGACATAAGAAGGAGACTGTGCTCTAGATGGAACTGAACTAACTCTTCGCATGGCCCGATTGGCTACTGATGGCTGATGAGAGGGGGAGAAAAGAGAACGTGTTTATCCAGGGGTTTGCGCCCATTGTTATTACAGAAATAAAAACGCATACAGCTCACATAGAACGTGACCCACGATCTCAGGCATCTGAGCTTCTCTGCATGGAGCTTTAGAGCAAGATCTTAGCTTTTGCTTCTGCTTTTTTTTTTTTTTTTTTTTTTTTTTTTGGTGATGCAATTTGAATACTAAAACCAGTCAGGAGAAGAAACCTGAAGACATTTAATAGCTCATTTTTGGTCTTTACATTTTTCACTTGTTGCCTCTGCGCTTTCCAACACATGACATGCTTTAACTCCAAGGGCTACAAGTGATTTGTGAACAAGAAGGGTCCTGGGGCCATGTGCTTGTATCATTCCCTGCAAGTCGGACTGTGGCCAAGGCAATGCATCTTGTAGAAAACGAAAAATATGTTTATTTCATCTGCCAGCCTAAATGTAGCTGCGGAGTATTTATGGACAGCTGGTCTTTATGGGTTAGCGCTGTTAACTTGTGGGACATATTTTATGCAGGGTCTAACTACATGAACGTTTGGATAGTGCCTGGGTCAAGCTCTCTCCTGATAATTTAGTTCAAGAAAAAGCCTGGCCAGATAGGCGTCCTAGCCAAATCCTAAGATCTGCTTTCTTTTGGCCTTGTCTGATATATGAGCACTTAGCTTTAGCTTAGCTGGTGGGTTTAGAGAAATGCCAGTGAGATGCCCGAGAATCTGTCCCAGTAGAAGGAATGTTCTAAGCCTTTGTTGGCTTTCTTGGTCTTAGCCAGTTGGAAAAGACCAGAAAGGAAAATGAACATTTCTGCCACGGAACAGTCTGCTAGGAATCTGTAGATGTCTATGTATGATGGGTATCAGGTGCCGCTCTCGATGCAGAACAGCAATGAAGAAATGGCACTGGAGGGGTGGCTGAGGGGTACGGCCATGGGGCAAAGGCAGGCAGGTGGAGGGAAGGAAACAGGCCTTAGGGCTCTGGGTAAAAGGCCCTCCTCGGGTACTCTTGGAAGGCAGCTACCATCCACCTCACCCACTTGTAGTTGTGATGGTAAGGAAAGAACCTGGGATGTTATGAGGGTTTTCTGCAGTCTCCCGGGTCACAAGTGAGCTGGCTACTCAAACACCTCAGGCGGGTTCAATGTCAACCCTTGGGGGACAGTGGTGGTGGTGCTAAAGGGATAGGGGGGAGGGAAGAATATGGTAACTAAACAAGGCAATAATGGAACAGGGCTTAAAAAGTTAGTGTAGAGTTGGAGAGGTCACATGCTCGCCTGGGGACTGTCAGTATCAGCAACAGGCTGGCAAAGGAAATCACACCCACTTAGATGGCTAGGTAAGCTGTCCTGACCACATGCAAATTAGGTCCTAGTGCCTACTGGTAATACAATATAGCATTAGGGACAACATCAACTTAACACGAGCTTTTACTTTTTAAAAACAACACGATCATGACTAAGAATAAAGCTGTAGCTAAGGTAATTAGACAAAAGTAAGACTAGAGAGAAGCTGGTGTGGAGATCCACCAAACGCAGGTGAACACCCAGAGGTGTCCATGTAGTGTGCCTCAAACCTCACCACACTCCTCCACCAGCCAAGTGCATGCACGGGTCATATACAGGCTGGGAACACAGCCTCAAATAGGGGCTCCAGGGTAAGTGCTCCCTTTAAGCTTAAAAGCCGCAGAATTGACTTTTCCTAAACTGATGAGCAAAACTGTGCACAACTGCATCCCCACGCTTTGCTGTAGCACTGGGAAGCTGGTCCTCTGTGGTGTGTTCTATGGTGTTCCCTGAGGAACAGTAGCCATCCAACTTTTCTGACAGCAACTAAAGGATTTCTACGGTACTTGGACAGAGGGCTAGCCTCACTGGCTACTAGGGCTCTCAGTCCTTACATAGTCTGGTGGGATGATGTGAATTAAGTAGCAACAAGGAAGCAAGGGAGTGTTCAGAACCATGCCTGAAATATTGTATTTCTTTCTTTTTTTTTTTTTTTTCGAGACAGGGTTTCTCTGTGGTTTTGGAGCCTGTCCTGGAACTAGCTCTTGTAGACCAGGCTTGGTCTCGAACTCACAGAGATCCGCCTGCCTCAGCCTCCCAAGTGCTGGGATTAAAGGCGTGCGCCACCACCGCCCGGCGAAATATTGTATTTCTGCCTATCAAATGAGTCCCAACTTGAGCAGATATGCCTCTACACAATGTCTCTCTAAGCATGGGGATCCAGCAGAGGAAATACCATTTCAGTGAACAATTCTAGTGAAGATGAACACAGTTGCTTATTATAGACTCCATCCCATCTCGTGGAGGTGGAGAATGGTTTTCTGTCCTCTGAGACTTCCTACAGCACATTTTAGCGCTAGTACTGCTAGGGATTAGGAGCCCTCAGGAACTATGCCAGTCCATGCCATCCTGACTCTCCCTCTGGACTGCTCACATCAAGTTCCTTGTTTTGAGAAGAATTGCTCTACTGCATCTAGGAACTTATAAAGATTGATTAGTAAGAGTAAATTAAGTCAGACAAATAGAGTTTCAGACTTTATGCTTAAAATATTTTCAATACCACAACTCAGACAGTGTGCAGTGCATCTGAGTGCAGTGTTCATTCTTTCATTCACACACACTGGCTTTGCTCTTCGTAAGCAACGCCTGTAACAGAACTCAGAGGGGATTGCTAGACGTCTGACTTACTTGAACCAGAGCTTGCCCTTCAGCTCGCGAATTCCTCACCACATGGTTGCTTGTTGGTCCCGTGAATGAATGCTGTCTACTGTCTGCCTTGTTCACGGTTTGGTTGTTGTGGAAACTCCCTGCTTCCTGGTACCCACTGTCAGAATAAGAATTCATTTGTGTTGAACTTCTTGAGTTTCCCAACGACCCTGCAAGAATGAAAGTGAGAGTACCTTTAGTATCCACGTCTGAGGCTCACTTTCAAACTGAAATTAATGAAAGAAAATCTAGTGTTTAGAGTAGAACACAACAGACCCTCACTTTCATGGAGAGACGTCTGTTCTGGTGAGTACAGTGTCCCTTGTTCCTGCTCTGTCCTGATGAGATAGTTGTTGGGATGGACAGTGTCAGAAACTCTAGTTTTGCTTACACCAGTATTTGGCACATCTGTAAGAAAATAAGTTTACAGCTGAATTTAATGACATTGCAGAAGAACTTGTTAAAAGGCACAGATATTTGTCAATAGCATCATATAAGCCAGAGGTTACTAGAAGGCTCTGCTCACCTTAATAGCACAGTTATTTTAACTTCATCGGTGTGAATGTGCTCTCCACACTCAGTCTATTACTGTACTTTGTTCAGTTTCATAAATGTTCTTTATTCTGGTTACAAGACCCAAGTTAACCTATGTATTTCATTACTTCAAAATCTGAAAAGTACGTCTTTGGAAAACCCATCTCTCATAACTTCCTCCAAATACATTCAGAGGAAAACTAAGAATGATGACCAAATATTTCGGGGGTTAGGGGGAAGGGTATAGATTAACAACTGGCTAAAACAAAACCCAAGAGTGCTCATGATGGACTAGTGACGAAACTCAGGAGGTAAGATGGGCTGGCTTATGTTACAGTTCGTGCTGCTTACTAAGAAGTCTACAAAGAATGGAGTCACACCAACAGAGGCACTAACACCTAACCGATATGTTTCGTTTTCCCTCCAGTTTTCCCCAGAGGAACACACAGAAGTCTAACCTGATGGCTGTCTCTTCTAACCAGTCTGTCGCTCCCATACTTTGTTTTGTTTTCTATAGTACCATTTGCTACCTTGAACTTAAATGACAATTACCATTGCCCAAACCAAGTCATTGGCTTCTCCATTGCCGCCTGCTTCTTATGCTGTACTTAGGGACTAGGTCATGCTGACCTTTGCACACCACTCAGTTGCCCTCTTTTCGCTCAGACATAAAACACACATTGCTTCATGTTTGGGTTATAACCATTTGATCTCCCATTTTTCAGATTTAACCTTCATGGCACTAACACACATTCTCAGAAATGCTGCTTCACTTTCAAACATTTTGGCTAATTCTGAGTCACATTCTGAGCTCAAAATACAACTCTAAGGAATTCAATGTCTTCACTAGGATTTCTCCCTTCTTTCCTAGGGATCTATTATAGTCTCTACTGTAGGAATACTCCTACTGTCTCTGTCTATTAAAAATATGTAAGTTCAAAGAGCAGATTTTTGTCTCATTTGTGCTGTTGTCTCCCCAGTGCCTTGGGTCGTCCCTTGTACTCAGTGGTTGCTCAGGTGAACAAACCTGCGTAGCGATAGCAACTTCGCTTTACTGGGTAATTTATGTTCTCAATAAGGTTGATCTACGCAGAGCAAAGCAAATTTTAGGTGACACTAGTTAAGCTGGTCTAGATGTGCATACGAGGTGCAAGAGAGAACTGCAGACCCTAGTGCATTCTGAGCCTTTAACTTGACATCAGAGTCTGTTTCCTGGCCTATGGGAAGAGATGGTGACATTCCTCACAGGGGCTCCTAACAGCCTGAGCTGTGATCCATCATTCGACAGTACATTTCTAGGTGCCAGAACTCTGTGACAGCTCTCAATTCTCTGGAGCTGGGATTTTAATGGAAGATGTCAGTTGTGTGTGGCTTCTCTGATAGATGGTAGAGTACCATCTGAGTCACTGCCGGGTAGTTAACATTGAAGCAACCTGCTCCATTTGTAAATCTTCTACTTGGAGTTTCTAGAGTTCTGCGTATGTTATATAGCATCCTGAAGGAGCCTGTTAAGACTTCGTTAGCACACAGACAGTATGCTACGCTCCAAGAGTCACAGGGAACCAGAACAACCACAGGAGTCACAAGGGGCGTCCACTCATGCAGAGAGCACGGGGCAGGCAAAGGGAGGAAGCAACGGAGCTGCCAGAGAGACCGTCATAGGCCTCACACTACACCACCCATACACACATACACTACACTATCACACACACACACACACACACACACACACACACACACACACCCTAGAAACACGTGCCAATCTTTAAATGAGACTTTAAGGACCTACCCCCTCTCGTGTGTGTGTGCATGTGTATATTAGTGTGTTACAAAGACTGAACCCAGGGCCCCATAGATGCTAGTCAAGTGCTTTACCACTGGGCTGTATCCTCAGCACTGGCTTTAGTTAAAAGCCTAGAATGCCAGGACACCAAGAATTTGGGTTTGAAATACCAAGTGGTATACAATGTCTTAGCAAAATAAAAATTTTTTTTTTATAGAAACCCAAAACACTCAAGGTCTGTACATGGATATAGAGATCCAAACCTACAACTACACAGAGCAATGACCTAGAAATGAGAGAGGCACACCTTAAATTTTTTGTACTTGGGCTCCTCTGTCTTTTTAATGAAGTATTATCTCAGAAACCATGAAACAAGTAGTTAAATCTTTCTTCAAGAGAAACATACAGGGCTGAGACAGAGTTCAGTGGGCAAGCAAAATGCCCAGCACGCACAGAGTCATAGGTTCAGTTCCCAGTACTGAGGAGAGAAAAAAAAAAATTGGAATAAATCGTGGACTGGGGAAAATAGTAAAGTGTTTGCTTTGCAAGCTTTAGAGCCAGCTGAATCCCCTAAGTCACATAAAATGCCAGAACAGCAGCATGGGCTTGTAATTGCAGCACTGGGGAGGTAGAGACAGGAAGGTCCCTGGGGCTCCCCAGCCTGACAGTTTATTCATTGGTGAGTACCAGGCCAATGAAAGACTGCCTCGAAGGAGGCGTAATTCCTGAGGATGATATCCAAGGCTGTGTCCTGACTTACACACACACACACACCCTAACAGAATTAGTATCTTTAAAAGTAGAAAAGCAAAACAAACAATATTGCCCTGAAAGCATCATTAGCTATGTGTCCTTGAAGTCGCATCACCCGACTGCTTCTTCTATCCCAGGCTCCTAGGGCCGCGCACTGAAGAACAGAAGAGCGCAGTGCCCCAGCCGAGCACGGACAGTGAAGGGTACTAGCAAGATAACTGGAGTTACTACAGTGCTCACTGCTATGCCAGCACTGTCAGAACAGGAGAGCTAACTGACAGTGTGGACAGGAAAGGGCTTTCGTACTCCATCTCTAAGCAAATATGCCAGGTGGAGTTGTGACAACTTGATAAAAAGATCTATTTAATATGAACTATAAATCAACCAACCTTTATACTACATATAAGCTCCTCAGTCACTTCCCTCTTCCTGTGCAGCCCATCAGTGAGTAGCGGTTAAGACAAAAAGGTGCTGAAATGCCTTCTGATTCATTACAACAAAGTCAAATGGTGTTCCAAAAATAGTTTTGCCATTATTCGCTGTGTTTCTTTGAACATTTATTAATTTACAAATGCATGTACCGGCAGCCACAATGCACCAGATAATCAGAACACCAGTTTTCGAACCAATTGGCACAATTTTCCTGATTACAAAACGGTGAGGGCTGTATCTATCAATTATGTATCACTTATGCAATCTTACTTATGTGGGATGGAAGAAGGTACTCTACCGATTCGGAGGACCCAGAGGCGTGCAGTGCAGGGTGGACCATCTCATGGTCAGTTCTCTAATCTAGAATGACGTAGCTTGAGTGCTGTGATTTGGTCAGGACAAGAGATCAAAACATTTCAAAGACGAACAACACGTGAACGCTACTTTTAACTGCATCCTGAACAGCAAATCACGCAAACAACAGCACAAACATGTCTTCATGGGTATTTTCAAACATCGGCTAACATCTTCCAAGAAAGCGTGTATCTAAAAATAGAGCCCGAACATTCTTTAAGGTACAATGGAATCTCCTTCTGCGCCTAAGAATGGGAGATTACTAGAATCATGGTCCTTGCTGCCTGTCACATTTTATCTGAATGCTCTATTTTTTTTTTAAAAAGATGATTAATTAAAAAAAATAAAGTTTCATGTATGAAAAATACTAGAAGGTTAAGGATAATAAGAAAAAACTGACCTGGTATTTAACTCAGGAAGATCCTATTCAAAGATGGGCTACAACATGTATTATTTTATCTTTTCTGCAATATACACCCCCAAATATATAACACACACTGAATATCTGCTTAGACAAAGTCTTCACTCGAGAGTCTGGAGTCATTAAAATGGCGCTGCTTTGTTAAGCCACAGGTCATGCTGTTCGACTGTATGAGGTGAGGGAGGTCTGTGCTGCGCAAATCACCATGGAAACAGGAACCTAGAGCTCAGGGGAGATGTTTGGCATATACAACACTGTAACTGGTCTTTCACAGTCCAGCATGCTGGAACTTTGCACTGGGTTCTCCTTGCTGTTCTCCCCATCTTCCAAGTTGCTATGGGGCTTTGGAGATGGCGTTTTCTAACATCTCCTTCCAACTCCGGCCTGTGAACTGAGGGTCACAGCTCGAGCCTTCCTGATGGCTCTCACGCCTAAACTGACCTCAGGGTCTACCTTCTCCAAGTGCAGAAACGTCTCCAAGGCCTCCAGTGCTCAGAAATAAAGTTCCAGGACAAGTTCTGAAAGAGGACCTAGGCCTGGTACCAAAATAATGTCTCCTATTTGGTACTTTGTGGTATGGAAGATGCATCCCTAGGGCAGACACAGGCACAGAGGGAAGGAGATCACCAGGAAATGTGTTTGGACTCAATGTTCAAGACAGGGTGATAGAAACACGGACAACAGACATGTTCCTGGTGCATGGCAAGGAGGCAGGCTGGTATTTTAAGCATATTAATGATACATATGAGCTTGCTGACTCAACTGGAAGTTACTGTGTACGTATAGTACCCTTTCAAGGCTGCATTTTTAATGGAAGTACAGAATTAAGAGAAAGACTTGAAGCCCACATTTCTTGAAATTCTTTCTAGTCTGGTTTTCTTGACTATGTCTAAGTGCTAATGAATATTTATATCATCTTTTAAATATTCATGATAGCTCTGAAATTTTGCTCATCCAGAAAATGCTACATGAAAAGTTCTGAGGATGAGAAAACCATTGATGAAGTAGCTTTTAGTTCACTGCAAACTGCTTGACCTGAAGTCCACTCTAAAAGCTTGCCTGTCTGTATCTCATTCTGTGGCCGCAGCAAACTTTTGGTCTGCCCACTGATACAATGATGATCGATGCTTTGATTTCTAAATGACAAACCTGAAAAGCACTTCTATGCAAGACCAAGAAGATGCCTCGCCGTAGATACTTCAAACTCCTGAGTTTTAGCCTGGAACATGAAACCATTCAAACAATTTTGGGAGGGGAAGGAATAGGGGTTTCCATACATAACCATGGCAAAACGAGTACTTATTAGCTATTTTTAGTCTGTGCAGAAATTAAAACACAGGTGTTTTACCTGACAGAAGAACACATGGTTTGTAACTATAAAAGGAAAGCCAGCTAAAGCAAGAAGAAATATGAAGTGGGCAATGGACAGACCAGATGAGTTTAACAGCTAGGTACTGAAATGGTCATGGGCCTTGGATCTGTTTTGGGAAAGTTGAAGAAAAAAAAAATCAAGGAGTTAGGTATGGCAGTATATAACTATAACCTTAGCACTTGGGAAGGATCACGAGTTTGAGGCCAGGTGGCTACAAAACCAGATCATTTCCACACAAAGCTTAAGGGCGTCATGGCGATGTAGAAAGTTATTAGCCTATGGGGAAATACAGCCAAGCACTTGAAGTCACTCTCAAATAATTTTTCATGGACAAATTTTATTTCTTTTGGAAAAAAATGCTATCAAATCTAGAAAGGAGGCTGGTGAGAAGGCCCAGTCATGATGAGGGCCCACCGCTCTTGCTGAGGACCCTAGCTTGGTTGCCGGTACCCATGTCAGGAGGCTATCATCTGCAAATCCAGCTCCCGGGGATCTGACTCCCCTTTCTGTTTTCTGTGGGAACCTGCATTCATGTGCATACACACATGGTTAAACAAAAAGTCTTAAAATAAAGAAATGGGAGCATCCCAAATAAGAAAATACCAAGATGCTACAGATTTCTTTTGAAAACAGCAAAACCAGGCAGGCAAAGCGGTGTACTTGGGATGGAGGCAGGGTCAATGCTGGGTCATCCTAGCTACACAGGGAACTCCATGCCAGCTTAGGTTAGTGCGGCCTTCTGTCTACAAATCGTTCATCTCTAAACACTTCCATGTCCCTTTATAAAACCAGGATACTATCCAACCATAGTTACTTTAATGTCACATAGTGACTCCACACGCAGATTTTCCTGGTGTCTTGAAAGTGTTTCTGTTTAGCTGTCTTATACTAGTCAGCTCGAGAGAATCCTCTGTTTTATTACGACAACCGCTATTTAAGCCCTTTAATATAGAAAGGGATGTCCCCTGCTAATTTTCATGTCTTCTCCATCAAGGGAACCACAGCAACAGATTTGCTTCATAGCCTGAAGACTATAAACGCCTTGTTCCAAACTCAAATTTTGAATTTAATTGTGTGTGCTGAAGCCTGCACAACAGCTTAGAAGCTCTGCAGGTGATCTGATGCACAGAGAAGTTCAGAAATATCAGGGGTGAGAGCTGGAACCCTAACTATTCCAATGATGGTAAAGAAGGTTGCTTTCTATTTGGACAGTGGCTGTCATATTAATTTTAAGAAGAAAAATAAGTCTGATCCTTTTGAGCCATATATGAATCCAGAAGGAAGCAGAACTGGCAGGATGCATTACAATAATTCAATCAGTCCAAGGTCACGATGCTTTGTAGTGTCTCTAAGAACCCATCAAATAACGATGCCAGCGTATGCTGCATTCTCTCTGGAATGCTACAACTTACCACTGTTAAATAATGAGTTTTTAAAATGATTTTATTCTGTTTAGTGTGGCTATAAACTTAATGATAATATATCTATAACAAATGACTTTTTGAAATCTTATTTAATTAATGAAAATTTAAATGTGCATCAAGATTTCCATTCCTGGACTCTGATAATATTGAGCACGTGAAACCTAATTTGGCTTCCATAGTGGTTGAGATCATTAAGCATTTTAATAGGCAAAGTGTAACGTCCAAGTGCAGACAGGTGCTCCTGCCCTGCCAGCTCCAGTTCTAGAAGTCTCTCTGACAGAAATACCCAGATATGCTAAGGAGATCATCACCTGTTTGTCCACGTGAGACACTGAGGAGAAATGAAGACATCACTCTAAAGAGACAAAAGCACCTTTATAGCCTTACATAGAAGCACAAGACTTTTACCAGGCTGAGGAGGAGGAGGAGGAGGGAAGGAGGAGGAGGAGAAGAGGAAGAGGATGAAGTCACAGGACAACAGAGTGTGTGGTAATTTGTGTGAGGCAAACTAAACTCACATCCACGCTTACGTTCAGACAAAGCGCAGAAGGGAGTATCTGGTGTAAAACACCAGCGTAGTCCTCACCGTGTGGGGTGACAGAGGACGTGTGGCCACAGGACGGGAATGTGCAGGAGTGAAGCAAAGCTTTTCTTTATGACAGGGGTTTCCAGACTTTTAAGTTCTACCAAAAGGAAAGCATATTTTAGCTTTGCAACAGCTCCTTCTGTGTCTGTGGTCAGGCCCACATACAGAAAGGAGGCTTGAAACTTGGGACTCTAAGTTTTGGTTTTACAAGGAACTCATGCTCCTGGCGTTTAGAAGAGAAATAGGAAGGCAAATGAATGTTAAATGTTGTCATTTGTATGTTGATAGCCACGATAAATCATGACACCCGAGATCTTCAATAACACAGTAGTCATTTTCCACACGAGCGCTGATCTAATAGTCTATCTGTCACTGCGTACGATATAAAGCCTCTTCCTACAGTATCCCTTCATGGGTTCGCCACATTTCTACCGAGGCATAACCTGCTCCCATTTAAGCTCGGGTCTTATCTCATGATGAACTGAAGAATTTTTGTGTTGCAAATTACTGGTTCCAGATGGAGAAAAGACACAAAGAAAAATCGTCTCAGTTTATTCTCTCATTGATCTTCAGGATTCGTGTCTGGGGGGGTTACACCCACTCTGCTGGCAGAACTTGTACCTGGACATTTTAGAAATGAAAAAAAATCTCTCTATATACAAATAAAATGTAGATCCTACCTTTAGTATTAAACTTGGCAGAATACATTAACTTCTAAGGTCACATACTGTTGGTGGACAACATTACGAACCATGACATTTCAATACACAATAAATATAGTAAATAAATACAGAATTGTGAAAGTAAATAATTACTTTAAAATTTCTATTTTATTGCAATCTTTTCCTGTCCCTTCTACACTTATTATCAAATACCAAAAGTCCTTACTACATAGCACTCTGGTTTTCTCCCTACTCATCCGAATCAGCTGGGCAGGTGTAAGGTCCCGTGGGTCAACTACAAGTTTCCCCTATTTCCTTATCTTGTGGCCCTCACTGAATTGTTTTTGTTTGTTTGTTTGAATAAGAAACCCTAATCTTTTTGGTGTCTTAAATTTCTTACTTCTGAGCTGGGCGGTGGTGGTGCATGCCTTTAATCCCAGCTCTCAGGAGGCAGAGATAAGTGGATCTCTGTGAGTTAGAAGCCAGCCTGGTCTACAAGAGCTAGTTCCATGACAGGCTCCAAAGCTACAGAGAAAGCCTGTCTCGAAAAGCAAAAAACAAAACAAAACAAAATCTTACTTCTGAGTGCCAATGACCTATCACTTACTTAATATTATTTAGGTCTTTAAATACTTCTTCTTAGGAACCATGGCAGTGTTAAAAACAATGGGCTTGGCTAGGCCTGGTGGTTCAAGGCCTCTTGAGGCTACAGAGTGAGTTTTCTGAGCCCTTGTCTAGCACGCAGAAGACCCTACCTTCAGTGCCCAATATCAAAGGAAAAAAGGAAATCCCTTTGCCAGCAAACAAGGACAGTAAAACAATGGATTTTATGGACTGTGTGGCAGGTGCAAAGGGCCAGTGACTTTCAGCTCTACAAGGTTGGTGCTTTGGGTCTAATCTAGTTTTCTGAGCTGACACTCTCCATTCCCCAACTTCTCACACAGAACTTCTCAAACTGGCAATTTCCCAGATTATAGCAAGTTTTTTTTCCCCCTTGGAACAGAAAAGCTGTGAAATTGTGATTTGTAGCAATTTACATGTCACAAGCTATGGCCAGAGCACGTAAGCAACAAGCGGTCAGTAGTGACACCAGGACTAAGCTTGTCATCTTGGCTTCTAAGTTCCCTTCTGACGGCCAGATGCCATTACAGTTGTACATAGAATTGATGTGTTTTTTCCCCCTATTAAAAAAAAAAAAAGCCGGCTGGAGAGATGGCTCAGCGGTTAAGAGCATTGCCTGCTCTTCCAAAGGTCCTGAGTTCAATTCCCAGCAACCACATCGTGGCTCACAACCATCTGTAATGGGGTCTAGTGCCCTCTTCTGGCCTGCAGGAATACATGTAGACAAAATATTGTATACATAATAACTAAATAAATAAATAGAATAGTCATGTTTCTTAATTGCTAGTAATCTTTAAAAAAAAAGCTACACTGAAATATTTTTTTTTCAAGAAAGATATTCCACACTGTGCAGCCACTGTGAGAGTCTATGTGTCTGAGCCGAAATTCCCCCTCCCTTTGGTCCTTTATTATTTTAGTATCTGTTTTTTAGTATTCTGATATTATTTTCTATTCCATGACATATTATCTTAAACGTTACTTCAAGGTTTGAAGGATTATAAACTACTGTACAAATACATAACTGTGAAGAGACACAAGGATAAATGATGGAAAACGACACACGCATCTAACAGAGACTGAGCAGAAGGCAGCAAGGGCTGAGTCCCTCTGACTTCTTAGAGCAGAGCACGGGTTACTAGAAATGTGAGACTAAGAAAAATACAAAGCAGAGACACCAAACTGCAAGCTCTTCTCCTCACGAAAGACAAAAAGCAGTGCACTGAAGTTTCGTAAAGTGGAAATATGACCTCAGTGGTGTGGAAAATGCAGGGTAATGAAGTCACGGGCCAGGAGCTGAGGAAGCCCAATGCTTCTGAGCATCATCACCACTTTGAAGAAAGTGGTACAGACCCACAGGATGCAAGGATTTGATAAATGACATCTCACCCTCATCCTTTGGGAAGTGTTTCTTTACAAAAACTCTTAGTGCGGGGTAAATAACACCCATCATCTACCAACCACCAAGGAAAACCAGGGTTTCCTGAGCTGAATTGTAAAGAAACGGAAGTCTTTCTGCTTAGTGCATCCCAAGCTCTTCCTCAGATGCTACAGTAAGTTGTTTCAGCTTTGGCATTTCAGCAGAAGGTAGCATCCTCAAGAGCTGCTCCAGACATCAACGCTGTGCAGTGCTAACAATTCACCTTCTTCCTGGAAGGCTTTTAAGGGAATGAACTTTTCAAATCAAATCTGCAAAACTATAAAGCGGGAGAAAAAGGCAGAGAAACTGTCTGCAAGTAAATGCAAAATATAAAGAAGATGAGAACAGAAAAGGACCTTCAGCGGCATTCCTTCTGTGTGCTCCTTTCTCACACAGGGAGCCGAGGAAAAGAATGGGTGCCTTTGTCGAGAGCAAGCCCTGCTCATTCTGGGCAAGATTTTCACAGTCCATTCTGTCTGTGCGTCTACATATACAGAATTAATACAATAAGGCTTACAACAGGAAAGAGAATATCAAAACTGTCATTTTATTCCAATTATTAATCTATACTTGAACTTGTAAAGGGCATCTAATTATCTACTAGAAAAAGAAGCACAAAAGGAATCAGAGTTTATTCATAAAATCAATTTCCAATTTTCCTGCTCTTGTAGCAGCTATAGCTTACTGTCATGGCCACAGCTCAGATGCTGTCAGCACGGCTAAAGCAGGCACGTGTCAGAAAACCAGGATTACTGCAGTGAGGCCAGGAGGAAACACACACACACACACACACACACACACACTGCTATTTATGGCTGTTAAATTTGAAAGGGAAACCCACCCTGAAAAAACAATAAATACTTGAAAAGAAGGCCTGGGCTAGAGTAAAATTTGGGCTGTGGTCCTCTAAGAAAAATAAGGGACCAGCTCATCTGGGGTGTGCAGAGGGGCCCAGCTGTGATGGGGGCAGAGGAACTGTTGCTGCTGTACTGACGGCTGGGCGGGGGTGGGGGCATGTGGGCAGCAGGCAATTGTTATGTATTTACTTTAAATATATTTATTGCTTATGCATGCACATTATTTCACATTCTTATATATTTCACACATAAGATATATAAGATGACTGGACAGCCTACTGGGGTGATGAAAAGTTATAAAGGAAAACATACACAAGCACACACACACACACACCTGTGAAAACTTCTTGAAAAACTTTAAGAAAAATGTCAAGCACATAGGTAGATATTTACTTGCCTATGACACAAATCCTGAAGATGGTGATCTAAGTGTGGGGATGAGGGAAGAAGGGTCCAGGAGGCCCTAGATAGGGCATCTCCACCGTGTGTCTTCATCTGTCTGGGCTGTGCACCACACACATAGGAACACCCAGCACCTGTGTGGTGTTGGTAGCTAACACTCTAGCTGCCTGCTCTCGCTAGCTCAGGAAGCTAGGCAGCGGCAGCTGGCTGAGAGAGAATAGCAGAGGAGACAGGTGCCACCCCATCTCAACTTCACACAGCGTTTCTGCCACAGACAGAGTGCATCTTCCTGGTTCCAACAAATACTGAACAACTCCCACCCAACCCCCGTGCCAACTCCAAGACTATGACAAAGCCCAGCACCCATTACCCCACCCTGGGAATGGTGGCAGACTTTCAGCAGCATCGGTCTCTAGGGTGCTCCACTATTCAGCGGAATCTCTCAGCTCTTCCAACCTTACTTTCATAACTACAGGTTCTCTACAGCAAATTCTGTATACTGAACTAGCTGGCATGGGTTCTGTTTTTCCATCTAAAGTCTAATGCAGAGATACAGCTCTTACTGATGGTCCATAAAGAATTCTTACCCATCAAATATTAACCCTCTAACAGGAAAGAAGGGGACTGATTATTAGGAAAATTTATGTTTTCCAGAAACAGAAGACAATAGGAAGAAAATGTAAGAGGCTCAGTTTCATAGACCTGGAGGGAGGAAAACTGGATACAATCTTATGGGAAGGCAACTTGGTTATATACACTAAAGATCTCAATAGTATACAACTTACATACTTTTCTTCCTAAAACCTCGGAGATACATTTTAATAAACAGTTATATTACCACACTTACTTATAGTAAACATCAGAGCAAATTGTAACGCCCAGTCATACAGACATATACAGCTATGGGACATATTTATAGCTCTCCTTTCTAGCATCTCCCTACCAGTTATGGCAGTTATAGTCCCTGCTGTAATTCTCTATTAAACCCGAAGATCAGAAGAGGGCCAGCCTTCTGCTTTGAGTGCTGGCAATTGTGTGCTACACCTGTTCAAGGCTCTAAAGAAATTCTCATTGTGCAATACTAAATTGAATTCATAGAAGAATTTCAGATTCAATAATAGATAATTAGCATTGGGGGAGGCAGAGGCCAGCCTGATGTACATAGAGAATTCCAGGCTAACCAGGGATATACGGTGAGACACTGTCTTAAAAAACAAACAAACTACCTATCAATATCCTCAAATTTGCTTAAAAAGCAACTATGTACAACATATAGAGATTAATTATAAGTAATTACTTTATATTTTCCTATATATAAAAACATCTTCCCATGGGTATGTGTACAGCACATTTAGAATTGGGAAGGAATTTTTTTTTTTAATAATAAAAAGACAGGAAGGGAGCTACTTGATGTGGGATGTCCTTCTGTATATGTGTTGCTTTTATTGGTTAGTGAATAAAGAAGCTGCTTGGACCAATGGTAGAGCAGAATAGAATTAGGCAGGAAAACTAAACTGCATGCTGGGAGGAAGACGGCGGAGTCATTGAGACACCATGTAGCTGCTGCAGGAGACAGATGTGCTGGAACCTTGCTGGTAAGCCACAAGCTTCATGGTAAAATATAAAATAATGGAAATGGGTTAATTTAAGATGTAAGAGGTAGTCAATAAGAAGCGAGAGCTAATAGGCTAAGCAGTGATTTAATTAATACAGTTTCTGTGCAGTTATTTCAAGTCTCGGTGGCTGGGACTGAGTGAGCAGCCTCCAATAACAGCTACTAAGACTGAAGTACAAGCTTTGCCATTCAACACTGCTTGAAGAACAAAAAACCAGAAACTAACCCAAGACAAAATGATGATGGCCATCACTGAAGTGCAAATAAAAACAAATCAGGAGATGCTATGCCATACCCATTAAGGTAACTGTAGTAAAAGAAGTGCTAGGTGTGGGAGGGTGTGTGGATAGCCCTATACGCTATTGGTAGGAATGTTACAAAGGTCCAGGCACACTGGAAACCATTCTGCTAATTGTTTAAAAGATTCAACCCTGAGTTACCAGCTGACTGAGCGATGTTGTTCTTCACTACACACATAGGTAAAAACACACATCTAGAACCTTTCATAAGTATTCAGAGTAATAGCCAAAAGGAGAAATAAATGCCTATTGATTCATGACTGGATAAGCAAAATGCTCTCCAATAACACAGTAGAGGGTTGTTTATCAATGCAAAGGAATTGAGTATCAACACGGATGGTAAACGTTGAAAATATGATGCTAAGTGAAAAAAGTCCGTAATTACGGACCATGTTGCATAAACCCATTAACTGAAATGTCTGCAATAGGCAGATTCATGAGGAAAGGGAATGGTCGCAGTTTAAGATGAGTAGTTTGGGGCAGAAAATGAAGCTGATGAATAAAAAGTATGTGGCATCTTTACAGGTGATGAAAACGCTCTGAAATTAACTGTGGTGATGGGTGCTTAACCCCGAATAAACCAAAAACACTGAAACGTGCGGTCTAAATGTGTACATTGTAGGACATGTGAATTGTATCTCAATGAAGGTATTATATTCAGAATACAGAAAGAGCGGCAAAGGAAACAATCTGATCAGAGTCACATCATACATGTTAAATTTGCAATAAAGAAAATCCCATAAATACTGGGCATATTGAATCTGAACAGGAAGAGCTGGGCTATGACTCAGTGAGTTCTAGGACAGCCTGGCATGCACAGAAAGTCTCTGCCTTAAAAATAAAAAAAGAAGAAGAGGAGGAGAGACAGAGGGCAGCAGCAGTGGTGGCTGGCAAGGACAAGACTGGCAATGTCCTGTTAGGTCATCAGGAGTGTCTAACCTTTAACCTTTGACATTGGCATATGACATCGTCATCCACCACATTCATGATCAAGAGTATGTAACTGAGTTTAAAGAGAGAGAAACAAATGAGCGCACAATTTCAAAAAATTTTAAGTAAATTTCCAATTTTCATGACCATTCTGGAGTGCATGGGATCACAGCCTGCCTGTTGGACGTGGCTCACATGTCCTACATGTAAGGATTCAAGAGCACCGAGGAACGTAGTTAAGAGTAAAAAATGGGCTCTTCAGAGTTTTAAAAAATTACAACATTTTGTACTCTTTTTGTAAGTATGCATTTTGTTTCTGAATTAATACAGTTGCTCCTCTGACACAGAGGGGTATCTTTAACATTTGCTAAGGACTGGGCATTTTCTAGGTCCTGGTTCTGAGACAAAAAAGAAACTTTCCAAGGGCCCCAAGTTTAGTTGCGAAGCTAATGTATATGCCCTCAAACCTTGCTGACATTTATTATCCATTCATGCATGCATGGATTCATTTGCTCAGGTGAGCAGGACAGACATGCTCCTGCCCTTTGTGATGGCCTGACATACTGTGACAAGGTCGGGAAGGAACACAGGTTCCAGCTGATGTCTGGGGCTCCCCAGGCTTCAGATCATCTCTGATTACCTCCCAGGAACAGCCAGCAGGGCTGTTCTCTGGGCTCCAGCTTTGTGGCCACTCAGGTGGTTCCGTCCATTGAGTCCACGGCACTCTGGCTACGTGTCTAAACTGTCTGATGGCGCCTGCGTGGGCAGGGGCTATCTGCTCAATAGGAGTGCCTCCACTCTGGACAGGGGCTTACGTTCACAGTTATTCCATTCCAAGTTACTCACTGTTCTCCTTTACCCTTTTAGTCATCAAATCCAGCGCGCCCAATACCATAGTCCAAAGTGTCCCAAAGACTGGCTCTCCACCAGTGTTTCAGTGAAGTCACCCTCCTACCCCATACAAGACCTTTTGTCTGCACAAAGTCAGTCTCCAAATCCTTAGCAGTTCATGTATCCCACACCAAATTAGGCAGTAACTTTCCAGCTAGTCTTTTGTTGCTACATTTTCTTCCCTCCAATACATAACTACGTAGTTTCTTCCATGGATATTTAAATGTGACTCTTCTTCAGGGATATTCAGGGTCTCTTCCTAACTACTGAGAGACTCAACCTCCCTTCTGGTCCAGTTTAGCCCTCTAACACCTACACATCTCCTCCCTTTCCAAACTAGCTTAAAAATTTCCCACACAATGCTGTACCGCGTGTTCTGTCTGCTGCGAAGGCCTCCTCTGCAGTCTGGTGGAGGTGAGGACCAGGTGGGCTTCGGGCTCATCTTCACATAGCTCCTATAGAAATGGCCTATCTATGTCATAAAGTGCCCCACCCCCTTATTCCAAGCTAGCCACATGCTTCCTCATGGACTATCTTTCCCTTTAGTAACATGCTATATTGAGGTCTTGCAGATTAGTTTTCCCATTATCTTTGACATTATCAACAGTTTGACAAACACTGTAGATTAGCAGTGTGAAGAATGACATTGGGATTCTGAGACAGCGTGCAGATAAACTCAGATACTGGGCATCTGGTGCTCTGAGTTTTCTTCAAGACCAGCTCTTGCTCAGCTTATGAAACCCCATATGCCCTGGCTGTGGGGGGGCAGGTGTGCTGCGCGCTCCTACTGTCTGCTAAGCAGGGAGCGCAGCATCCAGCACTTGGCATAGGTGCTTGAGTTCCACATACTGAGTGAAGACCGAGGACCACCCTTGTGACAGTGGCAGGTACTCTTTGTAATGTGATTGATTCATTCTTCGTGTGGCGAGTTTAGGGAAGAGATAAACAAACTATATTAAAGCCTACTGGACTACCTTAGGAGTAGCGGATATTTTAAGCTGAGTATATAAAATGAACATTTCAAGTAACTCTAAGCATGAACAAAGAAAAATTCAATGGAGATGAGTATTTATCCTTTTTATAATAACCTTCCTGCTGGCTCCTTGGTTTCCTTGTGATGAAAAGCTCTAGACACCCAGTTAACAGTAGGCAATTGCTGTGCAATGCTGTAACTTCTAGTTCTGCTCACGGATGAAAGAGAGAAGGACCACTACAGCCAAGCCAAACTCAGCCTCAGGACTGCCAAAAGCTCTGCTTGGCTTCCTCCACCAAGAGCTAGGAAGTTAAAGAACAAGCGAGGCAGGAGTTGGGGATTTAGCTCAGTGGTAGAGCATTTGCCTGGCGTGCACAAGGCCCTGGGTTTAGTTCTAGTACAGGGTTTACGGGGTGGGTGCGAGCTAAGCAACTTTGTGTGTATCTAAAACACAAAACACTTTTTATATAGTAACAATGGAGAAAACATACCTGTTGATCTCCAAGGAAATGACTTCTCAGTTGAGCTAGGGAAAAAGAAAAAAATTGTCAATAAAATTTAACTTCGGGCTTATTTTGCACACCAACACTCTATTTGTTATATCTAATTATGTAAACGTATAAGAAAATCTCAAGTAAAATTCAAAATTACACTTCTAAATATTTTTTTAACTGTAGCTAACTATATCAATTTGAGACATACTTTGTTTCTCCTTAAAAGCCGAGGTTCAGAACAACTGACATATGACAGAGCTGGCATTTGTGACGCTCTGAAGCCACGTGTGCAGCACATCCATTAAAAAGCCCCGAAGGTCACTAAAATGCTGTAAGGAAGCTGTGAGACTCCAGCAGAGATGCATGCTAACAGGGGCACACTTAGAACAGAGAGCTGCCTTATAAAAAGCAAAAGCACATTCTTAGACCAGTACATTAACAAAAGGAAGACTTGCAAGCCAGGACAGTATTTGAGCTATATAATTTCCTTATGGCTCTGGTTCTCAACCTGTGGGTCACAACCCCTTTGGGGATTTTCCAAGAGATCACCTAAGGCCATCGGTGAACACAGATATTTACCTTACTAATCGTAACAGCAGCAAAATTACAATTATGAAGTCAAATAAAAATAATTTTTGGTTGGGGGTCACCACTACACAAGGTATTAAAGGGTTACAGCATTAGGGAAGTTGAGAACCACTGGCTTATACTATATGTATTCAAAAACTATGTTCATGTGAAAACCTATTTGATTTGTGTGCCTCCTTGTCCTTCTCTGCCATGCACCAATTAGCACAGCACATTATGGCATTAGAGGACAGTGGTGGAACACAGACTAGGTGATCAAGTAATTGTCAAATGTAAATTAAAGCACTTAAGATATGCATCTTCATCTTGAATACATAATCTACTTTATCTTACGCACAATACTTTGTCACAGGGACATCAGTAATTTTATATTACAGATAAAAACACTGGCTACTAGAAATACTAAGATCAAACTTAAGATATTCTGATCCCAAAGCCAGTGCTCCTAAACAGTGACACAGACAGACAGAACACACACACACACACACACACACACACACACACACACACACACACACACACACACACACACGGGAGGGGGGTCGGGGGGTCGGGAGAGAGAAACGTCTTGAAAAGGTAAAAAGTGAAGTAATTCCTTTGGGGTAAGAACATAGATTTTTTTTTCTTTATTTCTTTCAGTATTTGTGCTTTTCCTTGTTTTGAAAGTAGGAAAGAAAGCCCAAACACTTTTGAGGAGTATTTAATAATTTATAAAAAAGATTTGTAACTCTAGGCATAAAAAAAACCAAACCCCTCATAAAAGGACACCGACTCAAGAAAGGTCCAGGGCTGCCTGCTGCAGTTCTGCTTTCCTGTCTAACTCCCTGACATCTTCCCCAGGAATCTTTGCTGGATGAAAGCGTGTGTGATTTGCCTTTGTCCAACATAGGCACAGCAGTTCACACCACAGACCTGGGCGTGGTTTCAAACAGGGTAACAGCTCCTGTGAATGGAGGCAATCAAGGGGTCAAAGCTCCAGGAGCCTTGCCCCAGCTAATGTGCCCTTATCCCATTTCAAAAGGGACATTTGAGGAAGGAGGTGGGGAAATGGGGAGCAAATCTTAGTAAGGGCATTTGTCTTGATCCTGGTAGCAGGTCACCACACTGTCCTTGAGCTCAGAAAGTGGTTTCCTTCTGACAACCGAGAGCAGATTCTTTGTATTTTTGTTATTTAACTTTATTACCAAAATTAGTTTTCCGGACACTAGGACTGGTAATGCCTACTGTGTAACTGCCCAAACCATCACATTTATGCCAGCATGGACACATGCCGCCAACCAAAGTGCCATGCAGGACGGCTTAATAGAGCTTGTGTATCTTGGGACCACCATGAAAGGTTATCAAGCTCTGGGATTTAAGTGCATAACTTTAATGAGATGCTTTACAATGTTTCCCATCTTTACAATTATTAACTTTATGTCCCTCTGGGCTCCTGTTCAGAGCAGCAGAGGCCCGTGGCTGTCTGAACCCTCTCTGTGCCATGGCTGGCACACAGGGGACACTTTACACAGTGCCTCTTCATGAAAGGTGAAAAGGCCCAAGCAGCCCGCTGCCCTGGGTGCTGAGGTCAATACCGATAGAGAGCTCTAACTTCACTCAAGCAGTCTAAAGTATTCCAACCTTTGTCCCGAGGAGGCACCAGCAGCTTTTCGGTGGGGTTGGATGGACACAAAAGTCAGGCAAAGAGCATTTGGCTGCTGAAAAGGCCTTAGGTCCCCTAAATACAGCATGGTATCCCCCAAGCCAATGGCAAGCTGCAGCTAAAATTACCTTCCTATTTCAGTTTAAAGTAATAAAACAACTCATTAGGAAAATAAGCTAATAATGAACATTAAAAATAAGCCAAACTGACAGAGTGTATCTGGAAGACCACATTATTACCCGATCTGGCGATGCTGTGCAGAAACTGTGGTATATGGTCCTCATAACAGTGTGTTTCTCTTTTGAAAGTGTTCAGTTTAACTGAGTCTCAAAGTGTTCGCTCTCTGTGACTCAAGGAATGAAGAATGAATCCATGGACTCTGAAGAGCTGTTTAATTCGACTCACTCTGATTCAGAGCCGGTGGAGGCAGATCCATGTTAGAGACACCAGAGGCAGCTTCAGCCAAGAAGGAAAGGCCTGCTTCCTCCTCCTTCTCCTCTCGCCCCACCATCTATTCCTAGAAACACTTCCCAACCAATGCTGGCTGTCTACCATGTGTCTGCAGGCACTGTGCCCATAAGACTCCGCCCTGGCTCCCTTTCACGTCCCTTCTGAAGATGCCAGGCAGCTTGTGTTCCAGGAGCTTCCACTGGAATGTGAAAGACATTTAAAACACAAGGACTGAGTCATCAACAAGAGTTTTATGTCAATAGGATGATATCGTCACAATTTTGAATAACGTGATCATCAACCATTTACGGTGGGCCATTCGTATGTTTAGAACTCTCCAGGTCGAGAGATGAACAATGAAGAAGAAACTCAATGCCTATTGAACGGCCGAAGCTTTGTATTTTAAATAAAATGCTAGTTTTTTTTTTAATCTTAGGCAGAGACTATGCATTTTTGTGCTACATAGAATATGTAGCAAATCACCATAAAATTCTATACATATGGAATTAGTTTTTATTCACTGATAAAAATGGCCAGTTAGAGCTGAGTATTATGTTTGAAAATCCTCTCTAATTTGGTCTTTTGTCAGCAGTTAGAAAACTTGACTGCTCGTCCTCTGCCCATGCCCGAGGACAGTCTAGTGAGTGGGCAGTAGGAAGTCACGTGAGAAGAGAGTGGTGGTGACCAGAGTGCTTGCCATGAACACAGCCATTGCGGTGAGCACTGATCCTGGCCATGGTTCAGGTTAGAGTGTCTACGAGTGATGTCTAACACCTCTTTCTGCTTATGCCAACCAGGGAGGAGGGCTGCTGACTATTGTTAAGACTAACAAACACTCGCAGTCCTGTGAGTTACAGTATTTCCAAACACACTTTGTGATCAACATGTTACAATTCTTTCCTGGAAAGAGAGTCTGCTCTAGCTGGGACCATGGGGCCACTCAACCTGGAAAGCAGGGGTTATTTCACTTTCTAGGGGCACATGAGACCTCTTCATTCATACAAATGTCAGAGAAGCTGACTCATGGCCTCACCTTCCTGCCAGGGTTAAAGGTCGTGTCTCTACCCTTTCATCCCAGTTTGGCTGGAACATTCTCTCCACCTTCAAATCAGCCTTCATGGTTTGGATTTCTTTACCCTTTCAGGCTCTTTCCTGCTGTTGCTACTTAGGTTTACTGAGTGACAATAAATGGGTGTCATTCTCCCACTGCTAACGTACAAACAGACCACAGAAGACAAAATGCAAACTTCTGAGGGTGGCACAGAAGGTCCTTGCCACCTGGCTCCCTTCGTTCGCCCTTTCCCACACAAACCTACATTCCAGGAACTTAGAAGTACTTGAACTCGCCTCATATGCCAAGCTGCTTCACACTTTGAATGCTATTTTGGGGGAAGAATGTGCAGAACAGTCTAAAAATTCTTTCAAGAGTTGTTCAAATGCCAGAGCTGCCGTGCAGGTACTGCAGAACTATGCACTATACACTGGAAACTGAACATGCTGATGAATTTTAACTTTACTTTGTGTCTCTTGCTATAAAAGCAAGAACATTCTTAGAAAATGCTCCACCTCTCTGACCCAATGTGAGCTTGCCTACTTGAACACTACTGGGTAAGCACTGGGGAGGCCACAGGGAGAAGAGTGGAGCCACGTAGAACCTCCGCCATGACACTTCCCTCATCCCTTCTCAGGTTGGCATCTGCCACTCAGATGCAAAGAACTTCATCAATGGCTAACAAAACTACCCACAGTTGCCCAACAGCAAATTAAATTTCACTCAGTGAACTATTCCAGACAGTGTCTTATCTTGTCCCACTGTCTAGACTGCCACTCCCTATGGTCTCTTCCTTGATGGTTTACATCACCACACAGCAGTGCTTCTCGGGGGAGCGACTGTGCCTCACCTCTTACCAGCATGGAGGACACTGAAATGCTTGCCAAACTGAAGACTTTTGGTTGTTTGGTGTTAAAGGTAAATTCTAATGGATTTTCAATTTTTTTTTTTACAAAGGAGGCATATTACTCATTTTATGATGCAGTAGATTTCTTGAATGATCTTGACTTTTTGCTGAGAATACCACTTTTTAAATATGACACCGGTAGAAAAGGAAAACCTCCGACTTCAAAGCATTTGTCCCACTGTCAGGTGATAGTTCCCTGTCTCTGGAATCCTATCAGCCATGTCACAGGCTCACTATACTGATGCTTGGCATGTAAGAGGTAGGGAGGGCCTCCCTAAGGCTACAAACCTCTGGTGTTGCACAAACTAGTACAATCTACCAATAGGTAAACATCCAGGTCAGCTAGTTTTGTTTTTCCTGTGCTTGCGAAACAGGGGCCTCATCTATTGCTTTTAGGTGGACTGGCTAGGAAATGCATTCTCCACATTAGATTCATTCTTTGTCTGAGGGTCGGACAAAAATCAAACAATAAATCTTGACTGTTCTCCAAACAAGCAGATAGCTCCACATCCTTAAACCAGGCTATTTAAGTTTTTTTTTTTTTTTTAAGAAAAGCCAATAAATAAAATAGACGATGAAGGAACTGTGCCGTGCCCACTTGTAGAACAAGGAAGCTACTGTGAGACAAACTGACACCATCACTCCCCAGGGAGCGCTGACGACCCTGCTTTAAAAACTTCATTAGCCAAGGCAGAGGGAATTTTTAGCAACAAATGGCATTTGACTAAACTTTTGGGAACATCTTCCAAAGTTGCTTGGTGTACATCATCAACCTCAACAGACAGAGACTTCCTCATCTTCTCCTGCCTTATTGCGAGTGTAGGCTTCTATCTGGAGCCATGCGGCCTGCCTTCAATTCCCTGTTAGCTAAGAAACCAAGAACCATGCTTCCTGGGCTTTCATGCAATTAGTCAGTCCTCCTCTTCTAGAGGCAATTCCCAACATCTCAGTAAGGAGAGAAAGCAAAAACATGACAACAGGCCATAATTCAAGATTAGTCATCTTGTATGTTGTAAATTTGTCCTGGAGAACAGTACATATTCATAATCTATGAGACAAAAAAAATGAGACAGGGCAAAGGGCGTCTTCATAATTATGTATGTGATCCGAGTGTGATGTTGTGTTCAGTAGAGACCGCACTCCAGATTAAGAATAATGCCCTTCACATAGCAACTCCTGACTCCTGAGCTATCTGCACTCGCCAACAGGCATTTGATTTGGTCCCCCTCCACTCGAAACCCAGTCACAAGTGTGAACCACAGTGGGGCAATACTGTTGCAGGAGAGGGGCAGACCAGACAGACACTCAGGAAAGCAGTGAGGCCTGCAGTCTGACTCGGGCATTTCCCTTTCAGCTGCACTTGACCTGAGACGCGTGCTCTCAGACTGCGCTCACACACTTTCAATATTTAAAGCATCACAAAGGCAGGGGCAGCAAAGCGCTAGGCAAGTACAGTCCTGGTTTGTTTCTCTGGCCAGTGGTTTGGTAAACGTTGCGATCGTCCACTGTTCCATTTTTATCCATGTGTTTTCCTACTTCCCCGTCTTCCATTCTGCATGCTACAAATTCTACGGTAGTTTTAGATTCCCTTATAATGGCTGTCTAAAATACGTTCCAGAAAAAGGTTAAGATATTAACAAATAATATTGTGACCAGTCTCTCATAGAGAAAATGACTTTTTGATGCCGAGTGCAAACTTTATTCGAGGTGGAGAAAACACACGGAGCAACAGAGGCGGAGACATTTTAGATGATGTTAAGTATTCTTTGACAGAAGCATTTTGTGTGAGTGCTTTGAATCTATGAATAAAAGATTTAGACGACCATATGGGAAGCGAAGATCAAAGAGGATGTGTTACTAGATGAAAATGAGACAAACAGTTCCCTGTGGCATCCCCATGAATTACACAGGAAGTGAGACTTCTGTTGAGGCCCACCCCACAACAGGTGTTCTGATTAGTTAAAGAAATCCAGGGTTTTCTAACATCCCGGCTAGCATCTGAAAAACTGAAGCAAATGGAAGGAAAACAGTAAGTTGGCTAACACAAGGCCAGACTTTCTTGCAATGGCTTCAGTCATGGCGCAAGGTCCTACTCAGGCAAAGGTGCAGGAATCGAGGCAAAGATTCAGCTTAGGGACTGACAGGTGGACAGGAATTATCTGTGTTTAAAGCCTGAAAAATGCCATTAATCCCCACTTCTTACTAACTCAAACTCTCTAAAGATGCAGACACAGAAAGGGGAAATCTAAGCTCAAAATAAAAATGATAAGTGTTCACATAAGAATGTCCTTTTCTTTTACTGTCAAGACAATCTCAGTCTTGCAAGTTTAAATGAGGGTGGCAACGGCTAAGAAGCAGGGAAAGGTTTTTGTTTTGTTTTGTTTCAAAAAAAAAAAAAGAAAGAAAAAGAAAAAAGGAAAACTTTCCTACACCTCTAACTCCAGCGTGTGGACACATCTAACTCGAGTGTGCGGTGGTGCACACCTCTAACTCCAGCGCATGGTGGTGCACACCTCTAACTCCAGCGCGTGGTGGTGCACACCTCTAACTCCAGCGTGGTGGTGCACACCTCTAACTCCAGCATGGTGGTGCACACCTCTAACTCCAGCGTGTGGTGGTGCATACCTCTAACTCTAGTGCTTGGAAGGCTGCAGTGTATCCTCCATGCAATATGCATCTAAAACACAATTTTTGCCTGATTAGCCAAACCAATAATTTATTTTTAGATTTTGTGAAGAGCGAAGGTTCTTTAACTTGAAGAGAAATTTTGCTCCAGTTACAAAAATAAAGAAGAGCATAGCACACTTCTTAAATTTTTGCTGTGCTCCCATTTCTCGCTGTAATCACGTTCTCGGCTCTTGATTTATAGACCAGGGCCGTAAGAAGCTATTTTTGTGCTGAGGGAGAAATGAATTCACATGTGGGAGGAGGACAGATCTGGCATCATCAATAACTGTCTGGGGGAGAGAACAGAGCCTGGAGACAGTCAATATCCAGTCACTGCTGCTCTAGATAGCAATGTCTAAAACCCAGATGAGCAGCTTTGAAATGTTAAAGCCCCTGCTACATCCCACGGTCTCAAATCCACCCGGCTGCTTTCTCCTCTTTACTCACCACTGCTTCCCACATAAATGCATAGGATTTCCAGCTACCAAATGGGGTGGGGGCAAGGGTGGGAGACAAGAGAACAGATCAGAAGGTTCTCTCAAGAGATGATCTTCCAAAGCACGTGACTCCAGAAAGCAAGAGCAGTTCACAGTGTGACAGAGAAGAGAACTGATTGGCTTAAACTTTCCTTAATCATGGCTACCATATGCCAACATGATCCATAGGGAAGGCTTAGAGCAAATATGGAATAAACTATGAATTGTAATTTATAAAATTTAAAATCAGGGCAGGTAAGATTGTCAGGTAAAGGCACTTGCTGTTGAGTCTGATGACCTGAGTTTGATCCCTAGGACCTGTGTCGTGGAGAGAACTGCCTTCCATAAGTTGTCCTCTGACGTCTACGTCTATGCCATGGAATGTGCACATGCCCTCAAACAAATGCATGTGGTAAAAACTGAATTTAAGTCAGGTGGTGGTGGCCGTGCATGCCTTTAATCCCAGCATTCAGGAGGCAGATGCTGGCAGATCTCTGAGTAAGGGCAGGCTGATCTACAGAGGGAGTTCTAGGACATTCAGGGCTACACAGTAAAACACTGTCTTGAACACCATCCCCTCCACAAAAAAAAAAAAGGAGGAGGAGGATGAGAAGATGAGGAGGAGGAGGAGGAGGAGGAGGAGGAGGAGGAGGAGGAGGAG
>NW_026067899.1:11909516-11930527 GCF_014885135.2 Alexandromys fortis
AGAAGAAGAAGAAGAAGAAGAAGAAGAAGAAGAAGAAGAAGAAGAAGAAGAAGAAGAAGAAGAAGAAGAAGAAGAGAAGAAGAATTATTTTAAAATCAGGGCTAATAAGCAGTCTCTCTTTAAATTTTCAGAAGAATTTAAAATCCAACTATGAAATTTTAAGAGTTATAGGAAATTGAAATTTCTAATAAATATAACTATGTTAATTTTATAAAAATGCAGTAAATTAGAACATGGGCGATATGAAAAGAAGAATAGGGAAGGATATTTGAGGAGAACAAGGAGGATAAGAGGCTAATGTGGAGAAAGGGGTGGAAGAATAATTAACAATACAGAGGTTTGAAAAAGCTGTATGAGACCTACTACTTTATAAACTACACACATGTGCACATGGGTAAAAGACATTAATCGGAGTTACCCTACATGGGGGATAATGTTTCAGAAGACAGGGGCTACCACATAAAAAAGTCAGTTCCAGGGCTAGAGCCCACAACAATACGGGCTATGCTGCTGCTCAGGTTTCCCAGCAGAACTCGACTGAAAGGCCCTGTTGCTAAGAACACAAGTTTGGTCACAAGGCATGGAGAAATCAAGCTGGTAATGATCTGGAAGCTTCTTCTCTGTTGACTAGCTTTCATAGCACCAGAGGGTGCCATTCAGGTTGCTGGAGGGGACTGGCTGTGGGATGTCATTAACAGCCATAGCCAGCTGTGAACCTATAATAATGACACATGGCAAGATACACCCACGGGTACAATAGGGGCAGGAATGCTACAGGGCAGCCAACAACTTTCTGATAGAATGTAGGGCCGGTTCCACAGGAGGAAACAAATGTCTTGCACTGTAAATCTGGGCAAGACTGGGGAGCTCACGGGCCCCAGGTATGAAGCTACTATTATTATTTTGTTAAATGGACCTGTACCAAACTGTCTTCTAAACTCGTATCTCTATACCCACGGGTTAGGGTAGCCCCCAGACCTCAGCAGAGAAGTTTCTCTGTGCAATGAATGGTGGCTAATGAAGAAACACAACTGGTCAACCTGCAGAGAGAAGACATCCGTGGGGTGCTTAGCCGCAAATGAGATTTCACAACCTCCCCTCAAGTCCCAGGGACCAGCAGAGGGGGCAGAAACACTGTGAGAGTCAGAGGCCAAGGAGGACCACGGCAAAATGGTACCTTTTGTCCACGACAGGCCTGCTACACTCGTGAACTCTCAGCAGCTGTGGTCGCCTGCAAAGAAGCAAGCCTGTCAACACTGCGGCATGGATGGCAGTGGGACTTGTGAGTCCCCAGCCCTGGCTGAGGAGCTATGGACGGCGGGTGCTCTCTGGGCAGGGGAGAGTCTATTTTCTTTAAGGTGTGGCTCCTGGTAAGCAGCTGGTTGCTTGTTTCTAAAGTTCTTGTCCTGTTTGAAATGATTTCTCTCAATTTGTAGAATTCCCAACAGCCTGCATCCAATCAGCTCATCAGCCCACCACCATTTACCATGAGCTCCTGTCTGGTATTTTCCAGACTGGTACGTACATGTAGATGCTGGAGCAATTTTTGGCAAGCAGACACCATGATGGCTGTTCTGTACTTTAAAATACCATCAACTCCAGACTTTTAGCAGTCTCCCCTCGACATCAGTATATGATTGAGATGTGACCCTAGTGATCTCACACTGATGTCACCAACAAAAGTGCCGACAACAATGAGCAGTAAATCCTTATTATTCAAGGCTGAGAAGACTCACAAACGGTTTTAACAAGTAGACTTGTTCTGAATGTACCCTCTTTTCAACAATAATAATAATATGCATTTGCATTTAGAAGACATACAGTGTGAGACCGTTTCATATCCTCTTTAAAAAAAAAAACCCTCTGATTCAGAAGTATTATATTCAGAAAGCAAATGCCCTCTACATTCTGTACCTCTTGGATACCAGTTCTGGTATCATGGTGGGAAAATTAACTTGAATTTGCTGCAGTACCAACAGCATCATTACTGATAAAACAACTAAAGTTGGGATCAACAAATAATTGATCTAAGCTATAGTAATGATCATAGAATCCTAAATTACTAGACATTGCTTGTTTTTTGATTAAAAAAAAAAATGGCTGGAAGGTATACACACATACACCACCCCGAAAAAAAAGATAGTTTCGATGGAATTACAAGCCACCTACCCATGCAAACTAAATGTTGTACCAAGGCTTTTGGTAGATGTTAAAATGTGCAACTGTTCAATATAAGATTTTTTTAGCTATGAAAATCTGTAGCCTAGGGCTTTTCTCCCTTCAATTTTAAAGCATTTTTCTCCCTGTTTAATTGTGGAAGAATACAAGCCCAGGATAGAAAAATCTATGCAGAACCAGATTAGATTGATTTGTTAGTAAGTGGATTGTGAAGCCCTGAGGAGGGCAGCTATAGGAACAATCCAGACATTACAGAGATGGCGGATGAATCAGGGTTTTTCGTTTCCCCGGGCAGACATGCCATGTTCATCTTTACAGCAGGCTGATAACTGCTGAAGATGTGCTAATGGATGACGTTCACTTTTCGGAAGATAATCACACTTTTAATTTTCCTTTCCAAATATCACTGCATTAGAGCAATGTTGAGCAGTTTTCTGAAGGGCTGAGGAAACATCTTGACACACACATCACTCTGCTCTGACTGCTAAGTTTAACAGCAACCATCTTTTAGCTCATGAAGATCGAAATGATTCAATGAAGGTATGCTAACATTTTCTCCCTAAAAACAACCGGCAGCACAGGCCACGTTAGTTAAAGTGCTGTTTTCCAAGGCTGTCTTCCAGAATGTCTGAGCAGGTACTGACACAGCTTCCTGTACCACGGCTGTGATTAACTAGCGGAAGCAACAGTGGCCACTGCAGGTTCAGAACAGCAAGCACAGTGACGAAGGCCAGGGGTTCAATGGCTTTCCTCCTCCATCAAGCGCAGTTACAAAATACTCAAGTAGGAAGAGAAGGTGGGGAGGCTTAAGTCTTCCCTAACTACTTATTGGTAGCCCTGTGGAATTGCTACTGCTGTCCACTACTGCTATGGGGAAATGACATCTTAATGTCAGTCAGGTATACAATAATAATTAAAACCAAATCAAACTCTACTGGGCAATAATAAGATGAGTCCAAATATCTCTTAATGCAACGGTCAATGCCCTAAGAACAGCTCTATGGCTAGTCTCTTCTCTACCATACTACTATAAACAAACCCCTTATACACCCAGGGATGTAACAAGTAAGGATAGAGCCCGGGTAGCCAGTGTAATCTGTTGAATACAGAACTTTTAAAGTACATAGAGGCTGCAGCCATGGTAAGCATGCAGTATTTGCATACTGTTATACAGTGATTGCCCCACTACAGTAGAAATTTCCACACACAAATAGACACACAGATTTGTTGCATCGGGCTAGCTCTGGGTTTAGTGAGCCACTGTCATAAGAGAGCAGGATATCTGAGGTCCTCCTCTGCCTTCTGCACACAGCATCAATTCCAGATAAACTGGGGATACAAATATGAAATATAAAACTTTAGAAGTATAGGAAGCATCTTTTAAAAATACATTTGGGCGAGCGAGAAGTCTCTGGGAGGGAAAAGGTACTGCTGCCAAGCCTGAAGACCTGAGTTCAAGTGCTGCAGAGTGCAGGGTAGAAGGAAAGAGCTGGCTCCCGAGAGTCCTCGGATGTGGGACAGCTGTATTTGAACATGCATGTATGCACACACAACATAAACATACAAGTAAAAAAAATGACCACTTCTAAGAGTGCGTGTTCCAGAGGCTCAGACATGTGAAACTGAAGACACCTTCAAACACGCTCACTGTTAAGAGGGTTTCGGTTCTGGAGGTCATTATGCTACGTAAAATAAAGTGCAAGACAAAAACCATCATGCTTTCACTCATCGACCAAAGTTAAGTTTATTGAAAAGTAGGAACGGGCGTGGGGCAGGGTGCTGCACAGAGCAGTGTACAGATGTGGGGGTGCAGTGGGTAGGAGGGGGACGACTCTGGCCAACAACAGCTAACTGCTTATCTAAATGGCTAACAGAGAAGATGTCCAATATCTCCCAAAAGGTGTGTGTCTAAAGTGACAGCTATACCAATTAGTCTAACTTGCTTATCTAGGAAACATACAAGCATATGATATAAATGCATGATATATGTTAAAGATAAATTAAAAAGGAAATGTTCATTTCAACTAAAAAAAAGCTGTACAATTAATACTGTGATACAGCGTATAAGCAATAAATCTACACGTACTGGTGTGGACACATCTCAGGAAGAAAGGCAAATGCAGAATTACATAGAATATTCTCTCTCTATATATATTAATTAATCTATATATATTAATTAATATATATTAATTAACCAATTTTATGTGTGTTTTGGTTGCATGTATGTCTGGATACCACAAGGTGCTGGAAAGGTCAGAAGGTGTTTTGGAACCCAAAGAAATGAAGTTACAGAGGTTGTGAGTGGGTACTGAAAACTGAACCCAGGTCCACTGGAAGAACAGTCAGTTCTCTTAACCAGACCCCAAATGTGCATATTTAAAAATCAACAAAAAATGTTATTCATGTGACTATGAAGTATATTCAATGTAAAAGTACACAAAGTCCATCAGAAGACAGCACTCCAGTGGCTAGGTAGGGGAAAGGATAGGCAAAAGAAGCTTGATGTGTTTAATTTTTTTCTTTTATATAAAAAATGAAAGTCAATATAAAAAACTCAGTAATTTTTAATTCTGGGTATATTCGCATTTGCCACATGGCACTCTAGACTTGGGGCTGTTACTGTTTCCTAAAGATTACCAATATGGATCACTTCACAGTGAGAGCCATAAGACAACAGAGTGGATTTTGATACTGTTGTGCTTCCAATATCGTGAAAGTAATTACTAATTTCTATGTCAAAAGTAAAAAAAAACTTTTTCCAAGAAGTACCTGATATCCTATAGTCTCTATTTTGTAGTCTGTTTGAACATACTTTAAATATACATATGTGTGTATGTATGTATGTATATATGTATATATATATATTTAAAAACCTAATGATTATGAGGGAATGCTAATAATGTAATTCTCAGTTTGGTTCAATAACTCATTAATGTTAAATAATTTAGGATTAGTAATTACAAAATATAAATTATGAAAATTGCAGAAAATGAAATACTGTTATCTTAATTAAAACAGTTCTTAAATCAGATAATAGCATGGTACATATATTTTACATGCATGGGTTTCTGAATTTTTAACAGGTATTTTCCTCTTCATTAATTAGAAAAATTAATACAGTTGGGCTGCTTCCATATTTAATCAAACATACCAGATCAATATTAGAATAATTTGAAACTTTGATGCTAACTATAAAAAATCTGTATTTGTGGTTCCTCCCAGCTATATCACCCAGTTAACATTTTTAAATGCTCAGTGTCAGAGATGGTGAATTCACTTTAGAATAGTTAGTTATGCACCTGAATAAAATGCTTTGCTCCATAATGTTCTAGATTCATAACAGACTCTATTTCACATGAAAAATATTTCGCTAACAATTCCAATAGTACTTGGTTGGGTTCCTAGTTAAAAGGGTGTCTAGGAATATTGTCTGCAGACTCTTGTGCCCTACGAGTCTCCATGATCTAAGCTGAAATCAAATGTGAGCAACAGCCATCACTTAGATAGATACCTATGTCCTAGATAAAATTTGCTTGTGGCTTGAGTGGCAATGAGAAGCACCAATTAAAAATGCCTCAGTGGTGCTGAGCCAACTGCCCCAGAAAATGGGTTCTGGAGCTGAGACCAGCCAGAACAGCCAGATTCATCCTCTGCCCTTGCGATGGGGAACTCTCCACTGCTTATAACAGGAGTTCTGCCATAAAAATTCAGCGTTACTAAACTTTCTCTTAAGAGGGTCTACATGATAAATATTCACTGTGGAAATCCCAAAGAGTGCTTCTGAATTACATTCAAATATTAAAGAGTTTGTTCTTCATTTAGTCTGAATTATAAATGAAGTCTGGAAGCTTTGACCTTTGACTGCTAAGGTAGGCGGCAGACAGCAGATCTAACAGGCCATAAGGAAATGTGATCTAGTAAGTCTAACCAGCACCGAAACTGCTAGACCTACTATGCACAGATGGCCAGCTCAGCAACAGAGGAGGACTGCAGTGACAGAAAACAGAAGTTCGACAACCTCAGACAGCGGGAGGATGGACAGAGAGGCCCAAAGGAATCTCGCTTGGACTCGCCAGTGCCCTAACCCGAGAAGAGCTGAAGCAAACACCCTGGATGTTCCCCTAAAAGTCAAAGGCAGCACTCTTCACAGTGGCCAAAAATGAATGGCAAGGAAGATATGGCTTGTCTATATAAATGCAATATTATTTGGAAATAAAAAGGTAAGCAATATACAAGATGGATGAACCTTGAACACATGAAGTGAAAGATATCAGATATAAAGGACCGAATGTAATGCAGGACACACACACACACACACACACACACACACACACACACACACACATACACACACACGAAATAGCTCCCAGCACCGAGAGAGGGAACGAGTGGGGCAGTGACACTAATGGCTGAACATCTTTATGAATGTACTAACCCCCACTGATCTCTGTACTTTGAAAGTACGAATCTGAAGGTTATATGGAATTATCTCATTAAAACAATCATCTAAAAACAATAATAAAAATCCCCCAAGTTTCAAAGGCACTAAATGTCAAATATCTTCCCGAAGTGGTAAATGTCAAGGAACAGACAATCGTTTCAAAGACTCTTCATTTCAAAGAAGGCATTATTTGAAGCAGTTTATTTTACAATGATTTAAAAAATATTCATGGAAAAAGATCTGAACCATGAAGAAACCTTTACTGCTACTGTCAGTCCCCAAACACTTTCAGAATCTTTAGTGGTTTCCAAGGAAGCCTGATGGGCACCCAGATGACCCTATAAATGCAAAGCCGTGACACTTTTCCAAGGACTTCAGTGGCAGCGGGGAATCAACTCTTCTCATTAAAAGCTAACAGTTCTTTTACTTAGTGGCAATAAGACTGACTGTCAAGGCCGCACAGCCTTTTTGAAACCATCAAAAGTTCTACTTGACTGGGGTTTTAAAATAAGATGAGAGCTGGGCGGTGGTGGCACACGCCTTTAATCCCAGCACTCGGGAGGCAGAGGCAGGTGAATCTCTGTGAGTTCGAGGCCAGCCTGGTCTACAAGAGCTAGTTCCAGGACAGGAACCAAAAGCTACGGAGAAACCCTGTCTCGAAAATAAAAAAAAAAAAAAAAAAAAAAAAGGATGAGAGTGAGAATCTTGGGGCGAATGTGATGGTAGCAATGTCAACGGGGCCACCCACACCCCCTTTTCCTTTATGCAGCTATAAGGACAGGTTTTTGCAATCGGCAAGCTTTAAGGTAGCAGCAGCTGCCGGTAAAGAACATTGTGCTTCCATATAAGGTAAGTGCATTTAAACATCACATGGGTAAATAAAAATACAGTCTGCAACTTTAGCCTCTTTTTTTACTTCAATGCAGATGGAAATTGAGTACTTTTATCTTCATAAATATTGTGATTCACAAGATAAAGTTTGGGAAATAGATCTATAGCTAGCAAAGAAACACATTTTTACCAATTACAACTCATCTAGAAGTAACTGAGAAACAAAGACCAGCAGTTAAGGTGAGTTTCTGGGCAACAGAGAATAATATCTCATGCCTGTCACCAGGAACAACTTTCAAATACTGCACTAAAACTTAGTCTCAAGGATTGTAAGGCATTTTCAATTACTGACTTCTATCCTAACTCTGTTTCCTATTCCTGCGGTGACCCAACAAGATGAGCAACTAGTGTAATTTCCTTGTTGGATGAGATGTGGATCCAGGCATTCCTTGTACACCTGAAGGCTGCTTCCTTCAGCTGGTAGGGAGGATTTCCCCTGGCCGCCCTTCGCTCACTGTGCCCCTGCCCTTTGGAAGGCTGCAGGAATCTCGACCCACTGCCAAATGAGCACCCTTGGGCTCCAAGCTATTGCTTCCCTGGGGTTTCTTGGACAATTAGAGGCTGTTAAAAGTTGTTCAACTAATAAGCCTGGCATATCAGAGTGCAAGATGAAGAATAAGAAGAAAAGTTACTCTTGGGAAATACTTTCATTTAAAGAAAAAGTTGAAGAGAGAAATGCAGCAAGGTTTTAAAAGCAGCAGGAACATTTTGGGGAGGCTGATGAAAATACTCTCGGTGGATTGAGGAGGTGGCCATACCATTCTATGCCAATTGTGTCAGCTAGACATCATAAAACTGTACTACAAAGGGGTGGATTGGCCGCAATTTATACTTCAATACATCTGACTTTAAAATACAGTAGTTATCTCTGAGTGGCAAGATTATAGATTTTTCTCTTTTTTGTCCCTTGCATTTTATAAATTGTCTAAGGTGATCATTATTTAGCTCCAGTCAATAAAATCCAGACTGAGAATATGGTCTTGGTTACCAAATTCCTTCTACCCCTTTCCACGCTCTCAGGAACAAAGGAGGGCAGGTTCCAGGGTGAAGAATTGGGCAGAGTCCAGATGACGGCGCCCTGTGGTGGCTACCAAGTACTTCTACTGTTACATTACCCCGCTAAACCTAAACTCAGCTACCGTGAGCACAATCCTCCACTGATGCCGATGTAGGGAGAAATGGACCAAATCCCATCTTCATCAAAACCTGCACGTTTTACAGGACACACTGCTCTGTGGGGCTCCTGTGCGCTGTGAGGCTCTCTCATGGCATGCTGTGCTGTGCCTACTGCAGCGCTGCCTGGGAGCTGTTTCTGTCACGAACGTACATATAACACACCTGTGCAGTGAACTGCAACACAGGACACCGCACATCTCAGCATCTCTCACCAGCCATGACTCTCAAAAACTATGCTGACAGAAGCAGTCATGGTAGGCTGCCTGCTTAGCGGACCGGAGAGCAATTCATCTATCTACACGTGCTAAATATCACCCTGAGCCAAGCTAGATGTCAGAATTGGCCCCCAGGGGAATTACTTTTAGCAAAGGTGCCATTTCATCCATCTAGATTCCGTTTAGCAATGAGAAATTGCCCTATATGAACTTGATTGTGCGGTCTGTTGGCAGAGGCCACTGAGGGTCAAACAGTGCTCTCCTGGTGTGATTGCACAGGAGAAACCACCGAAGTCTTGGTACCCAGGATGGGAGGATCCTCCTGAGCAGCCTGGTTCATTTCCCTCTTATACACTGACACTGTGACATTCATTAGCGAGGATTGCTTCCATCAAGCGCACACTTACATCAGGACTACTTCTGTCTCCAGCATGGCTGCTAGGATGCTCGGGGCAAAACTGGCTCTCAACCTCAGCAAGGCAATGCATGCTACATATACATTTTTTGTTATTGTTCTATTTTAGTCTTGGCTCCATCCTATCTTTCTAAATTTTACCTCCACTTTCCCCTAATCCTCACACTTTATTTTTAGTTTTTATATGTTCAAAGATGTTTCAAGTGCATTTAGATGAGATGAAATATTAACTAGACCAGCTACGGTGTTCTCAGAATGAGCACCTTCACCCACTTTAAGGGCCTTTCAAGACTGAAGTGAGATGTTTAGTATCATCCATCACCTTTGCATACCGACACCACCGAGTCCACAGCAGGAGCCTTATAAGTCTATCAATACCATAGTTTATATATGCTGGAATGCCAGAACATAAGACAAATGGAAAAACATATAAAATCATCTTTTCACTGCTTTGCTTGGAACACTTCTTCTGGGGTGATTAACAAAATCTAAGCAATCACACTGAGACTGTCTTAAAGTTCTGAATGGGGCACACAGCAGACGAGGCTCAAGTGCAAGGGAACCGAACTGTTCACTGCTGAGACAGTGTCCCTTGGAAGGACCTCATCGTGCCACCTCCCTTTTATTCAGAGTGAGGACAGAAATGGCAAAAACTATGTGCGACTGAAAAGTCAATAAAATATACTTTTTATTTTCTTTTGCTGCATATTTAGAAGACAAAACGTTACACAGTCTCACAGAGTTCCTTATCTTCACTAACAAATCAAAACCTTAAGGAAGAAAACTGGTTATAAAATGCCTGTTTTTCTGATTAAACTCATTTCACACATAAAAAAAATGGAGGAAAAAAAAATCCCAAAGGAAGCTTCCTGGTTCTGAGCAGGGATTCTACTACAGTATCCTCTGAGTCAATCAGGAGGCTGACTGCAGAGGGGTCTGAGTCTCAGAGACAATTTCTAGTTTTATCTTTATACGCTGATTCCAAAGTGGACAGCAAGGGGCCAGAAGGCTCGCAGGGGTAGAGTGTCTCTCACATGAGACAACAGAACACCACTATTCCTGTCCTAACATCCTCTGAATGGCTCCCAACTGACGTGCAGCAATACTGCCTTCAGAGCTGAGCAGTCGTGTCTACCGCATTTGTGGATCTTCTGGAAAGTACCCTCAAGTTCTGCAGAAGGTAAATGCCAAAGATACCAAGTGAGGAACTTGCAGAGCATCGTCTGGTGAACCCCAAAGCTGCTGATCCTCAGGAAGGTCCACTATTCATTTAATGAGCACTGGGGCGGGAGATGGGCAGCTAAGCCACTGGCACACAATGGTTGGGCCTCAGCACCACAATGAGCTAACACAGGCACACACAAACAGCTATGAGTCAACTGGAGGGAAATGACTTGCCCCCAGGAACGTGGGAAAGACTATGGAAAGGAGAGCATTTAGCTGGGGCATCAGGAACACAAGGAGATCAGACCTGAGATGAGACTTGAAGAACCTCGTCCTAGGTGTAACGCTAAAGACTGCAAAACACATCTGCTTGGCTGCCTGGTTCCTCCTCATGTGTCTTGCATCTACCACCTATGGATGGCCAGACGATGTTCCCCACAACCAAGGGGCGACATTGCCTGCGTGAACAGATGAAGCCCCAGCAATGTGGTGGCTTTTGACATGAGACAGTAAGAAGCAAACATGAAACACACACAAAATAAAAAATAATTGACAGTAATTATACTGTTACCCACAGTATTTATGTTAGATTTTAAAGCAAATCTATTTAATCGTATCATTCAACTATATAGCCTTAATTAATATCTTAAAAATTAAAGTTTATAAGCCATGCATATAGCAAATACACCCTCACTCAACAGATGTTAATATTTGGTCACGTTTGATCCAGATGGCTCTGTTAAATACCATTTTACAGATTTGGCCAAAGCTTAGTAATTGGTAACTTCTTCCTTCCTTTGAAAAGGCATCGCTATCTTAGATTGGGGTTGTTCCAAAATATTGTTTACGATCTTTTATCACGAGTTCACTTATGAACAATTTCAAGTGTGAACAACTGGCATGGGAAAAGACTTCATGAACAGAACCCTGATAACACAGGCACGAAGACCAACAGTTAATAAATGGGGCCCCAGGAAACGGAAAAGCCTCTGCACAGCAAAGGACAGGTCATTTGGACAAAGTGGCAGCCTACAGAATGGGAGGATTTTTACCAGCTACACGTCCAACAGAGGACTAACAGCCAAAAGAAATAAAAAAGTAAAAAAAAAAAAAAAACTACATATAAAGGAAACATACAAGCCAATTTAAAATGGGGTACAGTTCTAAACAGAGAATTCTCAAAAGAAGAAACTCAAAGTGCTGAGAAACACTTTAAAAATGTTCAACATCTTTAATCATCAGGGAAATGCAAATCCCAATTACTTTGAGATTTTATCTTATCCACATCAGAATGGTTAAAATCATTAAAACAAATGACAACTCATGCACACAAGGTTGTGGAGTAAGGGGAACACTCCTCCCAAGTTACTGGTGGGAGTGCAAACTTCGTACAGCCACTATGGAAATCAGTGTGGTGGTTTCTCAGAAAGATGGGAACTGATCTACCTCAAGATCCAGCTATACCACTCTTGAGCATATACCCAAAGGACTCTACATCATACTACAGAGACACTTGCTCAAACATGGTCATTCCTGCTCTATTCATAACAGCCAGAAATTAGAAACAGCCCAGATGTTCATCAACAGATAAACAGATAAATAAAACGTGGTACATTTTGCACAATGGACTATTACCCCACCATTAAAAACTAATGCAGGTAAATAGATGGAACCAGAAAAAAAATCATCTTGACTGAGATAACTCAGATCCAGAAAGACAAATATGGTATGTATTCCCTTAAATGTGAACATTAGCAGTTAAGTCATTGATAAGCAAGCTACAATAGAGATAGGTAAAGAGAAAGGAACTGGGGGTGGTGGCAGGGGACAGAAGGGAGATGGCTCTCCCTAGGAAGGGGAAATAGAATAGATATCTAAGAATAGACAAGGAGGGGAGACTGGAATAAGAGAATCAAACAGGAAGCAGGGGTCGGGGTGGAGAAGGACACCTGAAACTAAAGTCCATTTGTGGGAATGTATGGATACCTAATACAATGGCTTCTGGTTTGGGGAGCTGGGAACTGGACTCTGTTTTTCCGCCTACCGATTTCTTATTCATTGTCAAGTTTTCTTTCCCCAACGAAAAATTTTAATGCAAACTTTTACTGAATCAGAATGCAGTGTAGCATGTAAAACTGTCCCCCACCCCCGTCAACGACCCCATGCACCCATTGTTGAGTCTGTGCTACTTTTGTGTGCTGGACCTCCCATCAGGGCTCCTCCGCTCTGGTGAAGAAGATAGTACACGTGGATGTGTCTGTGAAAGGGTACACACTGGAAGATCCCATTCTTTTGCGGGGTGGGGTGGGGGGTGTTATGCTTTACAAAATCTGACTGTGAGCTCATTTTTAGAGGTGAGGGTTCCAAAGACGGGAATTCCTGAATAATGGGGACAGTTTCACTGGACTTCAAATCCACACATAGCAAGAGTATGGTATGTGTTTTATGTGTAGCCCTTTAAGACACAACTTAATGAGATAATCAAATTCAAATGCACCAACTTGTACATAGCCAAGTCTTCATTCCTTAGCCCCTGCATGGACATTAAACACGACCCCAGGGCTTATCTCGGGGTCTGGTGACTCTCCAGCTTCTGCAAAGGCAGCTCAAAGCTTAGTGGCTTTTCCCCTCATTTTCTCTAGATATAAACTTTTATTATTAATATGGATTTTTTTTAAGTTTAGCAGGATAAATCTGACTTTTTCTGAGTCAGCTATTGCCAGTGCCATCCTGCCCGACCCACACTGGATTATTTTCTTACTACTATAAAGATTTTTCTATTCATCTGGCCCATCCTTTTTGAAAACACTCATAGCATCATATTCCTGAATCTGTAGATTTCTCTTTTTAATGCTAAAACTATTGATAGCTTAAAAAAAAAAACACTACTGATTAGAATTAAAGAAATTTTTGCTTTTATAATGACCCCTCCTTTGGTAAATTATTTCATTGGTTACCATAAGGCATAATTTAGAATATATAATATTGTAATATATGGTAGCATATGTTATATATTGTATTTATAATAGAACACCTTGCTTATGTGTAAGTTTTCTTAGTATAAAAGACTACATAGGCTCACAAGATGGCTCAGTGGGTAAAGGCACCTGTCACCAACACCAAGCCTAATGACCTCACTTTGATTCCTGGGACAAACACGGAAGAGGGAGAGAACCAACGCCTGCAGTCTGTTCTGACCTCCACATGTGCACCACGGCATGAGCACTCACACATACACACACTTACATCCACCAAATAAATAAACATGTTTTTAAATGAAAAAAAGGGAAAGACTTCCCAGATATTAAAAAACTATGTTCACCTGTGTTTACACCTTTCAATAGTCCTACTGACTTTATTTGTATGCTTGATGGCTTAAACACCCCAGCGCACACCGGTCAAGGCTGAGGCTCAAGCATTCAGGTAAACCAAGTCTGAGAGATTAAAAACCATACTAACTACTAACTAGAAAAGAGAGGCTACAGGCAGCATCTTAGTCAGCAAGATGATGTTGTCTCCAATGAACAACAGCAGAAACCAGGGAGAATAATTCAGTAGTTAGAGATAACTGGTGGGATTTGGGGCTGTCGGGTACAGGTCACATACACTTAAAATTGTGTCTGTTACAAATAATGCAAGTGTCTAGTGATCCTTAACTTTTAAGAAACAAATCTACAAATAAGCAAGGATTAATGCATGGAGTATACGGTAGTAATTTACCCAATAGTGATCTTTTTAAAGAGTAGAAGAGGCTATTTAAATAGAAAAAAAATGTGATTAAATAGTTTTCAATTAAATGCTGTTTGTAATTACTGTATTCGACCTTAAAGATATGATCATTTGGTACTTACCATATCGAACACTTTGGATTATTTCAGTGTAATAGTTGTATAAAGCAATTTCACAGATTTTAGAAAAACTAAAAGCCTAGTTGGTCTAAAGGCCAACTAGTCCATTCCACTTAGAAATATGTATTAGCTTTAAAAGTCCGTGCCATGTTGCTGAAGCACCAGCCAACTCTACCCAACAGCTAGGCACTAACTTTGACCTGTCCATGAATGGCACGAGTGCAAGATGTCACGTTTCTCAAGGCAGCAGCCCTCCTTTGCTGCACGAGCTTACCAGAGCTGTATCAGACACTTCAGCACAGGACTGAAGAACAATCAATACTGTCAGCGGCTTCGTACAAGGAAAATGAACAGGCATTTCTGGTGTCTGATTCGGAATGGAAGTTAACAGGAACAGCATTCTACAGGATGGGCCGCTGCAGCCCTGCTAACCGACCGAGACATGTAATTTGGGGCATAAAGATAGAGCCACTGGCCCTGTACCTGGTGCTGGCGATGCTTGGCGATTCTGCTCCAAGCCTACATCTTTCTAGCTGACTGGCAACAATCTGCCTTTCCACTTCCAGTTCTCGGGTGAGTCGCTGGAACTGAAGCTCCTGTGAGTCAAGGAGATAAAAGGTAGATAAGGCGACCAGGTTTGCTGCTCAGGAAGACAAGGATTCATGTTTGTCACAGGAAACACAGGAACATACTCATCACATAAAGCTACAGCGAGGCGTATGCCACTCGGGTCCTGAAGGCTACAAGCAATTACTGTACACACATGGTTCTCTTGCTTGCTTATGAGCCCTCTGTTTTCAATTCTAGTAAGGTTTTAAACAGTACTCTTCAGAGTGTAACATTAAACAAAGGGTGTGCAGACCCTTATCTGATGTTTACATGTGAACACAGCAAACATCTGGAGCTCCTCCTCCTCAGTGGCTAATTTTTATATCTCCCCTGCTATACGGCATATCAGGACCACACTAAAACCACACAGAGATCTCCATGATGGGAATCACGGTACCACGCTTGATAAGGTCACTGCACTATGGAGATATATGGACGCCACAGTGAGTGTCTGGCTGTATATTCTATGATATAGACAAAAGAGTTTGCTCTATTCACAATGTATATATGTTGCTACCCTGCAGGACCAAATAAAAAAACATGCTGGACTGTGGACTCTGAACTTGTCCTGAGAAATGGGAAAGATGTCTAGAGAAATATTCTTTATGCTGTATCAGAAAAGCAAACCAATTTTATGATTAGGTGGTTATACTTAATTTATGCTTCTCTTTGTTAGCTTGACTGGACTTGATAAACAGAGAGCACATCATGCTATCAAGCACCAAAAGATCAAAGCAGACACATTACTTACTAAAACTTCAAGTTAGAACTGACATCTGCAAAACTACACCAAGGTCTCGTGCACCATGTTATCTTCCCACACATCTATCCAAATGCAAGTACTTTAATTTGACAATGACTTACAGCTCGACATAGCAGGCGCGTGAACACTAAAGAAATAGTTATGACTGTGTTAATATTTGTTTGTCAGAACATTTACTTCTCTGCAGCGACTACTTGACAGCATTGGTTTTGTAAATTCCATGGACTATTCTTAAAATAGTTACATGTATTTTTATTTTTTAGCTTTTATTATAAAATCTTGAATATAAAAAAAAACACAAACCAAAAATTAGCCAGATCTGAAGTCTATATACAACTCATGAGCTTCCACACAGTTGGAAGAGGAATTTAGAACGGAAGCTAGAGTTTCTCATTCACAATTTTTACTCAGTACTGAATATATTTATGCACCTATCTACCTATCACTAAAAAATGACAGAATTAGAGCTAGAAAAACAATTGCATTTAATATTCTTTCATGAATTGTATCTATTACCTGCCTTCAGTTCTTCCACATCCATCCCCATGGTTAACTTTTTATATTTTCTCTATTCATGTGTATTATACCTGTACCCACAAGTACATGCATTTATATATACACAGATTCTTGTCTAGATTCTGCATGAGAGAGAACATGACAGATTTTTCTTTCTGCAATTGTGTGACCTTTCTTAATTTTATACATTCTAAGTTCATTCATTTTCCTGCAAAATTTTAATTTAATTTTTCTTTAGAGTATAGTATTCATAGATGTGTATACATATATATATATATTATCCATTCATCTGTTGATGGACAACTAAGTTGTCCAATTCTTTGTTATTGTGAATAAAACATCAGTTAACAGGGTACAAATATCTCTATGGTGGAATAGGGAATTTTCTGGGTAGATGCCAGCCGGGACACATCGTATTTCTATTTTTAGATTTTGTGTGTGTGTGTGTGTGTGTGTGTGTGTGTGTGTGTGTGTGTGTGTGAAATCTCCAAACTGATTTCCACAATGGCTGTATTAATTTACAACATTGGATAAGGGTTCCTTCTCTCCACATCCTTTCCAAGATTTGCTGTCAGATTTATTAATGACAGTCATTTTGATGGGAGTGTGGTAGAAACTTAGAATAGTCTTAATCTGTATTTCCCCAGTGGCTGGGGACTATTTAATACTGTGGCTATTTGTGTGTGTGTGTGTGTGGTTTTTTTTTTTTGCCATTTGTGTCTTTAAAAACTGTCTATTCAGTTCATTTGTTTAACTGTTGATTGGTCATTTCATTTACTAATTTATTTTTTAGTATTTAGTTTTTGTAATTCTTTATAGATTCTGAGTATCAGTCTCTTTGTCTGCAGTGTAGCTGGTGAAGGCTTTCCCCCACTCTGTGGGCTGCCTGTTAGCTATGCTCACTGAACTACCTTCAAAATTAAGGTGTGTGTGTGTGTGTGTGTGTGTGTGTGTGTGTGTGTGTGCATATGCACAAGAGCACATATGGGGATGGAGGAGGAGACAGAGTCCCACTATCTCTTTAGGTAGCCTGGCCTGGCCTGGCCTGGCCTGGCCTGTCACTCTGAGATTCTACTCCTGTCTCAGCTTCCCAAGTGCTGGGATTAAATGCAATTGCCACTATAGCCAGTTAAAATTAAGCACTAAAAAACATATCTAACCAAAGATGTGAAAGAACTCCTCAAATGACAGAAGATACTAAACAAAATATATATATTCCATGTTTCTAGGTAGGGAAAATTAATATTATGAAAATGTCTATGCTATCAAAATTAATTTATAGAATTAACACAATACCATTTAAAATTTCCATGTCATATTTCAAAGGTTCAGGAAAAATAGTAAAAGAATTTATATAGAACTACAAACGGTCACAAACAGCCAAAGCAATCCTAAGGAATGAGAATAATACTGGCGATATCACAATGTACTCCCTCAAATTATACTATAGAGAGCTACAGTGATGAAAACAGCCTGGTATTGGCATAAAGTAAATGGATAGGGCAATGGAATAGAACAGAAGAACAGGAAATAAAACAGCAAAACTATGTAAATATAATTTTTGACAACGGAGTAAAAAATATACTTTGGGGAGGAGGGGTATGGCCTATCTAACAAACAGTGCTAGCAAAACTGACTTTCTCCCTACAGAAGAATGAAGTTAGATTCTTGTCTTTGTCACCTGTACAACAATCAGTCCAAAAGGGATTAAAGATCCAAATTTAAACCTGAAACACAGAAACTTGCCAAGAACGTTTTAAACAGAACACCCACAGCTCAGGAACCAAGCCCAAGTATCAACAGATGGGCCCGAGGAAAATAATAGTTTCTGTGCAGAAAAGGAACCAGTCTTAGAATAGTTTCAGAGAAGCGATCCTCAACTGCTCATCACTTTCTGGTCCTGAGATGCTTTCCCAGTGAACTCGGGGGCGCAGGCTCGCTGGATAAGGCTTGGATGAACAGCAGCTGGCAAGCACTGCTGCAATAATGACTACGATGGGGGGGGTGGGGCACAGAAGACCAGACAGGACAGGCCAGGCTGCTCTGTACCAACTTAAGGTAAGTTTAGGAGAGCATCATGCTCACCTTGCAATGTTTTGGTGTGTGTGTGTGTGTGTGTGTGTGATCTATTCTTTTATCCATTTTGCTCAGCTGTTTATTAGATATGTCTTTCTCCACAACACTGGCCATTTGTATCAAGTTAGTCCAGGAAAGGGGAGCACTCCCAGGTCCCCAAGTTTCTGTTGACATTGCTTATACCCTGCTCTCAGTGACAAATAGGGACTGGGGCTGCCATGCTTTTCCACTTAGGGCCATCCAAGTTACTCCAATGGAGCAAGACTTCAAGTAAGAACACAGCCATGAAAAAATAAGTTCCTTTTATAGAAAAAAAAATCCTATCATGGTAGATCTTATCTCTTCTGACCTCTGAAACCACCTTTCAAAAAGACTGTAGAGCAAATCTCTCATTGCAGTTAGGGACAAGACACAGTTTCTCATATTTCTTACTCATAGCCAGAGCAAGTAACTTTGTCCTGGCCTAAGACACACTCCAGCCAGCCAGCAACTCATGGGTTCATCTCACACTGGCTCCAGGAAAAGGGAGTCTCCTCTTCTCCCTCACCTCGGCCTATGCATCACTTCCTAAATCAGGCCTCAAGGTCAAGTTCCCCACACAGATCACCCCCTCTCCATGCACATTCTGTGTGTCACCAGGAGCACTGAGGCACCTCAGAAACAGCCATAGGTGTGGAGTGCTTGGGAGGCCTAGGAATCCATGCCGGAACTCCCTGGAGTCAATATAACCCCTAAAGGGAAGAACAAAGTCTGTATTGTACCTCTGTCAGGCAGGCCCAGAGTCCACACAATTGAACATTACCCACTTATTTATCAAAATCACTCTGCTTATGGGTCCACACTTCTCACTAGCAGGACATCATCACAGTGCCGAAGGCAGAGGACCAGGAAGCTGGAAAGCAAGGCTAGGCAACTGTTATCTAGTGGACATTTTCAGATAAAATATATGTTCGTTTTGTTTAAGATAAATATTTCTACAGAATACAAGCCAATCACCTTATGTAACCGGGACCCAGAAGAACGAGCGGGTTTTAAAAATTTGGTAATTCTGTCCCTATTGCGTGCTTTGACTGATGAGGAAGCTAGTATTATGTAGTCATACAAAAACACATCCAATGATTTCTAAAATAACACTCATTAAGATAATTAAACAGAGATATCATTTGTATATGGTATCCTCTAAACATAAAAATGTGACTGGTCCTTAATCAGTATTCAGGACTGGGCATCTAAATTAAGGGGAAGGAGTAGTAAGGAGATAAAAATGTAAAGAATCTGCAGAGATAACATGTGACTATCTTAAAAGTCCAGCCAATAAAGCCGCAGCCTTACCAAGAAAATGAAGGTACCAATAATATGCTCTAAGAGATAATCTGTGCATACATTACAAGGCTCTTCATTTTAACTTCACTGCAGTCATAAATGCGTCGATAAAGACCGAGGGAACATCAGGGCAACAGAAATCATGCTGCATTTCATGATGACGGTGGACAGGCCTGCCCAGTCCAGGGAGAAGGGTTCACGGCCCTAGCTCGCTTACTACCAAGACCCCAAGAACCCCTTGTCATGGGCACACTCTTTGGCCACGCCTCCTAAAGAGTCCTGGAAAGGCTGGGTCCAGAGATGCTTCTTCCTTCTGGGCGTGGCTAAGGCTCTGTCTTCTGCACTGAGGTTTCTACCCTTCCTGCCTGTTCCTGCTGCTCCTTCCTTCTGTACAGGCACTCAGCTATGATGAATCTCTGCACACAAAACACCCCATGGGCCCCACCTTGGCCTGTCTCATGTTGGCTCCTTTTTCAGTGACAGAAGTTTCTTTCACCCAGTTTCTGAATATTGTGAGATACTTCGGTTACATAGGAAAAGTGCAGATAAGAAAGCAATCAACTTCTGTGAAAGTGAGGAACAGGGCAGGTAAAACAAGCCTCACTGCTTTGCTAGGACCTGCTTTTGCTGCCTTAAGAGCCTGTAGATTGGTATCTTATGTTAAAGTACAATCATAGCCCTAGGTTTTCTTCTCCTGGCTTCCACTCTTCTCTCTTCTGGATCTGATGTAAATTATTCTCATGAATATTTATGTTACAGACTCTACATATTTATATTTATGTAAATAGCATGCTGTACACATCCTTTGCAGGTTAATTTTAATATAGTAAGATTCTGAGCTCTCAGTATCAGTATGGGCAGTTCTTGCTCATTAATTTTCAGTGATCAATAATACCCCACTTTATGATAACACCACACGTATTTATGTTCTCATCATGATGGACCCATGAGTTGTTCCTAATCGCTTATGCAATTATAAGCATTCTGTAAAACAAACATTCTTGATTAAACCTTGTGCATACGAGCCAGGCTTCTTCAGAGCGGATACTGAAGGGTTATTTCTACTTAAAGGGATACACATCGTCAATTTTTATTTTCTTTTTAAAAAAAAAATCTTATCACAGAAGATTCTTTTTATTCTTTATTTTTATGTTATGTGCATTGCTGTTTTGTCTGCATGTGTGTCTGTGTCAGGGTGTTGGATCCCCTGGAACTGGAGTTAGCGACAGCTGTGGAAATGCCACATGGGTGCTGGGAATTGAACCTGGGTCCTTTGGAAGAGCAGACAGTGCTCTTCACTGCTGAGTCTCTCTCCAGCCCCCAATTTTATTTCCTAATGGCTGTTGGATTATCTTTCAAAGCAGCTGAACTGCCACCTCAGCTGGCAATCGGTGAG
>NW_026067899.1:11930610-11934183 GCF_014885135.2 Alexandromys fortis
CCCCCCCCCCCCCCCCCCCCCCCCCCCCCCCCGCACTCACTGCATTGGATCTGGTCTCCCTCCCTTCTTTTTGGGAGTCTACCTGGCTTATGCTTTGGTTTGTTAGTTCCTCAGTCACCAACATTTACTTCCTGGGTGTACTGGCTATTTAAGGTTTTAGAATTTCACAAACATCAAACTCTCTGGGGAAAAATTCTCCTTACTGCTAGCACGGCCCCACTTGTCTTCAATGGGAAACACAGCCCTGTGGTAAAGCTGGATTCTATGGGGCTTTCTCACGGGACCAGGATTCTTCGCTCTGAGCAGCCCTCATATGCAGGCCGCAGGCAGCAACAAGCTCATGGCTTCAGGTGTCCGTCCATCATGGTGGGGAGGAGTAAGGCCCAATGGCAGCCAGAAAGCAGAGGAAAGGGACAGAGAAGAGTCAGGGCCAAGACACCAGCAAGGACACCAGTGACCTTATTTCCTGCTGTTAGGTTCCACCTGGAGCTTCCAGAACCTCTCAAAACAGCAGCACCAGCAGGGGCACCAAGCCCTCAGTGTAGGAACATGGGGACATCTTATATTCAGGACACAGCACCCAGCCCTCTGCAGGGAGAACGTCAGTCTGACTGCTGGGCTCAGGATGCCCCATTCCAGGCTCAGCGTCTGTGATCCACTTTCCTGTTCTAGTTCAGCTCAACAGTGCAGTGTAAAGGCTTCATTCCGCCTATTTGTTCTATTCAGGTGAAATACTGATCCACATGGTCGGTCTATAGTTAAGGTTTTCTCTTTTATTTTTCTGAGCCATAGCCATGAAGAATTCCTTAGTATTAAATCATCAGTGCCTTGTTTAGGCTTTAGTTCATACACTGGGTTTGTCCCAAAGAAAATATTTTCTATTTTTGAGATTTCTAGTCTCCTTTTCCCCCTTAAACGTATCCATCTGTTGTGCAAGTTCATGTAGCTTAAAATCTCTCTACTCCTGTCTCCCTTCCTCCTTAGGTTTTCCTCTTTGCTTCAACTCCCAGGCTTTAGTTCTCTTCCTCCTGAAAATGATTTCCGTGTTTCTTTGAAACAGCAGCACCAGGAATTCTGTGCATTTGTGTCCGAGGCTACCATGCCTTGCTCTGGCTTCCAGAAGCATCCAGGATTAGATGCCTCCACTCCTACCTCCTTTGATAAGCAGAAATAGCTGCACCTGGCTCTCAGCTTCAAAGGCTGGCAATGGTCCTAAAATCGGGCCACACTTCACCTCCTGGGGTGCCCACTCTCTCACCCTCATTAAATCCTCTCTGATGGCCATGGTGCCACATGTCCTGACCCTTTCCAACTGTGCCCCGTGGAGGCCCCACTCTGCTTTACAAACCTCCTTTACACGTCGTTCATCTCTTACCCAGAATATTAGCCACCTCTGGGTTACTAAGAATACCCACCAGGCTTTAACGGCGATGTAGTTCTTCCCTAAAAATACTTCTTTTCCTACAACTCTCTCTGGTACAGACTATGCACTCCTCCACACCCGACACTGAGGTGCCTTCCAGAAGGGAGGGTGTTCTCTTGGCTCCTCACGGGCTCTACTTATTAGCATAGAGTGTTCATAGTATTCCTCACCACCAGCATGTTATATAATCGTCCAGTCATCAGACCTGGAAACCGTACACCCTCTTACACTCTCTTCTATTCCCTTCTGGTGCAGGCCAGGAATTCACCACGTGTGTGTCAAGGTTCACCGTGCTTCGAGGCAAAAGCCGTGAGGCCTCACCTGCTAACCGGCATCACCTGTGTGTGCTCGCTCCTGGCTGCCTGCTTCATCACCGCAGGAGAAGCTATAGAGGTTTCTATGGCAGTGGTGCTGCCAGTGAAGAAAGAGCAGCAGGCCCTTCTGTGCAGCCCGTGAAGTCTTCACGACGCCAGTTTCTATCTGCAGTCATGCCGTGCTCTTCCAGGCTTAGTGGAGAGTGGCCCCCGCTGTCCAATGCTTCCCTCTCCTCCTCCCCCCACACCTCTAAGATCTTGCTCCTCTGTGTGTTAATATTTCCTCTCATTTAATACTGAGGTTGTTCTTATCTGAAGACACAGCACCGTGACCCCAGGCTTGTCAATCTATTTCCTTCTCCTGTGACCTATACTAGCCTTTCACTAATGATGCTTTACACTGTCTCCTTTTAACAACACAATACCATCCAGGGCACTGAAGTCATTAACACCCTGGGTCCTAATTAGGTTTCTAAGATTCAAGGGACCAGGTCAAGATAGATATGCACCATTCTGATGGTATATTACATGAAGACACCCTATCTTTCATATATTCAAAAGATGTGTGAATTGAAGTCATTATTGTTTTAGATGTTGAGGTAGGCACAGAGAACAGTTTTTAAACTTGATACTTCTCACCAGCAGGCAGACAATCCCTGAGTGGACCTCAAGTACTGCCCCACCAAAAACCACTAAGAAATTCTCCAAAATCTAAACATTATTTTCTAATCTAAGTGTCACTACACCAAAACAACCACATTTACAAAGGGTCCTTGGATTTCTCAGCCTCAAGATCTCAGCTAGTACCACAGAGGTGATCAGTGTCCGGATGATCTATGACAATTTAATGTCTCTGTAGCAGTCTCCCAATCAACGCAGAATTACAGCAACATAATCACAGTAGGAACATAAGACCCATCTCCCTTGTTCTAACTAGTTCCCTCTGAATACCAACAACAACAGAAATAGAAAGACATCTAAAACTGTCTTACTCAAACAAAAACCATCAGTTTTCCCAAGAATATTATTAATAGATACTCCCCTGGGAGTGAGGTGTGGGCACCTACATGAAGCAATTCATGGTTTCCAATACTTGTAACTCAAGGCTCCTCCTTATTTGTTCCACACTCCCGAAACATGACACTCCTGTGAACGCCTACCCCTCTTTTCTCATCCCACTGTACAGTCCTGGCCATGGCGTCTGTCCAATTCACCAGTTCAAGAGTGAACTGAACATTTCATTCATCATTTTATGTAGTATGCAAAATAGATTGCAAAGTTTCTCAAATTTATTTATTTAAAAATATTTTATATAAAGGCCTGAATGACATCTTATAGACAATCCTCTTTGAAGTCCTTAAAGCATTTGAAACACATCTCTTAAAAAGGCAGCAAACACATCTGGACAAGACAATTTGTATAAAACTATGTTCTGCTTTTATCTGAAGTCACAGAGAAACACGAACAGAGGTGGGCTGGACCTTAGTTACGCAACACTTCATCAACTCTTGACAAATCAGCTGTTAGGGCTCTCACTGAGATAAGGTTTTGTGAACTTAATATTGAACACGTAGTTTCAGAGGTATTATGCATTGTCTCCCATTTCAGAGGCCCTGTTCATTGTCTCGTCTTCTGCCTACTGCAATTATCTTTATTTAACCATCCAATTCCCTCATCTCTCAAGCCAGCTCTGTATCCTTCATAAATAAGCTTTAAAAAGTGGTTTAGCAGGGCTGGAGAGATGGCTCAGCGGTTAAGAGCATTGCCTGCTCTTCCAAAGGTCCTGAGTTCAATTCCCAGCAACCACATGGTGGCTCACAACCATCTGTAATGAGG
>NW_026067899.1:11934242-11954899 GCF_014885135.2 Alexandromys fortis
TTTTTAAAAAAAAAAAAGTGGTTTAGCAGCCTAGGGGGTTTGTCAAGTGCTGAAGTAGCAATGCCTTCTCATCTTCACTTGGTTTTCCTCCTAAAAAGGCACATATGTCTTATATAGGAAGTGTGTATATGCAAAGCAATCAGTGATTCTTCTTAAGTCTTTCACTATTTGAGGTTTACCTAGCATGGTTAAAATTCTTTACATCTGTAGAGTTCTGTTGTCAAACACCGAGGCGACATGACATGAGGACAGTGAGAACCTGGAGTCGGTGCTACCCAACAAATGGTAATGCTATCTTCCAACAATACGGCAGTGATTTGGTAGAACAGACATTTAAAAGCATGATGTTCTTTTCTTTAAAATGTAGTACCTTTGCTATTGAGCTATTTCTTTGAATTTCATATTAAGTAATTACGAACAACAGCAAATATCAACAATAACTTCGACTGACGTTCCCCTATGTACGTATTTTAAAACTACTAAGATGCATGGTGCACCAGGCGTGGTGCACACCTTTAATTCTGGCACCTGGGATGCAGAGGCAGGAGGATCACTGTGAATCTGAGGTCAGCCAGAGTTTCAAGGTGAGACCCTGTCTCCAAAAGCAAACGCACACACAAAGACAAAAGATACGTGCATGATACATGTTGCTAATGTAAGACGGTTATCTGGGAGTGAACTGACTGTATGGTTGAGGGTCATCATTTGTTGAAATGGAAAACTACATAGAAAAAATGCCAGATCTCCCATTTTCTCTACAGAGAGTATTTACTGTATACACAGCCAAAAATATAAAAATAGTACACGAGTCTAAATTTCACCTTCCTTTATGAAATCCAAAAAATAGTATCACAAAATACGAGGCTAGATTTAAAAAATTTGGTTAGCGATGAAAACTTAGTAGGAAAGAAGAATACGATCTAGCTTAGGTGTTTCCTTATAGCCACGCTAGAGCTGCTTTTGTGGGTATTCCTCCTGCTCCAGTAAAATGTGCACGTCAGTTCTGCTCTAGCCTTAAAGACCTTTGGAGAGGCTCGTTATCTGGTTCAAGCGATTAAAGAGGTGTTCAGTTTTGTTTTGGCTCAATCTCGTAAATGTTTCATTTTATGCATGTAACTTCATTAAGAGTATTATTCACTTCTAAACTTTTACAAGTTACCTTGGCTTCTTCAGGACTGTGATTAAAAAAGACCAATGAGCTGCCCAGAGCTATAAAGACATAGTTAACCTTCAAGGACCACTGGACCGACAGGAGAGCCAGGCCATATCTGGTGATGGCTGAAGCCCAGGTGCCCATTACAGCCTTTTTCCTAAACACGCTTTCTCCTCTGACACTCACTCCTCGCTGCTGGCTAGCTACATAAAAAAAGCCATTTTAGCTTAACCTTTCACGGCCCTTAGAGAACATCTGTTTGTTCCTTATTTATCTAATAAAGTAGTTTAGGCAGCAGCTAAGGATTATACTCACGGCGGAACATTCCCTAACCCTGAGTTTGACTCACTGTAATCCTCGCCCACAAATAAACATTTCTTTTTTAAATTTGTGTTAAGGTCTACATGGCTAGCAATGTGGAGGGGGTAAAAAAAGGACAGAAAAACTTCCTAGAAGTGGCAAATTTGACAAGATGCTGTCTATATTAATTTTTCAGATAAAACTACTTGTCTGAATCTCTAAATTAGCATACTGGATACTTTTTTCATCTTGTATATAATATATGATCACTTGTGAAGACATTTATTTGCTTATGTTTGGCACAGATATAATCTGCAGTCATGAGTACATTTCCTGTTACCACAACATTAAAAATAATGCTGGATGCTACGGAATGAGTGCTGACTGTAGGCCAGGCATTCTGCACATATAATTCTTAATTCTATAATTCTTACTCATGTATGCAGGCCACATCACAGATCAAGGTCAGAGGACACAGAGGGTTGGTTCTCTACCTTTACCTTGCTGAGGTCTTTCTTGCTATTTCTGGCACGCTGCATACTTCAGACCAGCTGGCTTAACAAGCTTCTGGCAGAGGCCCTGTCTCCATGTCCCATCTCAGCCCAGAAATACTGGGATTATGAACACATGTACCTCATGTGGATTGGTATGCTTCAGTTCCAGGGACCGAACTAATGACATCAGCTGAGCCATCTCTCTGGCCCTCGTGCCTTTTTTTTTTTTTTTTGAAGTTCTTAAAAAAACACAAGCTAGCTTTGATAGCTTTGAGAGATTTGAGTGGAGCAGCCGTGGGGCAGAAGCGGCATGCTAAACAACCTGCTGAAGGTGACTGGATTATGTTGTGAGGAGGTGGAGCGGGAGCTCCACAGTCTTGCTCTTTCCGTTACAGAAAGCTGAATATTTGAGCTTCTTTTTCTGCTCTATATGGTTATATTTAGAACTGTAATTAACTTTATTACTTCAAAACCTTCTGCACAAATCAAATAAAGTCCTAGAACTTAATAAGAAGTAAAGCGCCAGATGCCAAGTGTACACGGGAACTTCCTGACGCCAAGGCAGCTGCACAGTGGGCGAAGACCGAGAGCACAGCTGCCTCAGTGCCTAGGTCTGCACACACATGCACGAGCATGGCAAGTGTACACAGGGAAGACGTCCATAGAAAGATGATCTAGAACATTTTTATAAACTCCTAAGAATAAGAAACCTCAAGACTGTAAGGGAAACAGCTCCCCTACACCTAGCAGAAGATACAAAGAGCCAAAGCAAGACTAGAGATGCAGGGAGCACTCTGGTTAGTGGGGAGCACTCGGTCAGCACAGCAGGTGTGACTTGGGCTCCACATTCAGTACCACAAAAGAAGTTCAAGGAAGAGAGACAGAGGCAGAGGGGGAGATAAGGGCAGTGAGCAAGAGTAGACCGGGGAGCAGGTATAGCAGCAGGTAATCTAAAATAAAATGTGGATGTTAATTAAAATATTGGGAAAACTGATTGAATTCATTAGCAAGAAAGAATAAAATAACAACTTGATAGCATTTTTCACATCACTGGCAAACATTTTAACGTGTGGTGCCATCCAGGGAGCTAGGGACCAGCACAAACAGATAGTGAGGTTTGCTATAAATCTTTGGGAAATCAATCTGATGGTAACTATTAATAGCAACAAAAAGATACACATTTCTCGTGACTCTACAACTGCACTTTTCAATATCTGGTCTGTGGAGGCAGAAACAATACGTACCACATCATCTCCAGCATTGCTGGCAATAATGTCCACACCAACCCACAAAGCACCATTTGAACTACAGCATCTCAGCTGGTGGCACACTATATAACCATTAGCAGAGTGAATTTAATAGCTATTTCTGACCTCAGAAGGACCATGACATGTGATTTTTAAGAGCCAAATGAAAAGCTAAAACACAACAAATAAAAGAGCCCGAAACTGGAGCTCCAACTGGTTTGTTGGAGCACGGAGGCCATGTTAGAGGAGCTGCGCAGATCAGCATGGTTCCTAGCTCAGGAGGGCGGGACTGAGAATGGGGAAAGGCAACATTCAGATTTTCATACTACTGCATTGACTTCACACATTACGGAGAGCATTCGGCTCCTTTAAATTAAAATCTTATTCATAAAAATAAAAGTAACAAAGTGAACAAGCTAAAGAAATGAAATCATGATATTTGCATTCACTAGAACAGATTAGCAAACAGTATTCTAAAACAAGTACCTTCGCTTTTTCAGAGCCCAATGGGGATTCCCACAACACTCTAATGGCGTATTTTCACAACTAACAACATTTGACAGAACATGTTAAAATGGTAAGGTCATGGAGAGAGGTACTGCAGACAGATGTGACAAGATGGGAACTTCAATGAGTCAACTCAACATCTAAAAATACACCTCACCATCAGCTCATCAGTTCTGCTGAAGCTCTTACATACTTCAAAAAGTACACAAAACCACAGTCACATAAAACTGGAAATAACCTAATAGCCACCAACAGAGATTGGTAAAATACACTGATTAAATTAAAACCATGGAACTTCTAAAAAGTTTACATATGCTTAATCATAAAAACATTTTTCTTCATGTACATGTAAGAAACTTAGTTTGGGGGAATTTTTTAGTATTTAAAAAGACGAGCTGGCTTTTGGTATGGTGATTTTACATCATAGTTCTTTGTTCAAAAGATGGGATCCAAGATGGTGGATAACAAGCATGTGTTGAGCAAATATATGGAAATGTGAATGCAGGGGACAGAGACCAGAAGATGGTGTCAGATACCCTGGAGGTAGAGTCACAGGCATTCATGTCCTCAGGTAACTGGAATATTACAACACACCCAATGAAAGAAAACAAGGGCAATTAAAAAAAATTACACCTAAACGTTCATGAACATATCCCAACAAAAACACAAGAAACATAAAACATCAAACTTAAGTCTCTGGTTAAGAACACAAGTACTCTTAACCACTGAGCTACCTCTCCAGCTCCATAATAGCTACTTTAAAGCCAAGAGGGCTTGGCAAAGTGGATTTCAGGCTCTGAAAGACAAATGCCACATAAGACTACTTATCCAGCAAAACTAAACCATAAGTATAAAAGGAAAAACTTTCCATGATAAAAACAAGTTAAAAAAATTCACAACAACAAAACCAGCTTCACCGAGGAGACCAAAGGAAGACTCTGGATGGAAGGGATAGAGAAATAGAACTGTGAGGCTAAGGAACCGAACCACACCCAGAAGCCAGTTAAGAACAGGAAAATATTGAACATGATTTCCCTCCCCCAACAAAACCCCAAACCAAACTAAACCAACCAACCCACCAAACAAGCAAACAAATCAACAATGATAGAAAGCAATAGCACGTTCAATAACTCCTGAGTATTAGTCAAAAGACACCAGCTAGCAGATTGGCTAAGGGGATGAGATCTGTTTGCCGTTCACTGTCAATGATAGACTCTGTCTTACAGTGGAAGGGTGGGAAAAGATCTTCCGAACAAATGGATCTAAGAAAGAAAGAGGCATCACTGTTCTGTGTCTGTCCAAACAGGCTCTAATCCAAAATTAGAAGCGGCAAAGGTGTAGTTCATGCTATCTAACCACAGTGCAATTAAACAAGCTACCAACAGCAAGAGAAACTATGGAAAAACACACAAACTCATGGGGATTGACCAATATGAATGAATGATAAGAAGAGCAAAGAGATCAAGATGGAAAAAAAATAAATTCTAGCATCAAATGAAAAAGAAAACATGACATATCAAAACCTGTGTTATACAATGAAATCAATTCTAAGAGGGAAATGTATAGTTTATAAATGTGCATATTAGAAAATTAGAAAAATCTCAAATATGTAAGACCTGAAGGTCTTGGAAAAAACAAAGCCTACACAAACATCAATTCCAAATAAATCAAAGATTTTAATGCAAGTCCTGAAATTGAATCTGCTTTAAGTAAAAAGTAGGGAAAATATTTAAAGACACAGGAAAGAACTTAAGATTGAATTTCTTTTTAATAATGCCTATCTATTAACAATGGCAATGGGTTTTTGATCCTATTGCACCTATTGGTTTTGTGGGAGCCTAGGCAGTTTGGATGCTCACCTTACTAGACCTGGATGGAGGTGGGTGGTCCTTGGACTTCCCACAGGGCAGGGAACCCTGATTGCTCTTCGGGCTGATGAGGGAGGGGGACTTAATTGGGGGAGGTGGTGGCGGGGAGGAGGCAGAAATCTTTAATAAATAAAAAAAAAAACTTCAAAAAATAATGCCTATCTATCTCTATGTTTGTGTCTGTCTGTCTGTCATCTATCTATCTATCTATCTATCTATCTATCTATCTATCTATTATCTATCTATCTATCTATCTATCTATCATCTATCTATCTAGTTTCCAGTATATGGTATGGGTATGTGCCCACAAGTGCAGGTACTCACAAAGACTAGAGTCTTCAGACCCTCTGGAAGTTGAACTATAGTTGTGAGACACGTGATGAGATGCTTGGAACTGAACTTGGGTCTTCTTCAAGAAGACTATTCTTAACCACTGTGTCATCTCTTCAACCCCCAAGAACTTAAGTACTCCAATTGCTCAGAGAATAATGCCAACAACTGCCATGAGGATCTTATGAAACAATTTGTTTCTTTTTAGCAAAGGAAACCAATCAAAGAAAGAGATAATCTACAAGACAGGAGGAACTCTGCCAGCTATAAACCTGATGGAAGAGTTAACGCCTAGACTGCTTAAGAATTTAAAAATCTGAATGAGAATTCTAACAACCCAACCATTAAGATTTCAGAAAGTGGAATGGAAATGACCAGTAAGTATATGAAAAGATGTTCAACCTTAGCAGACCTCAGAGACATGCAAACTAACAATGAATCCAAGATTCCATCCCACCCAGAATTAGTTACTGAGAAAACAAATATCAAATGTCAATGTTCGTGAGAACCCAAGAAAAGAAAACAGTGTATACTCTGTCGGGGAAATGGATGAGTTCAGCCACTATGGAAATCAGTATGGGGGTTCACAAACAAGCAACAAACCCCATATGACCCCAGCTCTGCAGATCAGGGTTTACTGCAGCATGATTCAGGATAGCTAAGTGATGGAACCAAGTCCTGAATCTAAGAACAGAAGAAATGAGTGAAAGTAATCAAAGTGCAGTATGGAAGTCCTATAGGATATCTTCTCATCCATAAAGAGCAGAGTCCTGTCATTTGCAGGAAAATGGGCACAACCAGAAATATCAAATTGAGCTAATTAAGTCAGCCTCAAGGAAACAAATATCATGTTTTCTCTCATATCATTCCTAGATTTTATGCAGGTACATTAAATCATGCACTCATAAAGACATGAAACTGTCAAGGGGGAGCAAAGAGGACTAATAGTGAGAAAAAGGAGAGCGGAGGAGAAAGGGGTGCATTTGTTCAGTGTGCAATATATATGGGAATGTCTTACCATGTCAGCATCATGTATCACGAATAATATATACAACAAAAATTAGATTTATAAATAAATAGACCAATAGTTATTTGCACCATAAAAACAAAAGTGGTCCCACTTTTTACTTCCTTAATTTTTTTTCACTTTGTTTTTTATGTATTAAATTTTGACTGCTTAAAGAGTGTCTAAAGAATCAAGTTTCATAAAGGGCATTAAATATATAATAGTAATAAACACCTTATCTTGGATCTAATTTAATAATAGATTCCACTTTATAGATTTCTCCATTTAATTTAATTTAATTTAATTTAATTTAATTTAATAAAGACAATTTTTATAAAGATGCTGGTTGGCTCACTGTCCAGGTAACACTAACGGTCCAATAGTGGCATTTGGACTTTGGTAGTAACCAACAGTTCCCTAATTAAACTTAAGATATGCTCAACAAAGAGGAATCATGACTGATGTCAGAAAGCCAGCTACTTACTCAGGCTGCAGAAGTCATGGGTTCTGTAGGAGTACCTACGACCACCACTTCATTAAACCAATATAATTCCAATTACATTCTAAACATATATACATGGATAAGTGTGGTCCTCACCCCTTTCTTTGCAATAGACAGAGATCATTAAAGAAAACCACAATCAAAATACAGAGTTGTGGAGCCAAATGATAACATCTACAACAGTCACACCTAAAGCTGGGAGACCACCATGGGAGAGGAGACAGAGTGCAAGAGTTGCAGGAACAGGGAGTTTGCTGTGAGCGTACATCTAATAGCTAAATAAAATCTCAGCAACATGGCTGCCTAAACATACCTGGAGAAGGGCAACAACAGGAGACATGCCAAGGTGGAAAAGTTCAGAAGGCCACAACCCTACAGAAGAGCTACAGACAGCGAAGGCTGAGAACGGGAGAGTCTTCTCTAGAGAAGGGAGCACCAGATAGTTATCCAGTACCAAATGATCAGCCCTGAACGCATATGAACAAATAACATCACACAGACTGACCAGGATGTAGTCATGTATTTGGTAACATTATCTATACCTGTGTGTGTGTATGTGTGTAAAAATAAAGAAAAAACAGATCATGAACTTGAAACAGAGCAAGAGGTAGAGAGCACAGCAGAGACCTTAGAGGGAGGAAAGGGAATGGGGAAATTGTACAATTATAATCTCAAAAATCAAAGTTATTTTATCAATGGGTACATGGATTGCTTCTACATATTTTTAAAAACCTAAGTTCAATACAAAATTTAAATCAAAACAACAGTGAATATAGTCTCAGATTCCATTTCTGCTTCTTTCTCTCCCAGACTGCTATTTAAATCAAATCACTATTAACTTTCATAAAATCTAGTAATGAAAAGTCTCACCCACCAGGATTAAGCCCGTGATATTGATATGGCTTTCATCTAGCCATCTCTTGTTTACAGTTAAGTGCCTTTTATGAGCCGGCAGTGCAGTGGGCAGAGGAGGAGATGCAGAAAAAGCGATGGGAGGGCACAGGTGTTCTGACCTTCATTGCGAGAGCACAGTGCAGCAGTGCACCCCAAGAAGCCCAGCTGCTGCCCCCAGAAGCAAAGTGGTCTAGGCAGGCAGGGGTCTTAAACTGAGAAAATGATTTAAGATTGTCAAAAGAGAAAACTGAAAGGTTAAAATATAGTGCAATTTTCAGGTGCCAAGTAAAATCAGTTTCCTGGGAAGTCAGATTATAAAAAGATGCAGGTGACGACGAGATTCCAGGGCTTGGCATCAATTTCCTGGCTGGTACAGGGCAAAGGGCAAATGCCTCACTGGGGTGGAACATTTAAAGACACAAGTTAATGTGTGAAAAATTTTACTGGACTTCCAATCACAGAGCCTAGCCCTAATATCCCAGGGTAAGAAGTGGCACAGATTTTGTACAAAAGATAGACAGTGGATAGCTTATTCATTCTGCACCATAGGATAGGTCTCTGTCAGACAGTCATCATTGTCCTGAGAGTGAGAAAGCAGAGGGTCACACGACTGTGATCCTGCTACAAATGTTCTTTTGATTATTTTCAACCCTAGGAAAAATGAATAGAACATTCTTAGCTTGTGGACTGTAAAATAAGGGGTGAAGTCAGATTTGGTCTGTGGTCACAGTTTGCCCGTTCCAGGTTTTGAGTTTGAGCCTATTTATTATGTGGACCCATACAAATAGAGGTGAATTGAAATTAAGAATTGAAGGGAACAACGCGGTTGGGACTGTCAGTTACTAATGGTGCAATAGTGGGCAAGTCACTTTAACATTTACCAACCTGGGTTGGGTCATCTTTAAAATGGGCACAGAACACACAGAGTAGCTGGTGTAAAGCCTACTGCAGAGTCAATACTGAAGATACTCTCAAAGAGTTAAGTCAAAACCATTTTTTTTCTTTTGTGGTATTACAGATAGAACCTGGACTCTTAATTTTCCTCATTGCATTTCTTTGTTTATTTGAGAGTTATGTGAACGCATGAATGCAGATGGAGAGCGGGAGAATAACTGCAAGAATTGCTTGTCTCTCTCTATCATACGGTCCTAGGGATTAAACTCGGGTCAGCTGAACTTGGAAATAAGCACCCTTTATCAGATGAACCATCTCACCAATCCAGAATCCAGGCAAACACTCCATCATGGTGCTACATCCCCAGTCTATCAATTAATTGCTTAAGTGTCTCCATTAAGAGGAATTTAGGGATAGATGCCAAGTCCTAAGCAGAGAAGACAATGAGGTAACTTGTACTACAGACAGATGTCATGCATCCACCTTCACTTGGCTTGGCACTGCACAGTTATTAGATCGCTCACTTAATAACTTACTTTTCACCTTCTGATTATTTTCTGCTTCCCATGGCCCTACTTGGTCATTTTTTTGTTCTTTCCTCTTAATACTCATCTAAGGAGGATCCAATTTATTCACGAAATCACAAGAAGAAAAGCAATGTCTGAAGCACCACTCAAGACAAGTGACTGAGACGCGAGTGGCTGCTGCTCACCTCCCTAACAACGCTCCACTGCCTAGTGATTAAACTACAAAACAAGCCATCGACGTGAAACTAGGAGTCCTCGTGACTCCCTTCCCCCACGTTAAAACTACAGTGTCTCTATCTAGTTGGTCTGCATCTATCACATAGTAGGCCAGGGACAGGGATTAAATTTTGAAGTTTTTTTTTTTTTATTGTCCGGGAAACCCAGAGTCTTTATTTACTTTTTTCCACTATTTTATTCTACTAAGAAATTCTTTGACTACTTTATAAAATGTTGGAACAACTTCGTTTCCCTTTGCTTTGTGAAATTACTCTAGGCAACAGTTTCCATGCGGACAAGTTCTATCACCTGTGAACGAATAGGAAAAGGCTGTTGACTTTCTTAACTCTCTTCCTTCCCAGAAGCAGGAGAGACCCAAAAGTAGAAGTCAGCATTGAACCACGAGCTCACTGTGACTCTCATAGAGTGGTTCCTGAAGGTCTGAACAGAGGCCACCAGCAAGCTGGTTGGGGCCTTCCTCAGTAGTACAGATAAAACCTAATTAAGAGCCATTTCAAGAAGTGAGTCTGAAAACCCAGTCCTCTGACTATCAAGGTCTTATCCACTCCCCGACTCCGCCATGTATGTGCCCTATAGCTTCACTAAATGCACTGTCCAGTTTCCAACACTCCGCATGTTAGTGCTGTATGTAAACCAGAGGGCACCATGTACCTTACCACCCTGCATATCTCAGTGTGACTCTCTCCTTAACATTCTCTTTCCTATGGGGTCATGGGAGCACGTCCCTCCTGCCTGGCATTTTTCTCTGGACATGCTGTTTCTCCTTTAGGATCATGTCTCATCTCCACTCCTTACAGACAGTGGCGTTCCTAGCAGTCAGTTCGTGCTACGATTTCTCCACAGGGGACTGTGTAAAGAGTAACAGCACCAGCTGCCATTTCCTGAGCATATACTGCATGTCACCTTATTCCAAACCTTTAACTTTCACCTAGGAAAGGCAGTGGCTTCTCGGTAAATGCATTTGAGGAATGGCTGTATTTATCTTTAAGAGACAGCAGCTCTGGAATTAAGTCACTTATCTCTGGCATACACCATTCAGAGGACTGCGCTTCCTAAGATTCATTTCTGCACCTAGGTTCTTCATGCTTCTGCTGCTCTGTGGCTTCGGGCAATCGCTGCAAGGGTGGAAGCCTCTCAGGGACGACTTAGGTCAAGCTCTTCCAGTGCACATTTGCACGTTCAGCTATCTAGCAGGATTCTAGGACAGCCTAGAATATGGGGTCACATACCAGATATCCTACATATCAGATGTTTACATTGTGATTCATAACAGTAGCAAAGTTACAGCTAAAGTAGCAAAGAAATTAATTTTATGGTTGGGGTCACTACAACATAAGGAACGGTATTAAAGGGTCGCAGCATTAGGAAGATGAGAACCACTGGCCTACACAATCTCAAGCAAATGCCTCTAGAATTTAACTTATGTAATCAGCTACCTCCACCACACCTCAGAAACTCATCATTCCACACACAGGCTAAAGACCAACTAACTCTTAGCGCACACTGTTTTCGCATATAAGCCCAAATTCACACTTGCATACACATCGGTGATTTATCTTCTAAAATAAGCAAATATAATAAAATTGAAACAAAGCAATTTAACAACAATGTTATTTAAGACATAACTATCAAATGGTAAATAAGGGGCATTTTCTCAGACGAGGGCACAAACTTGGTCTGAACAAATATATAGCACGGTACATGTTTACTAGAGTTAAGAAGAGCAACATTATCTCTAGGCAGACAACTCCAGCTGTAGAAACCTGGCAGGCACACGCCTATGGACAATACACAGAACAACCTGGACGGTTTCAGGTTCACCATGTCTTCACTACATCTCAGACAGTTTCACTTACAGAACTGAGCTAACACAATCCCAGGCTGCTACTTACTAGGAGCTACATTCTGTACCAATGCTCTCTCCTCTGCTTGTCATGTGTGGTGACAGCCAATGCCTGATGAGTGACTTCTATGTGATAAATCCTTATTAGGTTCCTACAACTCCCCCGTGAGGATGCATGAGTATTCCCATCCTAGAGATACAGACCATGTGTTTCTAAGGCTGTACATCCAAGAGAAGACAGAACAGGAAAATAGAGCCAACGACGTATAATTTCAGGGTTCGTCTAAATTTTTTTTTTTACATCGTGTGTTTGTGTGTAAGCATGTGTGTGCGGGTTGGAGAACAACTTATGGAAGTTGGTTCTCACCTTCTATCTATGTAGGGTCCAGGGAGCAAACCCACGTCATCAGGCTTGGTGGTAGCTGCCCTTCCCCACTAAGCCATCTTGCCAGCCCCTCCAGAGCTCCTTACGGCTGTCGGTCTTGCACCACAACCGGCAGAGCTTAACAATAAAGCTGATTAAGTTGGAGAGGAAGATAACAATTCCTCAGAACAGCAGTTCTCAACCTGTGGGTCACAACCCCTTTGGGACTGAATGACCCTTTTACAGAGGTCACCTAAGACCATCAGAAAACACAGATATTTACATTATGAATCTTAACAGCAGCAAAATTACAGTTATGACATAGCAAAGAAAGTAATTTTATGGTTGGGGGGGTCACCACACCATGAGGAACTGTATTAAAGTGTCTTCACATCAGGGAAGTTGGGAACCACTGGCTTAGAAAATAATACAAGCCAAAGCCATCCACTAAGTCTCACCTTTGGCCTATTTTATTCTGTTGTGATTGTCCTCTTTAATTTCATAACTGTGGTTCATATCAAAATACAATGGTGCTGAAAAAACACCACCCAGGTTCCTACTCTCCAGGGACGCAGGTGTGGACAAAGAGAATCCAGCTAGCCGACGTGAGGAAACTGTCGCCTCTGGAATTCCCATTAGGTTAACAGTGCCTTCTAAGACACCCAGCTCAGTCTATGGTGAGGCAGTAATGCTGGCGCTGGCTTTGTAGATGCCTGGGATCACAAGCAAGACTTCATCAGAGCAAGCAAAATAAGAAGAGACTCATAGCTTTATTTATCTGGATTTCTCCATTCTAAAAATTCTCTGCGTTCTGTTTTTAAGCTCATTATTGTCAATGGATGTGATTGAGAAAGAAGCCAAACAAGTCTCAGGTGAGACTGCACCATAGCAACAGGCCTGCCCCGAGTTCTTTGGGGAGCAGGATTTCACAGAAGTATGTGATTGCCTATTCACACTCTTGATTACAACACATCGAGCCATTAAACTAAATTGCGAGCCATTAGTATATTACAGGAACTTTGAAAAATAAACTACCCTATGTGAAGGTATTTTTCACACATACGTTCACACTGAGACGTGTTTAATTGTTTGTGGCCCTATTTCTCTTTTATTCAGAAAGCAAGGGAACCATCTGAGCTCTTTCAGCACTTGACAGTGTCACAGTGCACTAATGTGGTAAGTCTGGCAATGCCCTTTGTCGCTGGTAAATAGCAAATCTTCCTCCAGCTCCCACTCGGGGACAAAAAATAAATGGAATTCTTCTTAGAATTTGATCAGTGGTTGAAATGTATATTGATTTAGGCCAACAGTGTCAGCACAACAGAAACTCGATTTAGTTTCACTGTTCGTGGGCCATGTCTACTGACTCGGTGAAGGCGGAACCGAGAACAAGCATTAGCCAGGAAACGGGTTCTCGCAGCGGGTGGACAACACTGTCAGCTTCTGCACAAGCTAATCACAGTCAAAGGCGGGGGTTGGGAGTGGGGTGGGTAGGGATACAGATAGCAAAGACTGACCTCATCATAACTGTCATAAACCAAGCCAAGGCAGAGGTAAGTTAGTGTGAACTCTTGTTACTACCCTTCTTCGCTTGCTCAGCATTTTCCACAGTTGTGAGGTAGACAGAGTAAAACATTTTGGAAACATTTAAATCAAAAGACAAAAACTCATTTATGTGACATACTGTTTATGCAACCAATTTTCAGTTAATTATACTAATAAACACAACCAATGGTGTGCGTCTAATCCAAATGACTTACATTTGGATCTGTAATGCACGGTGTGGCATCTCGGCGGCGGCTCTGCCTTCCTAATTACACTCTTCTTTGCTCGTGAAGTCCGTTTACATTTCTTTACTAATCTATAAACAGCGTATGAAAGGTGGGGTTTCTCAAACCTCCTGGGCAGGAGGACAGTTTGCTCAGTTAAAAATCTGGCTCTTGAGAAAAAAAGAACAGAAGCAGGACTAGGCGAACACTGCAAATTCTAATCACTCTGCGGGCACTTCATGTTTACACAAGATTGGCACGGATCACTTGGTATGGGGCAATTTTAGCTGATAGAGGAGTTGGCCTTAGAAACTTAGGACGCCCAGTATCACTTCACTGAATAAAAGTGTGCTTGTGTTTAATTAACTGAATATGGCTTTTAAAAAGGGACAGTCTCAGAATCTACTTATCCCATTACAATATCCTGAACTGTACAGTGTACACTAGAGAAGAGCAAATTGCCATGATTAGGGAAGCACGCAGAGCTGCAGGGACAATGTGACGCACTGGTGTGGGTTCTGCAGCCAACCAACATTTTACTATTCTGTGGGTGCTCTGATTTTTTTCTCTGGGGATACCTGCAAACCAGGTGAGCTTAGTGTACTGAGAATATCATTGGATATATATCTATATCCTAGGTATAGAGAAAGTGGAGAGACTGGCGGGAAAGATTCTTTTAGTGAAGATGAAAACTTAGTTTTGGATGGGCACTAAGAAATCAAATATACTAACAAGATTATGATCTGAAAATACAAATACAATGTTTAAAGAAGTTGCTGGCATAGAAAGCCGAGGTGAGCTACATAGGCAGAGCTGGCAGAGAAAGTCTAGGGAGACTGTTCAGTGACGCAGAGGTGAAATGGCCAAGGCAGACATGAGCTTAGTCTTCAGTACCGGAAGTCTGGAGAGCGGCAGGCAGAGCTGAGGAGAGTGACGTTCTGGAGAAGCCAGGACTTGTGCTGGGTAAGCAGGTGTCACAACTGGGAAGTAAAAAACACTGACTCTATATCCTGAACCTGAGAGACCCACAGGTTACAAGAATCACCATGTGTGCCCCTGAAAAGAGCCAAAGGGAAGATGAAGGGTCATCCCGAGGGACAGTGGCACATTGCTGTCAAGGCCAGGAATGGGAACAGGGAGGGGGGGGGGATAACAGCTGACCAAGGAGGGAGCGTTCCAGAGGACATAGGGCTGGAGAGGGTGATGTAGACAGTGGTCAGACTACACAGAGGAACTGCCTGAGGGATGAGGGTGGCGACTAACATGCTAACTGGACAGGTGTGGAAGTCTTGTGGCTGGAATCCACTCCCTGGGAGATGGGAGACATTTACATCTTACAACCTCTAAAAGCTTGTAGCTTGTCAAGCAGCAGCAGGTGTGCACAGCCAAGCACAGCTGTCCGTTAGCCTTCAAGGGAAGGACACGCCCAGCTTCAGTGTCACCTGTCCCAGCTGTGTCTGACCTGTTATTAGGGGATTTTACTCAGCATGTGACAGCTGGAGGTGAGCAGGTTTTGGAGCCAGGGTCCAGAGTTACTGCACCCAATGACATTCTCCAGAGATCACCAAATAAATGACAACCAGAAGGAAGTGAAAAATCAAAGCAGGCAGAAATAGGGGGTGCACATCCGAAGACAAGAAAGAGAAAGGGCACAAGCCATGCCTGGCCTGAGTTCAATTTCCTAACCAGAGTGTCCTTTCTCTAACTAAAAAAATATTGCAAATGACCAGAGGATGAAAGCCGGTTTCCTTTATGGGGCAGAGAGGTAGATTGTTCTGCCCACCACATTCTACTCTGTATGCTCCAAGGATTCATATATCCATCCTAAGTGCAAAACAGTGTGGCCAAACCCAATATCCAGAGAAGTTTCAAGACAATACAACATTAGCTGTATAATCTAAATCTCATCTTCGCAAACAACAAGGAAGGCCCTTCTTCTGATAACAGGAGGTCTCTGTCAACTGTGAACATTATTTTGTGAGCAAGTTTTATTCTATTTAAAGTCCCTGACTCTGACTGTGTCTTTAAGAGTTTTCCTTTTCCACTATTAGGGTATGAATTTCTGATCTTACATCAAAGTCTTTGATACATTAGGAATTGATTTCTGTTTAGGGTGCGACCTAAACAGATCATTCTCCTCCATGTGGGAAGCCAGTAAATCTACTGTGTCCGTGTCAGGAAAGTAGAAGAGAAACTCTAAAGATGATCAAGAGAGGCCAAGAAAATGGAGGCAGGGAGGACTTAGTGGAAAATGGCCAGTTAGCACCACATATGCACAAAAGCTTGGAAAAAACCCAAAAATTTCTAAAATACAAGACAAAACAAAAATCTCAGGTGTAAATTAAATATGGACAATGACCCCTGGTAAGACCTAGGCTTAGGTAAATTCCTCTCCATCTTGTGAGCTATAAATTCAAAGCAAATTATCTTCTTCCAAAAGATAAAGCTGTGACAGGCACGGGGTAGCAGTTATGGGGGTCTCATTCTGCAGGTAGACAACAGAAAAAGGAAAGGTCTCACTCATCCCAGATACAGAACTCTGACTTCCGGGTTTTACCCTAGAGTCACTATCTCCGCCCTCACACTTGCACAGGGTATTCTTTCATGAACTCATCCTCTGCTGGTTGACTGTCAATGCGCCATGGCATCTTACACTTCATCTTCTCTGCTCTTCTCCGTTCACGGTGGGAGTGTCTGTGACGATAAACCATTCTCCACAACCCTGTGTGGTGCCAGCAATTGCTGCTGTTGAAGGAGCCAGTCCTTTGCAGATCTTTCCTGGATCACATGACCTCTGGTTGCTGCTGAGATGGCTGAAGAATTTGTTTGCAGTTTGCCTCCGGCCGTCCTAAAGAAATATGGCTTTCTCCCTGAAGCATGCTTTCCCCACTGGGGATAAAATTTTAGTGCCATTTGCAAACTGATAGGCTGAGGTTTCCCCAAATCAACTTATAATTTTCCCTATAAATGTTTTGTTTTGTTGTTACTTAAGAGAACCATGAAGAAGCCAGGCCACACTTTGCTTGGAATTCAGTAAATACTGGTCCATCTATTATATGCTTTCCATAGAACTGTGGAAAACATTTCGGCTAATTTGATACTATGACATACAAAAAGATGGGCTTTTATTGCTTCAGTTTTCAGTTACATATTCTTAAAAGTGAGCCTTAACAGGGCTATTTTTAATCTCCACATCTTCATAAACACTAGGTTAAAGCAATCTCAGCTTTTGTTAGCATGGATCTTAAACTTCTTTGTGCCTATACCCATTATCCAGTTCCAAAGTGAATTACACCTCTTTAGACGTCTGTTACAGGAACATGACATCTCCTAGGCCCGAAGACTAGAAATTAGTCCCATTGGGCCAGAACCAAAATTTCAGCTCTGCTTACATTTACACAGAGACTTCAGGGGAAAACATTTCTTCATCCCTGACAGGTTCTCGGGGTACTAATCCCTTGTAGCTTCTGACCACATCACCCCAATCTCCATCTCCATCTTTACAATTGCCTTCTCCCACTGTGTGACAGATGCCCCTAATCTAGGCCATTATATGGATACTTGTGGTGGCATTTAGTACTCACTGGGCCAATCCAAAATAATCTCCCTATATCAAGGTCCTTAAGTTAATTACAACCAAAAAGATACCTCTGATAATATTTACTGGCCCCAGGCATTGAGATGCCTATATAGTTGAATAAGAGCCTTATTTACCTTACCAAAACCATACTGCAGAGGTATAGTATAATAATTACTAACAGTTTATCATGCCTATAAACAAATATTGACACAGCTTTCTCAAAGTGACCATTTTATATTTAATATTGCAATAAAATGCTGCAAAATTACTTTGTTCTTGTGTTAATGTGACACATTTACTCCTGAGTTTTCCATTTGCAAATAATTATAACTACACACATGATTTTGAAATGAGGCCGATAGTACATGAAGTACAGTAAGCGCTAGTGAGTTAGCAAATGCAAGTAAGTGCCGATATTTCAATCGTCTTCTGCAACAAGTAAATACATAGGAAGTTACACTAAGTCTTATAAAGCTATTCTTACCTTTCTTCCTTGGGATAAGGAAGAGCAGGGTGACCCAGTTTCTCAAGGAGAGCACTGGCAGAGATGGTTTCAGTAGAGTAGGGGCAGCTAAGATCCTGGAAGTAAGTTCAGCTTCCCTAAGAAGGGACGTGCCTTGAATAGTTTTTGCTAAGTTGACCTAGGGATCACAACCCTAATAAGGCAAGTTCTTTTCTGTTTTTTCTGACAGAGCAAAACAGCACTGCATTGCATAAACCAGTATGCTAAACTCGTACTTAATAGTGAAAATGAAAACAAAGTAACTATTTGCAAAATCATAGCCTAAGAATGATAATTCACACTTCCTAGTTTGAATGTAGCAAGGCTACCTAGTCTGGCTTGTTTAGCACACAGGTACAAAAGGCCAGGTGTAGGCTGTCGAAGATGGCCCTGGGAAACACTCTATTTCCTTCGAGTTCATGCTTTTCCCAGAAGGGCTCATTTAGCAAGTCTGAACCACCAAACAAGCATCAAATACTTAAAAGTGTCCAGTCTTGCATGAACTCAGCCAGCTAGCGGATGCCTAAGTGACAAAGTTGGCTTTGAATAGTTTCTTATGGCACATGTTTACAGCAGCTTCTCTGCTGGGTCTAAAGAGAGGATTAACTGCAAGAGACTGCCAGGTTGGAAAGAGTCCTATAAACACAAGACTCCAAATGCCCCCCTGTGTTTACTGCGGTCCATCAGGGCCAGAGGCTATTCCACCAGCGTACCTGCTTGCCTTGGAGGGCAAGTCCTAGTGCACACTATGTTTGACTAAGGACTCACAGTCAATACTAAAAAATTTCTGTGCGGAACCTCCTCTCAGATGCTAGAAATTTCTATATCTTTTGGGGAGTGGAGGAACACTGTTGGCAATAGAACCCAGTACTGTACCCACCAGTCAAGTGTTCTATCAACGAGTTACATTCTCAGCTCAAGACAGTCATATTTGTATCTGACAGCAAGTGGTTACATGGCTGGGTTCATGTATATCAAAGCTTGTAGAACTACACACTTTAATGTATGTCAATCAAAGAACATGTACCCCAAATTCTCCATGCTTTCTTTCCATTAAGACATACCATTTCCTCCTTCTGGTACTGCTCTAACTGTAACAGTGTGATTGCATACTCAAACTGTCCACTGTATTTGCAGTAACATTTTTCTAAATTAATATACTAAAAGTTGTCATTGACAGAATAGACTTATTTCCTTGAAAGAATATACATGCTTCAGCAGGAGTGCTTGTCTGCCTAGTACTTTCTGCCAGGTTAAACAGTATCTTTTACAACAGTGATACCATTATGAAGTAATATGTTACTGTCACGCGGTTGTACATTTTAATATCATTGTGTATGAACTTAAAGTTTGCATAGTCTAGTGGTTCTGTTCTGTAAGTTAACAAACTGTAGTGTAAATAAATGAAACTATTACAATAAATTTCTAAATATCTTTGTGAGTGTGTATGCCTCTCTATAAAAAAACAAAAATCCAAACAAACAAAACTAATCAAGACATTAGTTTCATTTTCCTTTAAAAAAAAATCTATGTGCCTTCTAGTTTGTTTTCCTACCTTATTGCACTGGCTACGATATCAAAAAGGATCGCTTCAGCATTAAGTACAATGTTTGTTGTAGGCTTCTCCTAACAGAATTCATCCTAATTTGCTAATACATGAGGATGAATGGGTCTTGAATTTATAAAACACAAGTTTCTTCATCTCCTGAAGTAATCACATACATTAACTCCTATTGATATGGTGAGTTTACACTGCTTATTTTTCAACTGTTAATCCAACCGTCTATTCTTGTGAGCGCCACACTTGATCTTAAAGATGCAAACTTGGTCATAAGTCATCAACCCCTTTTTAAGAAGAGGATTGAAATGTGAGAAGTTTTGTCTTGTTAGGTCTCACTGATTTTGATTTAAAGTAATGTTACAGAGTTAGAGAAACGGCTCTGGGCTTAAGAGCACTTGTTGCTTTCTCTTCTAGAGGACCAGAGTTTGGCTCCCAGCTCCCACACCAGGCAGTTCACAACTACCTAACTCCTACTCCAGGAGACCCAGCATCCTTTTCTGGCCTCCCTGGGTACCTGCACACATAAACACAAAAATAACAATAAGTCTTCTTTAAAATATGTCATGTTACAGTTACTTTGCATGTTAAGATAGAGTTCAGTTTTTCCTTTCCTTTGTTAGACTGATTTTCTATGTCCAAATACCGCTCCCCCATTTTAAAAGTGGTTCTTGTATAAGGCCTCTCAAGAGGAACACGGGATGTACTCACTCATATTTGGATTCTAGCCATAAATAAAGGACATTGAGCCTATAATTCGGGTTCTTAGAGAAGCTAAATAAGAAGGAGAACCCAAAGAAAAACATTTAGGCATCCTCCTGAATATTAACCTTCATCAGGCGATGAAAGGAGACAGAGACAAAGACAGAGACCCACATTGGAGCACCGGACAGAAATCTCAAGGTCCAAATCAGGAGCAGAAGGAGAGAGAGCACGAGCAAGGAACTCAGGACCGCGAGAGGTGCACCCACACACTGAGACAATGGGGATGTTCTATCGGGAACTCACCAAGGCCAGCTGGCCAGGGTCTGAAAAAGCCTGGGTTAAAACCGGTCTTGCTGAACATAGCGGACAATGAGGAC
>NW_026067899.1:11954992-11971379 GCF_014885135.2 Alexandromys fortis
ACAGAAATCTTTAATAAATAAATAAAATATATGAAAGTGGTTCTTTGGCAACATTACTGAAACACATATGTTGTGTTACAATTCTTGCTTAATACTTATCATTTAAGAATGAGCTCAAAGGTCAAACCAGAAAGGTAACTTCAAAGGCCATTCACTAAATAGCATTCAAGCACTGTGGACCTTGTGAGTGAGGGCCACTGTCTGCTGTGAACCAAGTGTATCTTCTAAAATCAGTGTTGGGCAATACAGGAGCAATTAAAGAATCAAGCGACGTGGCTCATGCTTGCTTGAGGCTTTGTCAATCTAGTTTAGGCCAGACATTTTTCCTCCAAAACACCAATCTGCAGCCATTCTGTGAAGTTACAGGCCAAATCTTTTTCTGTCTCTGTGGGGCTAAAGCACACTCCTGGTTCCACCGATAACCTGCGCCCTCCTGGGTGCTGCCCAGCTCACTCTGCTATATCTACCTCCTATCCTCTCCTGCACTGCACCACTACAAAGGTAATTTTTAGCTCACGAATCTAACACCTCACTTGGGCTGCCTACTGTGGTGACGCTATGTCATTTCTTGGCTCCTGCCCTAAACTGATACTTTCCCCAACCCAGCCCCACATTTCTTTCCTGTAGACTGAGAAAGCAGCCAATCAAATTGCCTGTGACGACTTTGTGCAGAAAGATTGCACAAAGCATGCAGTTTGGGGTTGACTGGTAGAGCCTACCCCTTTGCTATGGAGACATCATCAAATGAGCATGCTCTCTTACACACATGCCACAAAGAAGTTACACAAGACAGTGTTCACATCTTGCAAAAAGAATGCTGCACAATCTGAAGATATGCTATATCTGAGCCAAAGAAGAGCATGACAAAATAAATGGAGAAAGTGGCTCATATGGAATCTAAAAATTATTACTATTTGGCATTTATCTTATTCTTATTTATGGCATTCAAATATATTATAAGTCAGGTATGGTGGTAGCTACTCAAGAAACTGAGGCAGGAGGGTCACTGACACCTAGTTAAAGGTCATCTTCAATGGGTACTGCAGCTACTCTCTGTCTCACACAGTAAAATATTTTAAAAAGGAAAAGTACATTATATTGAACCCTCTACTTAAAATCCAACTCAAAACACAGAAGAGTGGCACAATTTGGCACACAATTTAGAATAATCTGACAGTCTACTACACAGAGCTTGATAGTTGGTATCCAAATGCTGACATCTACTTCCAGATATAAACTACCGAAGAAACGCAATTTAAACTGAATTTAATTTTTTTCTAGATTCAAATCAGCAAAATCAAGCCAATGTCAGTATCCACCTCTGCTAAAAATATGATTCAAATTTTGTAGCCCTGTCAAAAATACTGCATATAAAGTTTCTTTGACTGATTATGAGAAATTGAACACAAAGAGTAAAAAATGAGCTGTGGGAATTAAATGAAGAAAGAAATCATAATTTTTGGCATTTATGTAGGGATTTTGCCTTCATAGACTTTCCATAATCATTAAACTAATTAAATTATGCAATGCACTTGTGGAATCTCATCATGAGCTCATAACTAGGAAGAAGTATGGCATCAGGCTTGGGTAGAACACAGTCCTAGGGGGTATATTTGCATATACATGTATTTATGTGAATGATTATAATTATTATATGACTAGAAAATGTGAGTTTAAATAAGTACACAGATTTGAACCAAATGCAGGAATGATGAGGAAAATCTGAGCTTCTGCACTTACTTAGACCCCATAATTGTACACTCTGTTATACAAAACAGCATTAGGCTAGGGAGGTTTTATTAGAACTCGGGAATACTTGGCAAAGGTGCATGCCTTCCAGCAGTTCATAACATAACATAACACAACATATTAAAATTAAATATTCACATATTAAAATTAAAAAGCTCTTCTCTTTCTCCACTCTTAGATACAGCAACAGAAGACAGCTCTGTTGATGGAAGTGTATGAGGAGCATGGGGACACAGAGAGAAAACAGCTCTTGGGACTTAGGGAACAGGGAGACCTAGCTGTCTGGAAAGGAAGCTGCATTCCCAACAGGGGGTGGAGTGAGTCAGGGGTAGGCGGGTGGTGGTTGCAATTTCTCAAGCTTTAAAGTTGATTGAAGTAATGCTCAACTGGCTAGTGTTGGTATGGTGTAGGAGGTCCTTCTGTTTGTGTTTCTTTCATTGATTAATCAATAAAGAAACTGCTTGGCCTAATAGGGCAGAACTTAGATAAGTGGAGAAGACAGAACTGTATTCTGGGAGGAAGAATACAGCAGTTAGAGCCAAGACGCCATGGTTCTTCTGCCCAAGATGGACACTGGTTAGACTCATGCCAGTAAGCCACAGTCAAGTGGCAATACACATTAATGGAGATGGAGTAAACTAATATGTGAGACTAGAAATAATGGGCCAGGCAGTAATATAATATGGTTAATACAGTAATAATACAGTTTCTGTGTGATTATTTCGGGTGTAAGCTAGCAGGGCAGCCGGGACCAAAAGCAGGCCCTCTTTCCTGTAACACTGGTACCTCCAAAGTTAACGTGGAAGACATGGGTCAGACCTGCCCACTTTCACACTCTGGGCTTAAGGTGAGGAATGACTCTGGAGGGATGAATCTGGGTGCTCAGTGGTACCGTGCACTCATGGGTAAAGGACAGAACCAGATCCCAGTCCCATGCCTGAGTGGCCTTTGAGAGTAAATGCTCCTGGTGGGACACTGGAGTTTCATTTACTCAACTCCAGTTCCCATAGAGGAGACCTCACTGCTGTGGCCCCCTATTTTCACCCACAGATCAAGAGGGCTGGATACATGCAGCTTTTGACCCCCTAAAGTTTCTGCAGGGGATGAAAGCAAATCCACAAACAGTTCTGCGGGTGGCAGAAGAGTTGAAGCAGAGGCAGGGAACATTCTGTGTGTGCCTCCTTGGTGACAGAATCTGGCTTCTAACAGTGTGTTCGATTTGGACACCTTCACTAAACAGTGCCCAAAGAGATTATTCTCATCATTTCTTCTTGTTGCATGCCTAACAGCAGGACGAAGAAATGTATCATGACATTTGAAGGTAGCTTGCAGGGGTGAAAAGGAGATATTTAAGTGAAAGTAACAGAGATATCTAATTTGAAAGGTTGAGGTCTAAATTACTCTGATCCTTATTTATTATACGTCAAATGAAAATAACCATATTCTCATTTTTGCGGGTTATAACGTAACAATGCTTTGGGTAACAATTTTTACAAAATTATTTCTTGATTTCTAAGTGCTTTACTTCTCAAGAGCCTCCACATGCCCCCTACTATTTAATCTTCCTTTTTTTTTGCTCTGCCCCCCCCCCCATCTCCCATAGTCTTGGCTGCACTGGACTTTGCTCTGTAGACCAGGTAAATAAATACTCTTACCTGCCTTGTTGGACTGGCTTACAGACTCTATATAGCTAGGAGTGGTCTGCTCTGATGAAGCAGTGACCACAGCCAAGAAGACAACTCTATGCCTCGTGAGTTGGAGGACAGTACCAGATCCTAATTGTTTGTGAGTCCTGTAGCCCCCTACAGCTACTTAACCATTTAAATCTCAGTTCTCACATATTCAGAAGTGCAACAGCCATAATACCTAAGTTGCAGGATGATGAGGAATTACCAATACACAACTTCAACATTAGGGCGGTAATGCCTGTTAGCACTGACCTGTTAACTTCTCGGGACTGTTAAAAAGAATGCTTTAAAAACATGGCTGCCTTGAGTCTGCTCAGGCAAAGCAAGGTGCTTGCTTTGCTTGCTGCTGAACCTGACAACCTGAGGTAGAACCACCAACCTATATGGTGGAAGAAGAGAGCAGACGCCCAAGTAAGTCATAGTATGACCTCTACATGGCAAATGAACTTGTACACACTAACACACACACACACACACACACACACACACACACACACACACACAATCCTGCACACCACAGGCATTTTCAGCTGTGGTAATAAGGTAAAGTGAGGCTCTGAAGAGCGCAGGCGGCATCTGTGTCACTCCGTCTGCTTTAATATGCTTCAAAGAGCTGGGGCTACCAACGGTGTTGTACGCGTGTGCATGTGTGTACATACGATGGGATACAGTGTATGCATAAGTGTGACGTGCGACTGCTGGACTATTTGGAGGGAGTTAACTGAATCAATTCTTCAAGTTAGTTATAGTTTTGCTCATACAGAAACCAGGAAATTTTTAAATTCAAAATCTTAAATAGGATTTAGTCAACAAGTATTTCAAACTCTTTGAATGTACCAGGTGCTCTGCGGGGTACTAAGAAAATGCTGGAGGAGATAGATGAGTTTTCGGCTTAAAGACCAAAATGTTTCAGGTTCAGAAACCTTTTGTCTACCCAGAAGAGAAAAGTTTCCGTTTTAATTTTACTTTGAAATGTGCTCACTTCCAGTTACAAACTGTAGAGGAAATAATTTTCAGGCAATGGGGAAAATTGTGCTCAGCAGGCTTACAAACACAACTTGAGATTCTGAGTCGTTTAGAGAGAAAACTAATAGCTGTAACAAAAATAAATTGAAATTGAAAACCCCAGATTAGATTAATAATTTCCCTAAACACAGGAAGAAAAAAGAAACAAAACATTTAGGATCTCTCTGCAACATTAATGACTTGGTATATTTAATAATTTCCACTACTATTTTACAAGGTGGTGAGAACATACAAAGACTTAGTTTATGACATTTAATCAGTATTTATAAAATGCAGGAAATCAGTATTTTAGAGCTTAAAGATAAACTTATATATAAAAAAATACTTTAGAAATGTATTGGGAACACTGGGAACAGATTATGTTGTAGCCTCTGCAGTACTTTCTTACTATATATGTATGAAATAAGCAAAACTGTTCCAAGAAAATAAGAACAGGAGTAATACTTCTGATTTTGGTTCTTTATGGTCCGCTAACCCAATATCAGCCCAGTATGAATTAGACGGTAGAGTAGAGATGGCAGCCCCAGCAGGATCAGGTATCACGACTTTCTCAACTTTCTGTGGCCAAAGCTACTGGCTGGCATTGGCTATTTCTGCTGGGCCCACTGCTGCTCACTGGAGTCACAATTCCCAGTTTAGGAGCAGCCAGGACCACGTTCCACTCACGTGAAAAAGGAGCCTCTTCTAGCCATGCTCTTCCAGAGAATGATGTGTGTTGCCCACCAGGTGAACTGCAGGGAACTGAAAGTGGCCTGGCCCTCCAGGATGGCAATGACAGTAAAGCCCTCCAAACTTGCTGCTCAGGGGACTGCTTTCATGACTGATGAATATATTTCCATATTCTTTAGCCAAAGTATCAGCATGTCTCTCTGTTAATGGATGCAAACCCTGACAGTTTTCTGACAGGAAGCACTGTTAGCGCCTGGCTGGCTCACTCCTATTCCAAACTCAGAACAACCTGAGCAAAACTCTGGCCAATACAGCAGGCTTGACAGGCCTTCCGGACCATGTCCTCCTGCACCACGTTTTTGCTCTGAAGTCGTCTACTACAGGCTGCTTGTGGGGCTGAAGGAGACAGGTTTGGGGCTCATGCAACCATTCTGGAACTGAGCACTTAGCCATGACTGGGGTCCAATCAGAACTGGAAGTTTAGGAATCAACAAACACCAGATGAGTATATTTTATGACGCAGATCCTATTTTCAGGAAGAAATGCCCGTATTGTGTGCAGGATAGTTTTGTCAACATGACACAGGCTGAAGTTATCTCAGAGGAGGGAATCTTGATTAAGATAATGCCTCCACATGATCAGGTTGTGGGGCAAGCCTACTGGGCATTTTCTTAATTAGTGATTGATGGGGAAGAGCCTAGCCCATGTGGGTGGAGCCATTCCTGGGTTGGTAGTGCTGGGCTTGATAAGAAAGCAGACTGAGCAAGCCGGTAAGCAGTTCCCCTCCGTGGCCTCTGCTATCAGCTCCTGCCTCCAGTTTCCTGCCCTGCTTGAGTTCCTGTAGAGATTTGGAAGAACCAAACTCTTCCCAACTTGCTCAGGGCATGGTGCTTCAATACAGCAATAACAATCCTAACTAGGACATGCTGGGTTTGTGATTTGTATGGCCGTGGATGCAACTTAGTAAGAATCAAAAACCAAATTTAAAAAAAATTGTAAAGTCGAGCAGTGGTGACACACACCTTTAATCCCAGCACTCAAGAGGTAGAGACGGGTGGATCTCTGTGAGTTCAAGGCCAGCCTGATCTACAAGACCTAATTCCAGGACAGGCTCCAAAACTACAGAGAAACCCTGTCTCAAGAAAAAAAATAAATAAATAAATAAAAAGCTATGTCAACATTCAGAAAAAATAGGCCAGAGATTACTGTGATGATCAGTTTGGTATTGATTTTATTTCTAATGTCTTTCCTTCTTCTAAGAAAAGGTCTCGCCATAGGATGGTCTAGAACTTGTGACCCTCCTGCTTTAGCCTTGCAAATGCTGGAATTATAAATCTACCCCCACCACTAGCTCTAAAGATTTTTCCTTTCCCACTGGCATTTAAGAAATGCCACACAATTGGGAGCTTTCTGGACACATGTTGTGAGCACTTTTGGGCTTATATTAGAATTGAAAATGTTCAAACCTCAAGAAATCATTCCTCTTTGTCAACTTACGTAAGCAAGTGACAAGCAAGTTTTTAGCAAAGTGTGCCAAGATGTTTACAGCTTGAGATAGATTATTAACTATTTGTGTGGGTTTAGTTAATAGGCCATCCAAGCCGCCCAACCTGTGATCCAAACCTGACCCATGCCTGGCATGGCTCACAGTCATTAAACAATTAACAGCTTCTCAAGAACCTGCAGAATGCTAGGTGCATTTCAGGTGAGGGGTTCTAGGCTGGACAAAGGAGTCAGGGGCCATCTTAACTCCGAGATAAAATTGGGAGACTGGGAGGAGTGATCATTCACAGATGGAGATGGAGACAAATGTCAAGTCTAGCAGGAAATAACCATCAGCAGAGTAAACACTCCACGCCGGGGCGGAGGTGGCTTCATTCTGTTCTAAAGGTTTCAGAGACAGTGACACCTGAGCTCCAGCTTTATCACAAAACTTCAGTGCGACAGCCCTGTCCTGAATGGTGACCCGATGCCCTAGCAAATAGGCGGCACTTGCCTAGTATTTCAAGGACCGGCTGTGAGTGAGGAGCCCACAAACTGGGTAACACTATTGCTGGTTTCACAGAAAGGATTCAGGCTAAGAGAGGCAGGGGGGCTTACACACTAGCAGGAAGAGGCCTGCAGGGGTCTACATTAGGCTTTAGGTCTATTTGAAACCAAAGTCTGCATTCTCTCCACTTTATCAAGATGCCCTTAAATTTGCTCCTAAATTCTCTAGGAAAGGACAGGAAACATGATGCGACTTAACTCATCAGCCAGGACTACTCAACGATCACTGTAAATAATAGTGAAAGCTGTACTAAGGTACAGAGGTGCCCATGGCTTCCTCAAGCCTCCGGGGTGATGGGCAATGGGAAAATTTTGGCTCCCCAAAAACACCTACGAGAATTTTCAGCTCAAGCAGAAGCTGTTTTCTTGGCTCAGGTCTTGGTAGCCTCTCTCTGAATGAGTCTTAGGTAGTCACCTGACATTAATTATTCTAGGCTGTCAGGGTGCTTGCCTTTCCAACATGCCAATTCTAAGCTGGAAGGTGCATCAAAACTAAGCGTGGCGGCAGACAAAGCTTTCTCAGGATGCTGAGAAGCTTTATAGGAAGCTCATTTGGGCACTAGCTGACAGTAACAGAACAGCAAACAAGACTTTGCATCTTGCAGTGTTTATGCCCAACACATTCCGTTATTGTGCACTTCAACTCTTCCTGGCTTAAAAGAATCTGTAGCTAGACCTTTTGCAGATAGAGCTGTATGAAAAGTAGCTCCATATATTTTGCATAATGCTAGCAATAAAATAAGATAATCCTAATTACTACATTTGCCTTCTTCTGGGTAGAAATATATCAAAAGGGAAGATTTTGAACCTAACAATATGAGCTCTGCCAGTGCTAATAAACCAGCCTGAGTGATCTCACTTGGCCTGGAGTACATCCAGGTTACAGAAGGCAAGAATAGATTAAGGGCATGCGTGATCACAACCCTGACAAACTCTCGCCTGCTTTGTAAAAGCACCAGTATTTCTTCAGGCGTAGATGTGACTCATGCCATATTTTCAATGAATTATGGCTAGAAGCTGGAAAATATAATTCTGTCTGTACCAATACCTCCTCCCTCCAAAAGAAAGTTGTGACATCATTTCAAAATATATTATAGAGAATGAACAGGTTGCTGTGTAGAATGGGCCAAGGCCTGTACAAGCTGAAGCCCGTGTAGTGTGGTTTTAGCCAAGCTCAGGAGACTGCCATTTTACTTAGAAGGGATCCATGAATTTCATTTTGGCCTTATGAGACAGGGTCTCTGTAACCTACAAAGAACTCAAATTTGTGGTAGTCTTTCTCCTTCAGTTCCCCTAGTATCAGACTTACAGGCAAGAGCAACCAGAGACAACAAAAGATTCTTATTTGAATAAGTCTCTTTTGATGCTAACCTCATATAAATTGGTGTCTTCAATAACAAGGGAAAATAAAGTATCAAGAATAAGGGATCAGAAGAGATGTGTTGAAGTAATTTGTTTTCTTAACGTTGGTTATCTCCCTTCGTCCTTATTTTCTAGGGGTAAAAAAAATCTTGCTTGCTTCCTTGCCTCTTCTAGGTGGCAAATAATGTAATAAGTATTTTTAATGTTCATGTTTGGATTTTGTTTCAACCTACTTTCTACACAAGCACTCAATAAATACTAAAGTTCAGCCACTATGCCAATCTGTAAAATACGGTAGAATTTATAGCTTGAAGTAAGGCATTATCAAAAGTGAGGTTTTATACACTGTACTTACTGTACCTTCCTTCCATAACGATACCTGTATGCCTCCCTCCAAGACAAGGAGAGGATAAATCTGAGGGTGCTGTTAATGGAACTGAATGTTTCCTATAAAAATTTTGAAAGAGTTGAATCTGAAGAACTAGTTTACAGTTCATACCCCACAGGTCTTGAGCCACCTTGAGGACACTTGGTCCACCTAGCATGTGACTGAACCTCTGCACGTCCATGTCTGAAACCCTTCCTGTTGGCCAGGTCAGCAGGCCTTGTCAGTCTCTCTCTCAATCTGGATCCAGACCTTTCTTAAACTGCCCAAATCTACAGCATGAATATGTTATTTCTACTACCTTAATACACGCTGGCCATGCTCCCTTTAAAGACAGGGTATAGTGTAGCCAGGTTGACACCAAACACCATATATAGGCAAGGGTGACCTAAACTTCTGATCCTTCTGCATCTATTCCCGGGGTGCTTGGATTAAAGCATGAACACCACCTGGTTTATGTACACACCATGCTCGCCTGCCATCACAGCTACACATGCTCTACTTTATAGACAAGACAATCCACCATCATAACCACAATTCATCCAACAAGATTCCACGGCTTGTGATCTTACAAATTCATCTTTGTCAACCTGAGCCTATGGCATCTTGCAATTATAATTTTAATGATGTATTTTATTCCTTACCAGTCATCTTAGTTTGTACCTTTAGAATTTATTAAATGCTTTTTGTAGTAAGTGTAGAAAGCACAGGGAGAAAGCATCTTATGTGTGTTCTTGTGCTTTATTATACGTTCACGTAGAAGCTATATACATATGAATATGTACTTCAGTAGTAAAACTGATCATTATTTAAATGTTTCATTTATATTTTCTTTTTCTTGATTATTTTTATTGATTTAATTGAGCTATATATTTTTCTCTGCTCCCCTTCACTTCCTCTCCCCTCCCCTCCTCTTACCCTCTCCCATGGTCCCCATGCTCCCAATTCACTCAGGAGATCTTGTCTATTTCCACTTCCCATGTAGGTCTCAATTAGGGTCCTCATTGTTGTCTAGGTTCTCTGGGATTGTGAACTGTAGGGTTTTTTTATGTTTTGTTTTTCCTTTATGTCTAGAAGACACTTATGAGTGAGTACATGTGATAATTGTCTTTCTGGCTCTGGATTACCTCACTAAATATGATGTTTTCTAGATCCATTCATTTGCCTGCAAATTTCAAGATGCCATTATTTTTTCTACTGTATAGTACACCTTTGTGTAAATGAACCACATTTTCCTTATCCATTCTTCAGTTGAAATGCATTTAGGTTGTTTCTAGGTTCTGGCTATGGCAATCAATGCTGCTATGAACATAGCTGAGCACATATCCTTGTGGTATGATTGGGTATCCTTTAAATATAAACCCAAAAGTGGTATTGCTGGGTCTTAAGGTTGTTTCCTAATATTCTGAGAAATCACCATACTGATATCCAAAGGGGCTGTACCAGTTTGTACTCCCACCAGCAATGCAGGAGTGTTCCCTTTATCCTACCTACTCTCCAGCATGAGTTGTCATCAGTGTTTTTGATCTTGGCCATTCTTACAGGTACAAGATGGAATCTCAGAGTTGTTTTGATTTGCATTTCTCTGATGGCTAGGATGTTGAGCATTTCCTTAAGTGTCTTTCAACTATTTTTGACTCCTCTCTTGAGAGTTCTGTTTAGGTCTGCACTCCATTTTGTTTACTGGATTTGTTCTTTTGATGATCAATTTCTTGAGTTCTTTGTATATTTTAGAATCAGCCCTGTTTCTGATGTGGGGTTGGTTAAGATCTTTTCCCATTCTGTAGGCTGCCATTTTTTCTTGTTGTGTGTGTCCTTTGCTTTATAGAAGTGTCTCGGTTTCAGGAGGTCCCATTTATTAATTGTTTCTCTCAGTGTCTGTGCTGCTAGGGTTATATTTAGGAAGTGGTCTCCTGTGCCAATCCATTCAAGTGTACTTCCCACTTTCTCTTCTATGAGGTTCAGTGTGGTTGGCTTTATGTTGAGGCCTTTGATCCATCTGACATTTTTTTCATATGTTGAATCATTCCTGCATCTCTGGGATGAAGCCGACTTCATCATGGTGGATTATGTGTTCTTATGTGTTCTTGGTTTGCCAGTATTTTATGAGCATTTTTGCATCGACGTTCATGAGTGAGATTGGTTTGTAATTCTCATTCTTAGTAATGTCTTTCTGTGGTTTGAGTATCAGGGTAACTGTAGCCTCATAAAAAGAGTTTGGCAATGTTCCTTCTGTTTCTATTGTGTGGAACAATTTGAGGAGAATTTTTCTCCCAGAGCATTTAAAATTCATTATAATGTATTGCCAGGCACATGTATATAATACAATGAAATTAATATAATTCCACCTGCACTCAACAATCAAATCATTAATTTTTAGGCATTATAAATGCCATTGTAACTAACATCTTTATGCTAATATTCACTACTTTCCATGAACTATGAGATAACAGACATAACCATTTTTAAGGTCTTGATTGCAGACCACTGAGTGTTCTCCAATGTTAGTGTGTTGACTCATACCCATGGGATTGCCCTCACTTCCCTGCTCTTTGCCTGCACTGTTACCAGCACGATGGGTAGATACAGTCTCAGAACTGACCAGTATCCCTGTGGTTACTATATTATTTCATGTGCAAGTTCACACGAAGCTCTGTTTCCATTCATTCCTTTTCTGTGACATCCTCCCTGTCTATCACATGCTTTCTGTTCCCACATTTCCGGAATATGTCCTCAGACACATCATTACCAATGAGTCAATGTCCCTCCCTACCCATCCTTCTGTCTCACCAAATCCTCTGTGAAACTCTGTTGATTCTTTTGCTGCATCTGTGGAGCATGACTTCCTGGAAACCCATCACAGGTTCCCTACTAACGCTGTGGGTTTCTCTGAGTTACTGAGCTTTCCTGGGCATCACTTTCTTTGTGTTGAAATAGTGGTATAATAACAGTTATCTGTCTAATTAGGTGTTTTTAGCAACACGCAACAGAAAACAGCCTGGCTAATTTAAGGATAAATATAAAAGGACACTGGATAGCTTAGGACTATGTGATTACCAACCAAATTTAGAAACATGGGCAATGCACGGAAAAATGTAATTCAATGACTCTGAAAACACTGATTTTTCACTATATTAACTCAACAGGGAAGTTGAACGAGGTGGTACACACCTCTAATCCCAACACTCAGGTGGCAGAGGCAGGCAGATCTCTGTGTGTTCAAAGTCAGCCTGGTCTACATAACGAGTTCCAGAGCAAGCAAGGACTACAATCCTCCTGTACACAGAACATCCTTAGATTGGACCGTGACTCCAGAGGCCATTTATTCTTATGTTATACTGACATTATTTAAAACTATCTTTTATTTTTTTTTTCATTTGACACTGGCAGTAGCAACCGTAGTTCTAATAATAGCACTGGCGGCAGCAGGCAGAGAAGAAACAGCCAAGTGTTTAGAAAGCAGGAGGCCAGTGAAGTGATGCAGGGCTCTGTTCTCGCCACAGCAGAGCTGGCCCGGATGATCTACTGAACCTGGTTTTCCATTCTCTTCTAGCAGTCACCTTGCAGTAGAAATCACCTTGTGCTCTTCTGACAGGAAATGCATTTGTGGAGTTTACCCTTCTTTGTTCTCCCCTTACCCAACAAGTGTCCAGAGGCTTTTATAAGGGGAAACTAAAAGGTTTATCAAGTATTAAGAACTTGTTTTCATAAGAAATATTCAAAATGATAAATAGTGTCACACCACACAATGCATTTTAGGTATAAGCCCTGGTGACCCAGTCTGTACCCCGTAGATCACTGCTCGTATACTTCCCCCCAGCCTTCAAGGAGTCTGTCAGTCAGCTTAGAATGGAGATATTGGTGATTGGCGGAAACACTTTTCCACAGTAAGAATTCACTTCCCTGTTATTCTTTACAAACTGAAATATGAGACAGAAATCAAGATCCCGCAGTTAAAGAGCTTATGCTATATATTTTTTAGAGAACAGTGTTCTTATTAAAAAAGCATGTAAACAAAAATGGTACAGGGCACTGGGAAACAGCTCCAACACTAAAGCAGGAGCCATGAGGTAGCCACAGTCCGGAATGAAAAATGAAGGCAAGACTGACTTAATTCAGCCCTTATGGGGTGGGGGGGGGAAGGACTTAATTTTTATTTTAAAAGAAGGCAATATATGGTATATTTAAGAAGATGAAAACTCGTCACTAAGAGAGATTCATGAAGGAAAGTGGATTCCAGTGAGAAGACAGTCTGGATGTGTCAAGCAAGCAGTGAGAGTTAGAGCGAGTGCCTCCTGAGGGGCTTGCTCACCAGAAGGCTGGAGGCAGAGGCCAGGAGCCCTGGTAGTGAAGGAATGGCTTTAGGGAGATCAGCAGATGAGGCACAGCACTGCTCCAGTAGATGGTCACTTACAGCGAACACTTTGCTGATGGCATGCTGTTTATAGAAAACTCAACAAATGAGACCAGGCCTTAAGTTGGTTACTGGGAGCAGGACGGGGACAGGAATGTGTCAGGGGGTAGAATGATTGGAATACATTATATATATATATATAATGAAACCCATTATTATAATAATTAATATTCTAATAAAACATTTTAAAATTACTAGCTTAATAGTCTAAATATTGAAATGACTTGCACTATATTATTAAAGGAAAACTTATCTTTCAAGAGCCGAAATATTTCAGCACCAATACACTATCCTACTTATAAATGCTATTGTACATCTGAAATATGACTACTGAAGTCTGATCATTAGAAAAAACTGTGTAATGTGCATTTGTCTTCAAGTTTCAGTGAGTCATTTCAATTTGTTTACAAGCTCTTTCTGTTCTATGTAACTCCTAAGCCCTGACAGTTTGATGAATAAATTAAAATTACAAGTTAAGATAGATTTATTTTTAAACTGTTTGAAAAGCCTTTATGTTTTAAACGTTTTTTTCCTAGGAATGCCTGAAACAAAATAATTACAACCTAAATTACTTTGCTAAGGTACAAACAGATCTAATCACTCTGGAAAACAATATACCCATAAAACACACACAAATGAAGTAAGGCCATATGGACTCATCTCTGCAAAGCAGCAAAGATGGCAATCTAGAAAGCAGAGCCGGGAGCATGCTGACAGGCACCTAGAGGAAACTCACACTCTGCCACAGCTAAGAGGCAACTTTGGGCCCTCCCTGAAGGAAAAGTGTGTTTCTGGGATATTTTCTCGGGAGTGATGGGGGAGACAACAAACCCGCCACACAGAACGGAACTCAGAGCAGAAGGAGGCAGCCGTCCATCCAGCTCACGGCTGCAGCAGTCAGTCTCTTCCCATTTAGTGGCATACAGTGTTCCCGTGCAGGGGGAAAACCATCCCACGGATTAATTAACTCTGAGAGGGACTTGTGAACTGGGATCAAGCTGAAAAGGAAACTATAATTTGAAGCAGGAAAATTCAGGGTTGGCTTTAAATGTTAAAAATGCAAAAGTATTCTATGACTTTCGAATGTAAATGAAAAGTGCTGCTGGAAAATTTAAAGTTAAAATACGTAAAGCAGTAAATATACAAATAACTGGCATGGGGTGTGTGTGTGTGTGTGTGTGTGTGTGTGTGTGTGTGGTATGTTGGACACAAGAGGAACCTAAGTGGAAATGATTAGATCTATCGTCCAGTTAATTCCTGTGTCAATTTCTCCCCAATAAAGTATATACTACTATTTGTCCCTGCACGTTCTTGCACGTTCTTCTGAAAGAAAAGTAGGGAACAGGCCACCTTACAGGCCTCCTTCCCAACATCCCTGTTTCCTTGATGAAGAGCTTGCTCCCGGGAGGCTCGTGATAAATATTTTTAATTAGTCAGAAGCAAAGCTTAGCTAAGAGGGTGCATGCTTATCTTTTTTTAGTTCACCTACAAGGATGCATATTTCGACATCTCTGCATGTTGTCTATGTGAGCCTGCTCCATGTGAACAGCTGGATGGAGTTTGTCTACACAAACCTCTACAGGTAAAGGGCACTGTCCCCAAACCCTAGCGTCAGCATACCTAAAAGATGCTTTCAGCTCAAACAGAACAAACACTCAGTTATTCTGAGGTATGACTTGGATAGATCAGGTAGACCTGAGAACGTCACTGGGGTCCAGCTGTTCACTCATTCACAGGACACCAGAAAATGGATGTGCATGCTTGTTGCTAGTTAACTCACAGACACTGTTCTCTCCTGTGAGTTATGGCTCATCTCACCACGCGAGTCTCATCCATGGCACACACAAACTGTCAAGCTTTCATTGTTGACATGCAACTTCAGACGGATCTCTACAGAATCAAGTATAAGTGCTCAGAATTCTTGAAGATAAGCCAAATAATGTCACAAGAGCTCTATCATTTAACCTCATTTTTAACCTTATTTCTATAATAAGAAAGAAAAGCTGTGCAATTTGATCTCACTCATAACACACGTGCCACACTAAGAGAAGATCAGCTTTATCTTGTGCTTCATGACACAGCTCAGACATGGGAAAGTGTAAGTTACAATCAGTACAACTGGTTGGATGATTTAGTGATCATCAGAAGAAATAAGCAAGTTTCTAGTTTCTAATAAGGAAAGTAAAGAAGCTGGGATTGCACTTACAGTACAGAGCTTTCAGCTAAACCGTAAAAGATGCTTGTTTACAGCTCAATGAGAAAGTTTTCTGCATGAGGCTTCAATGTGTCAGAGAAGGCTATTCCGTGTAAATCAACCAGGCTGCATAAAAGGGGGCTGCAGAGGCAGGTGCAGAGCAGTGCAGTTGTTTCAGTTGCAGAGGAATAAAGTAAATAATTGCACTGGAGTATGTTGAGTTCTGGGCTCTCTGCCATACAGGAAGGGCGCGCTATTACTAAAGCTAGGATCACCATGTAAAAATGAAGTAATATCAATAGGACACAGTTGGGCTCCAAATTCCCTAGTTTTATCTTTAATTTTTAAGACTCCCTGGCTCTCGTCTCACTCTTTGATATTTGACTACCACTTAAATAAATATGGGCATAATGAAGGTCTACTTATAATTTCACACAAGAAGCCAGAAGACGTTATCTTGAAAGACGGCATCTTCCTTGAGAGTCCCACAAATGTGCAACACAGTAATCCACTCTCATTGAAAATAAACCAAGTAGTGCACAGGGCACCTCATCTATGAGCACGCCAGAGCAAAGCTGCACACAGCACTCGGGCATGCTTCACCACAACTACCCTTTGTAGCCTATTTTGTGCCATCTGGATTCATCTCAGTCTTAAATATGGAGTCTAAGTTTCTTAAATCACTATCAAAAAAACTAAAGACGGTGGTTTATGTGGTTTATGGGGAGGCAAAAGAAAAAAGCGTCCCCGTGGTAAGTTCAAATAGACTTCATTCTTCATACCATTTACAATAGAAGATAAATGCATCTACTGAGAACACACACACACACACAGAGAGGGGGGGGGGGGGG
>NW_026067899.1:11971430-12050160 GCF_014885135.2 Alexandromys fortis
GGGAGAGAGAGAGAGAGAGAGAGAGAGAGAGAGAGAGAGAGAGAGAGAAATCTTGCATCCATACAGAACTGTGAAATTTGCTAATCCAACTCATAACTGGCCCTAACAGTTTTTATTTTGAAGAATATTTCTAAAACCAAGAAATAGTAGCTCATCTGTTATAAAAATACAGTGTATTCTGCCAATCAATTGATAACACTCCACACATAACCTGTTGCTCACTGCCTCCCTATACTTTTGAAGAAGGTGATAGGCATATTAGTGCTGCAGGGAGAGGACCAATGAGCAAACACTGCCTAAACAAACTCTACAGTCAAAGCATGATGTGTACTTCAAGGCGGACTCCATTATTTTGGTCTTTGGTGTTCACAGGATGCAAGCCCATGGAGGGTACCACGTTTGGACATATTTCTTCCTCTGATGATTGTAGACAGCGTAGTAAGTTAGCTACTCAGCAGTACCAAGTTTGCCAGAGATCTAAACACCATCAGGATATAAACATCACTATCAAGATACAGGACAGTCCTTGCCTGTGAAGTCATCTTGGACTTTTGGGTTCTTATTGAGAGACGAGTTAAACAGCAGAACTTGCCAAAAGATGATCCAGATTACAGCCAACTGGTGCTTGTGGCTGAATTGACATTTTCAGTAACTTCAAATTCAAGTACAAGGAGCTTACTCCTCTTATTTCTAGGAACTAACTTATTTTTCATAGAGCAGAATACCCAAATAAATATCACAACCCATCCATTTACGATCCATACTTAATTGTCCACAAATTTGGGTATGTAGGAAATGAAAACTGTAACATCTGTGTCAATGCCAGCAGATAGTAAACAAAACTTTATAGTCAACTATGCAGATGGATTTGATACCTAGATTAGCATGGGTGCAGGACAATTAAAGGGTCTTAAGAACAGGAATGGACAGCTGGGAGAGATGTGGGACTCTTGCTTATCATGTTTCTCTGAATTTGACTACAGGCTCATGGCTTTCACAAAACAGCAAGTTGGTAATGAGGCTATCCAACAGTACTGAACTCCTCTTTGGACAATCATTTATTGCAAGACTGATATAGTAGGGGGTACTGGGAAGAGGAACTTGTAACACACATATAAAACACCACTCTGTCCTTAGGGAGCCAATTATGGAAGCCCAGAGAAGCACAGAACAGTCACGGCCGTGCTGTAAAGCATAGGGATCAGGAGAGATGTGATTTCAGGCCTGCAGAACATGTCTCCATAAAGGAGCTAGCCTTTGATCCGAAGCGGGTTCTTCCCATCTGCCAGAGGGAGGACTTTTCCTGGACCTTGCTGACATCTATGTTGAAAAGCTATCATTTCATAAAAGGAGAATATAAATTCCAACCCGTGCTCGGGAGCAGCCACATGGCACCTGTTGCCAGAGGACCCTAGAAAGCACAGCCACTAGAGAAAGTTCTTTGTTTTTATGACACCTGGAAGCCAACTCCAGACCTGGAACAGACAGGTGGCTGCGGAGGCCACTGTGGGCTGTTTGCCCATTTCCTGCCCTGCCATGTCCCATGAATCACCCAAGAGGAGGAGGACATTTTGAGAGGCTTATGATTTACTTCACTGAAGAAGAATCCAGCAGTTTCCCTCAAAATTTCGGTGAGTGGGAAAGGCTCTCATTTTACAACTCCTTCCTCAACTGCCTCGACAGCGTCAGTGCGTGAGGATGCAATAAGTCAGCAAGTTAATATTTTAGTTTTACATGACCATCTCTCATAATCTACACAGAAAACTGTTTCCAATTGTGAAGCTGCCATGGAGAGACCGTGAACGCTCGAGGCCTTCTGTCAAATGAGACACTAGCAGAGCATCAGTACCGTCCAGTGCTCAGACAGGGCTTTACTCTGCTGATAGCAATGTCCAAAAGAAGGCTCACAGACTCCCCGAATAAACCAAAAGCAAACCCAGCAGCCCCTCCTTGAAGCACTTTATAAGTAGAGGGGGTAGGGGTGGGGGTAACTGCCCTTCCTAGGTGCCAAGTACTGCAGTATACATTTTACATGTGTGAATTCTGTCACTCACTGTCAATATACCCATTCTATAAATGAGAACACCGAGGTGTACAGAGACAAAAACAAAAACAAAACCACAACCTCAAGATGACACAGCAAGCAGAGACGCCAAGAGAGAAGGTGGAGCCATCTATCCAACTGCAGTGAAAGTGTACTTCCTGTGCTCCAGCACGAGGGCCTTACTGAGATGGTGCCGCCATCCATCCAGGCCCATCCCCGGGGAACAGCAGAACTGACTTGATCATCCACAGCTAGGATCAGAAGAAGGCAGCAAGGCTTTCTAAGTAATTATAACATCCATCTAAGAATACTGGTCTTTGACATATGACATTATCAGCAGCGATCATTTCACTGGTGTATAACATGTAGGCTTAGAGAGAACTCTGACTAGCAGTTCAGCACTGACCTTAGAATCAGAAGGCAATCAGCATTGTCTATTCCTGTGCTCGATCCCATTGGGTAGACGACAGGAAATGGCATGTTTTATGGTAGTACCAAGAAGCTTTCACTCAAGTATATGTTGCCTACTTCTAGAAAATCTTATGGAAGATATAGTTAGCTATTTAAAACCAGACATGTTTCTTATCCATGAGACAGATGGGGTTCTCGGAGGGAAATGATTGAACTCCTAAGTGCTGAGTACTGACAGTTTTGAAAAGAAACTATGTATGGAAACACAAATGTGTATTAATGAACTCAAACTCCTCAGGACATGAAAAGAAACAAAGATAGCAGAGAGTGTCTTTCAAATAACTAAGTTATCTGGATAACAGATGATGATGCTTTCAATACAAAATACGGACCACCCTTTGCTACCTGGAGAAATTGGAATCCGACTCGCAATATCACACAAAACAATTCATTCAGACACAATGTATCACCAAAAGATACCATTTTAAAGTCATCTGAGGCCAGCACAGAATTCCCTAGTGAGAAAGATCACAGCAGCTTTCCCTATGATCTTCAACACACACAGCTCTCTAGTTTCCAGGCAAAAGTCAGTGTCCCTGCCGCCACGTTTCGTGCACGTGGTTTCCAGTTTGCAGTAAGTTCTGGGCATTTTGATCAATTTCCCATGGATTTCCTCAGAAGAGTGCACATGCCCCTTCACCTTGCTGCTCCTGAGGTCAGACCCTGGCAGCCACCAAGGGCTACAGCAAAAGCCACTTCTCCTCACTGAACGGCCCTCGGCCCTGGGAGTTAAAGTCCAGAGTAAACGAAAACATTCTGATGATACTATTCTCCTATCAATGGGGATTAAATCTAGGGTATCATACATGTAAAACAAGCACCTGGGCTGGAGAGATGGTTCAGAGGTTAAGGGTCCTGGCAGCTCATCCAGAGGACTGGGGTTCAATTCCCAGCACCCAGATGCAGCTCACAACTGTCTGTAACTCCAAGATCTGACACCCTCACACAGAAATATATGCAGGCATAATACCAATGTACATAAAATAAAAATAAATAATTTATATAAAAACCTAGATGAAACAAAACAACCGAACTCTGATATATGCAGGCATAATACCAATGTACATAAAATAAAAATAAATAATTTATATAAAAACCTAGATGAAACAAAACAATTGAACTCTGGCGCTGGTCCTTTAAACTCCGACTCTGTTGTGTTCTAAACTCATTCTGACGGTCTTACTGGAATAGTTTCTAAAACTGTTTTTCTTTAAAACAAAGCTCTAATGCCAGGTATGGAACAATCCCATGTAGAGTTCCTACTTCAGGCAATGGTGAAGTAAGGGAGGCTAGTGTCCCCTCATCCTTTGCCATCGTCAGTCTTGTGTGCTGCAGATGCTAGTTTGGAAAACACTAGAACATTCAGTTTGCTTCTCTTGATATAAAAACACCCAGTATTTTAATTGTTAGATTTAAAAAGAAAAAGAACCAATATATTATTTGAGCAGAATAACCTTCACGGAGGGCACACAAATTCTTTTGGAGGCAGGTAGAAACTATTCCTAGAGGACAGATACATCTGCATGTACCTTAAGCCTTTAAATCTTAAAAATTAAATCTGAGAGCCCCAGTTTCTCTAAGTAGTAGAGACAAGGCCTAACTTAGAAGGTCGCTTGGGTTGAAAGGACAAAGTATTAGTGCCTTAAAAACCAACATAAACACGAGATGGGAGCAAATACGCACATGTGACAAACTTTAGAACTTGAGCTCACAAGATGAACGACTGCGGTTCAGACAAACAAACAAATACAACTTGTAACCCCCACCCCCAACCACAGAGATGATCCTAGCTCCTAGGTTAAAATGCTCAGAGAATCTAGACAGCACAGGCCAGGGTCCTGATGGACAGTCAGCATTGTGAGAGACGCTGCACACAGCTCTGCGCGCATGCACACACTCTGCAATGGGGGACACAGACACCGATCACCATCAAGGTTGTCCTTACTTGCAGATGCACAAGTATCCTGCATGTTCCGATGCTGACTGGCAGCTGGAGCAGCTCTACATGCCAGTCATCCCAATGTACTCAGGGATGTAAACACCTTATAATTAGAAAACGTGAAGGCATCAAGGACGTTAGACAAATTGAAAACACATCCAAAGATTAATTTTTAAAGGCATTGAAGAAATGTCATTGCAAATTTCAACAAAAGGGTGTACCTGCTCCTTCACGGAAGCTAGTATAGTGGTGGCTGTGGTCTCGGGTTCCATGCCTGGGCCAGTGGAGACAGCTTCCTGGTGGGTCTGTGGGTGCCCCTCCTCCACCAGTGAGGCCTGTTCAGGGGCGGGCATTCCTCCTGCAATCAAGCAGGCAAAGGGTTAACACTGCTTCCTGAGTGCCTCAGGGGACTGGGATTTGCTGATGAGCCCCACTGTAGTTGGTTCCTAAGAATCACAGTGGACTTCCACAGAATGATGACAAATCTAATAACAAAAGAATAAACACCTGATAATATTTAAACATCATCATATAAAGTGACATTAAAAGGGCTGGAGGAGGGCTCTTTAAATGACTCAGTCTTCTAGGAAGTATGTACACAAAAGACATCTACAAACATGAATTGACAGAAAACTACTTTATCGATTGCAGAAGCTTAGACGACAGACTCAAAAAGAATTGAAACTCAAGAAAAGCTTGAAAGCTAACAAATAAAATTCTATGGTATTGAAAACAAACTCTGTGCCTTAACAACTTATGAGGAGGACACCCCAGGGCGCTCTCATGACCTGGTTTTCTTTAAGGAATCTTACCCCTCAAAGAGCCCAAGGCCCCTGACAGGAACTGCAATGCCTCTCCTAAGACAACTTTCCCGTGTTTACCAGAAGACTTACCTAACTTACATAGACATTCTACAAATTAAAAAAAAAAAAAAAAAGCAGGAAAGGATGCCATTTAGATTTACAAATGCTTTAGTAACTTATTTATATGTCCCCTTGAAAAACCACATGTATCATACCACAAGACTAATGCTTCGTATAATTAACCCCTGTTGGATAAATGAATACACGAATGTCACCTTTTTGATGTCTCCCATTTCTTATCATTAGGCAAATCCCACCAAATCCTAGACTCCCAAAAGACCATCTTCATTAGATATGCTACTCCACTTAATACAGAGGTAGCTAACATCATAAATATTTCTATCAACGCTCTTCATAGTTCATTCTAAATATTGCTCTGCATTTTTATTTCAAATGAACCTCTATGGTGTTCGTATCTATCCTTTGATCTGGGAATTTCCCCCATTCCCTTAGCTTCCAATACCAGCTGTTCTTTTCCAAATTCCAAATAATACTCTAAGGAAAAGGGAAGACTCAATGACCTGGGCACTCAACTGACTCCACTCCATCCTGGCCTCTGAGTTTCTGCTGATGGGTGTCTCATTCTTGACATCCTTTAGACACAGGTAAGTGAACAGTGGGTCCGATGGGTGCATGTGTGCATACTGCCAGTGAAATCACACTCCTGAGGCTTTCTTGTGCCTGGCCTAGCAGGTGAGCCCTTGGTTTCATGGTACATAAACATCATGTTGACCCTAATCTACAAGAGGATCCTCTCCCCTGGGACTGGTAGGAGGGGCTTCCTCCTTGGATCAAAGGAGTCTCAGATCAAAACCCAGGAGCACTGAGGCAAAGCACAGTTCCTCTAGCCCTGCATGCTTCAGTAATAAAAAGTGAACGTGCTAATTTCTATACAACACAAGTCAATGATTTTTTATGGCACTCTTTATTTTTTATAATAATGTGTTTATTAAGATGCAAAGCACATTCAAAATGCTAGCTGGACAGAATTCTATTTTTACCAAGTCCTTATCAAAAATAACATCACCAACTCTATTGAAGAAAAAATAACCACACAGACAGTCTAGGGTAGCAGTCAAGGCCGTTGAGTGGGGGAAAATCACACACCTTAAAATTAACAGATGGTTGTGAAACACAAGAATGTTACTATGCAACAATGAAACAAACAATGTCCAAACCCAAGAAATTTAAATGTCAAGAGTATAATATGAAACAGCCAACATGTCGGGATGAAAAGTTCAAAAAAAAAAAATCGGCAAGTAAAGAGTAGAAAAAAAACAAAGTATTTATTCTGTTATAGCCAGGACACACTGAGTTTAAAGAAAGATACCGAATTGTGTTACTGTGTCTCTGGGACTGTACTGTACTCTGTTTTATGATGTTTTAAGGGCCCAGCTTACTGAAATGCCATGAGCAGCATCTTCAGTGCACAGCTAAGCTCACTCCAATGCTATGCAGGGGAAGGGATCGGAGGTGGGAGGCAGCATGGCTCATCATCTCACTGATGCAGCAAGTTATGAATCAGAGAAGGCAAAGTCTAACAAGAGACAAACGATGACACACACTGACGGCGACAGAGGTTCAAAGAGCATGCTCATGAGGGAACTACTGCAGCGCTGGAAGGGCTTTCCTGGTGAGGCTGCTTTATTCTGAGCCTTCGATAACCAGGGTGAGGGTAAATGATCATGAACAGCTACCGAGTGGACAGTGAGTGGAGACACTGGCCTCTCTGTAACAATCCTCAAGTACCATAATCCACAAGGAACCTCACAGCTAGAACAACTTCTTGTTTTTCTTATCATTCTTATAATCACAGAGCCATTAATGAGTTGGAAATAAAGCTCAGTGAAACTCAAGATAAAAGCTGACTCCTGCTTTGGCCAAGTCCAGAGATGAATATTTATGGCGAGTAGGGTCAAAGAATGGTAACAACTCTTTCCACTGGTAAGGGAAAAAACAAAAGAAACAAAGCAGGGCCAGGTGGTGGTGTCGGCCCTCAGAGAGGCAGAGGCGGGTAGATCTCTGAATTTGAGGCCAGCCTGGTCTACAGAGGAAGTTCGGGGACAGGCTCCTAAGCTACACGGAGAAACCCTGTCTCACAAAAACCAAAAACAGTGACCATTCATAGCCAAGAGTCAGTGAGACCATAAGCTGTGTCTGTCTCAGCGCTGCAACCTGCCAGGTCTGAGTGACCTCAGACTGCAGACCCGAGAACACGCACTCATGTTCGGGGCTGTCCAAATAACCATGGAAGCTGTGCCAGGAAAATGGAAGAAAATGCCATGCGACATTTTTAGAAAAGAGAAGGCAGATTTCTCACGTTACAGATGAGAGGGGTGGTGGGGAGGCTGGGTGGGATTCTTCAGAGAGTGTTCTCCAAGAGTGATTTGTGAGAATAAGAGGTGTGTCAAGGAAGTCACATTAAGCTTGTCTAACTTCCTTCCTTGGCAGTGTAACCATGGCAATGCAGTGTGCTAAATTCTAGTGAGGCATGCACAATGCTGTGCCATCATCGTCCCCTATGATACCATAATTAACAGAAATGGGGCTGAAATAAGGGTAACTGATGATTTGAACTATAAATACCTGAATGAAACACATCAGTCCATAGAGGACTCTAACGCAATGTCAAAGTTCTGAACTTGACCCAATCCTAACCAAAACCTTCACCAATGACATACATAACATGCAGAGCATGTTTAAAATCTTCAGTAAATAAGATGAATACTGAGTTTACCAAATAACAAAACTAAAACAAGCAAGAAAAGTACAATTCTGTTGCACTGATGAGTTCCCGCTAATTAGATAAAAACAGCAGGATAAATAAGGTCCTGTACAAAAGTCAGCTCAGCAACACACTGCAAAGAAGTGTAGACACTTTAAGTTCAAGAGGGCTGTGAGAACCCAAAAGCTCAGGTCAGCTACATTGATGAGGAATTTAGGAAGATTGGAGGGGGATCTAGTGGGTAATATGACCCCCCCCAACCCCTGGCTTCAGGCTTCTTGGGACATATCCACTTCCCGTTATAGATGATGGCACATTCACAGGCATGGAGGGTGAATCCATGCAGTAAATAGGGAGTGGAGCACAAAAGATTCTGCCACTACTTCCAAGCATCAGAACTGATGGGATGAATGGTACTGGTCTTAGTCCTTATGAACTCAAAACTTCACAGAAGAGACACAACAGACTCTCAATGGAACGAGGGGGAAAAGAAGGCTGACCCAAAGCTGAGGCCTGTGCGGACAAGCAGATCCTCTGACCCTGTGAAGGACTGCTATGGACAAACATGGCTCTTTATGTGACAACCCTGAGAGCCAGGCTAAAACCAGCTCTGTAACAAAAGTGTTATCCTATATTCTACGTTTACACATGGAATCAAGTTCAAATAATGGCTCTATTGCTGTCCATTAATGTTTGAAGACACGGGGGAAACTCAGGAAACTCTTTCCTTTTAGAACTGTGGTTCAATAACTGTCCCTGAAGGTGGGCACTTCCCCATCCTGAGAGGCCTGCAGCCTAAATATGAGAAACTGAGCAGGGTTGTTAGTTGGAGATGTTATGGTAGAAGCAGGAAACGGAAGCTGACACTAGAAAAGCTTCCACATCCCCTGTAGTTAGGAAGCCGCCCATGAGTCTTTAGACACTGTCAGCTACACCACACTGTCCTTCTGAGAGAGGCTGGAGATCAGGAAGCTCGCTTGTGCGGAGGGAATAACACCCTGCACCAAGCGCTCTTCCTGCCTCTGCCCTCAAGTTCGGGATTACAGGTCTGCGCTTCCATGTAGGGCTTGCAGGTTACACTGTTGGACTCCACTCTTGAGCGACCTACTACATTCTCCATTTTTTGGAGCAGCTGAGTAATTATGGGTTTTCAAGGGAGGATTTAGCAAAGGCATAGAAGCTTTACGTGGAAATTAATGGGTCAGTATTACGTGTGTTCAGGGCTGTTTGCCCACACTGAACTCCAGCTGGCTAGTGGGCATTTCTTTGTGCTTGAACTGGCGAGTCTTATAAACTCTAGTGTGATGGGGCAAAGCTTTCTTTTTAGTTTATAAATAAAATATAAGGCAATTTATGACCCGGTACACATAATTCATCACAGATGATACTATTACACATAATCATCTCTGCTAAATTTATAAGATGGGACATCAACTCAATACTAGATGTATCATCTTTATTCTCTTCTAATTGCCTTCCTGATAACTCTTAGGCAAAATAGCCTACTATACTTTTTTCTACCAAACTAGTAAAAAGTTGAACTCTATGTTTTTTCCAACTTTGAGATGATAGTGTGGAATATAAAATATATTTTCTGACTTCATTTAGAACACTCAGGAAAACATGTTGACAAGAACCACAATACATTTATGTGAAAGTTCTTAAGATAAAATAGTGATATTTAAGAATAAATTAAGAGAATTTAAGTAAAAATATCCTTGTAAACATTAAAATCTGATTCAAATATATAAAGATACTAATGACACAGGACAATGAAAATGTTTAAGCACACGAATGAAAAATGTTTATACTAAAAATAGGAAAAATTATTAATACTATGTGTAAGATCAGTTTCTCTTTGTTTATGATGATGCTGGGATAATATTGCAGAAGCAAGCACAGCCCTAGGACACTGAGGTGAGCATCTGCAGGACCATATGAACTCTATGCTAGAATATAAAGTACTACTTAACTACCCAGTTCCAGTTTTTAAATATTCTATTCTGGAAATAGAAGAAGTACCAAAACCGCCAGTGTTTTAGAAGGATTAATTAGAGGTAGATAAATGCTAACTCACAAACACACAGGTCATCCAAAAATATGTACTTATTGGCAATAACTATACAGCACCGAGCTATACGCCAAGTCATACAGTAATCCTAGAGAATAATCTATGCACGCCCAAGTGTTTTTGATTTAGGGATTTAATAAGGAGATTGCTGCAAGACATTTAAGCAAAAGATTTCAATAAGGTCTTACAAAGAAATGATAGCTAGGTGACTTGATAATGAAATTTTCAATTCTATTAGTAACTAGAAAATGCAACTTAAGCCGGGTGGTGGTGGCGCACGCCTTTAATCCCAGCACTCGGGAGGCAGAGTCAGGCGGATCTCTGTAAGTTCGAGGCCAGCCTGGTCTACAAGAGCTAGTTCTAGGACAGGCTCCAAAGCTACAGAGAAACCGCGTCTTAAAAAAAAAAAAAAGAAAAAGAAAAGAAAACACAACTTAATAAATAATGCAACATGCTATTAACACACAACTACTGCAAGAACAAAACACTTGACTTCCAAGTTTAGCAAAGATGGCAGAAGGCAACCACCATGAGCTGTTGGTTGTTAAGCATGTAAGTGGGCTTACCATTCTGCAATACGTGTAAGCATTATCTAATAGAGCCGTACAAAGACACCCCATACTTCAGTAATCCCATTCTCAATTAGGTAGAGACTCTCTTGCCCCTGAGAACTTGGACAGATATTCTAGTACTTTTAAAAAGCCATAAATTGCCAATAGCCCTAGTGACCAGTGTCAGTAGAATAAATACATCATAGTATACTAATGTGATATATTTCACTGCATCCCATAAATAAACTATGCCTCTATAAAACAAAAATGTCCTCCCAATTATAATGCTCAAAGAAAGCAAACTTGCAAAAGAATACAGAGTGGAAATCCAGTTCGGCAAAGTTTAAAACAAGTAAAATAAAACCAGTTATTAGAGACCATAGTTACATGCATTCATAAGTAGCAAAAAAAAAAAAAGACCATTAAGAATATGAGAGCAGCAGCGGTCTCTCTGTGCAGGGAGGGAGTGAAATCTCACGTGGGTCTGCGCTCTGCACTGGTGGCCTGACCAGAGAACTAACTATACAGGACACACTGGATTCTAGCTATTCTTTTAATTGTATGTTTTTTTCAATTCACTCTTCTGTGGCCTTTAAAAAATTAAATGGAAAAGGTTAAAGACTAAGAGATTAGGGCTGAGGAGAAGACTCAGCAATTAAAAGTACTTGCTGTGTAAATAAGAAGACTGGAGTTCAGATATCCAAAAGCCATGTAAATGCCAGGAGAGCATGAGTGTCCACTGGAAACTCTGACCTGGGCAGGTACAGAAGTGGAAGGCACAGACAGAGGTGTTCCAGAATAACAAAGCTGGCCAGTTAGCCAGACTAGCTGAACTGGCAGCGAGCTCTGGATTTATTGAGAGATCTTGCCTCAAAGTATAAGGTAGAAGAATGGCCAGGGAAGATTTCTGATACCAACTTCAGGCTTCAAACATGCACGTGTAAACATGTTTTTATCCACATACATGCAAACACACACACATACAAAGAAAAAAAGACTAACAGGACAGAGCCTATGATGCTAGACAGGACCCAGAAATAGAAACACTGAATAGTTGCAAATTTATGAGCAACATAGTGACACTTCCCTGATTAATAGCTACGTTATCTATTTTTAACTATTTTAATTAATAAAAAAGAGGCCTAAGTCTCAAAAGTCTTGCCCCCACATCCCCCGCACTATTCAATAATGGGTACTTTCTGAAAGTGAAGCACAGTTAAAGTGGCCATTGACACTGTGTGTGGGGCTGCCTGGTGCGGAGCAGTGCCGGCCAAGGCCCTGCGGTACAGGACAATACTGCTCATAACAAGCAGGAATGTAACCTCGATAAACACGGTTTACACAGCTATTTTCCACTCTTCTCCAAACACCTTACCTCTCATGAAGAACAAAGAAGAGAAGAAAGGACGTTCCCTTTTGGAAGGTACTCCAGGGCCCAGGGGTTTTGTTTTAAGGACCTGAGGTATTTGTGATCTACAGGTGTCATTCTGAGGGGAAAAGTGAGGAAAAGGAGCCGTAACAATTAAGAATGGCTCCTAGAATTTAACGTACACAAGGACAGGATGAGGTAATCACAGTCATCAAGAGTGCAGTTGGAACTCTAGAGGTGGCGGAGCACACAAAACCCTCTTCTCTAGCTCACGGCTCCATCAGATAGCAAAGAGGCATTTTCTCTTTTTTAAGATTAAAAAAAAATGTAGTCATTCTAGAAATTTCAAAAATGTCATCAGTGTGCCAAAATGTGAGAAAGACAACAGGTTCAGAACCATGTTAAAGCAACCAGAGGAAAACCTGCCATAACAGAGGCAGGCTGGGCCTCTGGAGGGGCAGTGAGGACTTACAGCCTGGCAAACAGTGTCTCTAGCAGCAGAGCTTGGGAGGACCAGGATGAGGGTGGACAGCTACTGCAGGAGGTGCCCAAGCAGCTTCCGTACACAAATACAGACAGGAAGCCTAGACTGCTGCCCAGGAAGAGTGATGTCCCTAAACAAAGACAGTAAAGGGCAGGTGGCACCAACACTCACAGAGGTCACACTGAGAAGTGTGTGCAGGGAGAGAGAGAAGCCAGGGGTGTTGAAGGAAATAAAGTTAGAAGTTAAAAGGAAGTAAATCTGGCTGACAGAAAGAAGGGCAAAATAATATCTGAGAGGCTTTCAGGATGAGATCACAAAGTTCCTGGATTCTGTAGATAAAGACCTAAAATGTTATTTCAGGGGCAAGAAAAAGGAAGAAAAAAAAAGGAATGAAAATCAGTTTGGTAATGAACTTGTTCTCAATTACAGAAAATACAGCAAAGGCTTGAATATTACCAGGTATCATGAAGGCAACAAGGGCTTTCTTTTGATTTTTGTGTTTATGTAGGGTCTCATGATATAATGTAGGCTGGCCTCAAACTCATCAAGTTTCTTCAAAGGTGAAGATGAACTTGAAATCCTCCTCCCTTGGCTTCCTCAGGACTGAGATTACAGATGTGCACCACCACACTCGGCTAAGTAAAGGCACTTTAGCAAACACCAAAACTCAGAAAGTTAGAATAATCTTAAAGGAAGTTCTGCCAACAAATTGCAAATATGATGGAGGAAAATTTAAAACAAAAGAAAACTAAATCTCAGGAGACGCGACTTCTCCGTGGTACCAGCATGAGAGGTGTGATAAGGTGACAAAAAGAGTGTACCAATGCCCTTTCTTAACTTGGGGAAAGAAGGAGACTTGCACGAGCCTCTAAGGAGAGGCAGCCCTGGACCCACCCTTTGCAACAGGAACTTGTTAGATGAACTCGTTGGGATAATCTTTCTGCATACTGTGTGAAGATGTGTCTCTGCTTAACCTCACCAGCCTAAGGCACCTTCTGATTGGCTTCATAAAGAGCTGAACAGCCAATAGCTAGGCAGGAAGAGTATAAGCGGGATTTTGGGCAGAGAAAGGAGCTCTGGGAAAGATTCTAGGTTCACCAGCCAGTTGAGGAGGAAGTCGTATGGTACTGTGGAGAGGGGGTGAGCCACATGGCACAACACAGATGAACACACAGACAGGTAATTTAGGTTTTCAAAGCTTGTTGGGCACAAACCTAAGCTAAGGCTAAGATTTCATAATTTATAAGAAGTCTCTGTCATTATGGCAGTCCAAGAGCCTCTAGCAGAGAAGGCCCTGGCCCACCCTCTCCATCAGGTGCTCGTCCATGGCTTGCTTGGTTGGACCACAAGCACAAATGTGACCTTACTGAAATATCAGAGACTACCGCTGAGGTCTACCAGTTGCTTCTTTAGGAACCATTTGGTCATGTTTCTGTGGGGAGCTCAGATGTGTGGAGGGAGCCATCCCAGTCATCCCAGCCAATAAGGCAAACATCCCTTCTCAGGCCATCATGGCCTGACCAATTCTATGCCTGACTGCAGTGACCCGCTGAGCCCAGCTAGGCGAGACCTGCAGAGCAACCTCCTCAACAACCTGGAAAGCTGAGAAAGAAAAGAGTTGCTGATTAAGCCACTGTCACACACTGGGTAAGGGTGACAAGCTGATACACCCACCAGGACCACAGAGAAGTAAAATACAATTTACATATTTTAAATATCATAAGATTAAAAAATAGCATGTCATGTGCTGATTATTTCTGAAAAGATCTCATTTCTGATCTACTTTACATATGACATACTATAGCACAGGTATTATTTAAAATATAAAGATTCTGACCATCGATCTATTTGGAATCTAAAAGGCAACACAAGACAAATTAGTAAATCACTACATTAAAATGCAGCTCCCTGAACAAAGGAACTCGGTGCACACAAGGGCCAGCAAGTACCAATGCGGCCCAGGTGGGAAACGGCCCACCTATGTTTTTAAATTTTAAGCTTTATCACTTAAAAATTTGCCTTAGGTCTAGATTTCCTCATCTCCGTAGACCGTGGCTTCACGTGACTCACAATCAGAGGCATCGTAAGTCACAGCACTCTCCATCTGCTCAAAGGTTTGTGCTCTTCGCCCGCTTTTCATTTCTAGTGACAGTGTTGGTGAAGCCTGGGGTGTAATGAAATCACTAGCAGGACACATATGGAGACTCAGAAATATGGTGACTGGTACCTGAATTACTAAAGGCAATTAAAAAGAAAGACTGTTTAATCGAGGGCTTGAGCACTTAATAATATTTATACAGGCGTATGGAATATAAAAGTGTGTGCGATGCGGTGACAGCTTCCATCTTCCTTAGTGGTTGTCTTCCTAACATTGGCTCTTCTTCCCTCATGGACTAGCTGAGTCTTTTTCAGTGTGCTGCCTGAGACTCCAGATAGCCTGCCCCCGACTTCAGTTTGTTACAGATTAATTCATTTGTAATTTAAAATTCTCCAAGCGTGAATGGTTTCTTGCTTCTCAGAATTAAGCTGCTACAGTCAGCAAACCTGGGTAGTACTGTGGACATCTCCACACTCTGCTATCCCTGTGATGATGGGAAAGCCCCTGCACTGGCAGTCCTTGGAGCACGGGAGAAGCGCACAATGCCCGGACTGTTGCAGAAGCTTCGTGTGCATAAGAGACCTGGTGTTTGGTGTCCGGAAAGTCTCAAGAGTCACTAGTGTGTGGCAAAATGAAGACCCTGAAAAATTGCATGCGCGCGCGCGCACACACACACACACACACCCTCGCATGCACATCCAAGGCACATGATCTACCACCAAAACCAACCCCAAGCCCTCCACCTGGATTTGCCATAGACCCCCACTTTCTCTTGAGGATCGTTCTGTTAGCATTCCGAGCCAGAGGAACACATGCTGGAAAATCCTTCCAAATGACCAGCAGAAGCAGCAATGAGTTCCTGTCATTAGGAAGAAACAATGCTCTATCCTTCACAACTGACATCTGACGCCAACGCATCAGTGTGGGCAGCATACTAAAATAAAACCAGGAATTAAGTACTGTGCTTGTTAGTTCTTATGTCGGCTTGACACACGCTAGGGTCATCTGGGAAGAAGAAATCTTAATTGAGGAAATGCTTCATCCAATTGACTGTACCTAGTCTGTGGAGGTGTTTTCTTGATTGAAGATGATTTGGGAGGGCTTAGGTTACTGTGGGTGGTGCTACCCAGGGTTGCAGGTCCTAGAGTGTCTAAGAAAGCAGGCTGAGCAAACCATGAGGAGCAAGCCAGTGAGCAGCTTTTCTCCAAGGCCTCTGCTTCAGTTCCTGCCTCCACATTCCCGCTTGGAGTTCCTGCCCTGACTTCCTTTGATGATGGATTGTGACCTGAGAGCTCAAAGCTGAAATAAACCTTTCCTCACCGAGTTGCTTTTGGTCATGGTCTTTATCTCAGCAATAGAAAGCAAACTAAGACGGTGCTGTGACGACGCTGTGTTTAATCATATAAAGATGTGCTGCATCTGTTTCACCTGGCCTGCCTGAGGCACCTGATCAGTCTAATAAAAAGCTGAATAACCAATAGCTAGGCAGGAAAAGGAAAAGCAGAGCTTCCAGGCAGAGAATAAAGCTATACTTTTTAAATGAATAAATTTAAATGATAAAGGTTCCTGCCAACAGAATTAAGTTTACTTTTATGTTTTGTCTATAAGATGGGTCCTAAGCTTTTGAAAGCTTGGCTAGTAACCATAGGAATGAATGATTTTCTAGAAAAAGAACCCGGTCTGAACCAGGCTGTTTCAAGTTTTTAATTATTTTTTCACACACATTTATGTGGAATTAGGCTAAGTATACAACAGACATTATTAGTATGTGGTTGAGCAGATCAATTCCTCATCTGGAACACACTGCAGCCTGCTTAACCCCATCCAGTGTAAGGCACCTCAGTAAATGTACAGGTCGAGAGGAAAGCTGACAGCTGTGAGCTGGAAAATCATCAAACATTAATTACACATATGTTTAATGTCTCTTTTAATAATACTGATTTAAGTAATATGCTTTTAATAATTTACAGCCTTTAAAGTAGCTCTTGGGAGTAAAAGAGAAAACTATTAAAAAAGAAAGAAAAATGCAGTATGCTCTAACAGCAACAACGCCTTTGCTCTGGGCCCTGCCGTCAGCAGGCTGGATCAGGGGACTGTCTCTGACGCTACATCTTAATGCCAGTTTTCAAAGAGCCTAGCACATCCTCACATTCAACATCACCAAGCAGCTTTCCGAAGAAAGTTCAAGAAAATAGCGGTCTTTTAGACAGAACTTCCATGACTTTGATGTTTACAGGCAGAGCAAGCAACAGATTCAATAGCTATTACTTACCAGGGACTCGCTGGGTTCCTGCGGGCAGGGGCTGCTCTTCTGGGAGCTGTCGTTGCATTCTCAGCGAGAAGATGGGGAGAAGGAACCTGACAACATCACAGCCTTTCCTTATGAGGCCTGTAGGTGTGGTGTTGAGTATGGGGGCAGGGAGCTGCTGTTTTGCAGGCTTTCTGAGACTGGGCAGGGTTGGGGGGGTGCAGTGTGAGGTGGAGCTGAACACACGTCACTCCTAGGTCTTAGAACCGAGACTGACGCCAGCTTCGGCACTGTGGTTTCAGGGAGGCCCTGTTGCTCCTTCGAGTTGTTCTAGGGAGAGAGTCAGGTTGAGCATGGTCCACTCCAGCTCAGACACTGACAGCACCGCCATAAAACCATTAGGACAAGAAGGTTGGCTCCGCGCCCGACATCCTATTCGTCACACTAGAGCTCAGCATGTTAAAAAGCTACATACATCCTCAGAATGAACAGTTACAGCGGGCAGAGATCCCCCTGCCTCTGCCTCCAGAGTCCTGGGATGAAAAGCATGCCCCACTAGGCCTGGCTAGATTCCCATATGTTTTATGTGATGAAAAGAGACTACTTCGTACATTATCCCTAGTTTGTACATTTTAACTGATTGCTTGTCCTCATCAAAATACAGTTATCTTTAGGTCTCATCTGTATAATGTGCATGTAATAGGATAGAGGCACACTGTCTAAAAACCTGTACCGAGGACCAGAAACATCTTCGCACAATGTGCAGTGCAGCATTCTTCAAAAACTAAGTTATAACTTAGACCATTCTTCCCTTCCCCCCCCCCTTTTTTTGTTGTTGTTGTTTTGTTTTGTATTTGTTTTTTGAGACGGGTTTTTCTCTGTAGCTTTGGAGCCTGTTCTGGAACTAGCTCTTGTAGGCCAGGCTGACCTCGAACTCAGAGAGATCCACCTGTTTCTGCCTCCCAAGTGCTGGGATTAAAGGCCTGCGCCACTCCCGCCCGGCTTTATTCCTGGTTTTTCATACAACTGATATTTTAGCTACTGTATGACTATACATGATTTCATGAGGAGATGTTTTTCTTAAACTTTCGAGTGAGATGGATATATTTGCGGAAATGCTTCTGCGAAAACAAGACTGAAAACAACGTTTTGTTTTAGAAGTATTTTCCCAACTTGCTCTCTTCTGCCCCTCCCTCCTCTCTCACACACCCTATTTCCACTAGCCGGAAGGAGGTCAATCAGGTGACGCAGCTGACTGCATAAATGTACATTTCTTCTAAAGGGCTTGACGCTGTTTGGAAGTTCTAGTAAATTATAGCAGTCAAATAAAATTGTGAATGCTAAGTTAATGAAAAACGCTCTTCTGATCAACAAGATACAGTATGCAGTGAAAACCAAGGGTCCTGGGAGGAAAGCACCAGGCCTCCTGGTCACAGGGGCTCAGCGGACGGCCACGGGGTCTGCCTACCTTAGCATGCAAACCCTGCCAATCTCTAGGACACCTGCACCTGGCTCTGGCCCACAGAGGCCCTTCTGCTCCACTCTGATCTTTTCTATAACAGCAATCGAGCTGAAGTTTGAAGAACGAAGAACGGTGTGGGAAGGCTGGACATGAACCTCTTTGGGAGCTTATATACACGCTTACCAAGTCCAAGGTCCTGGATTGGATCTTGGCATGTTAAAAAGACCCAGGACAAGAGGAGGGAAAAGAGGTGGAGACAGAGCAAGGAAGCATGGGTATTTAGTAAAGAAATCACTAAAATAATCAAAGACATAAATGAGGTAATAATTCGGAAAGAATCTCTCTGCATCTTCTGGACTCCGAGGCAGAGTGCTCATGCACAGATCCCTCTCAGCGTGGCCGCTTTGTGCAGGTCTGGTCTGTCCTCATAGCCTTCCACACCCCAGCTCCCACCCACGCTCTGGCTGTCATTTTAAAGTCCACACACAAGAGTAAATCCAAACTGACTGTACCTGCACTGCTAAGCCATTTCTGTTTTTCTCTACGCATCTTTATAAGCCAATCCTACTGAAGAAGTCATCTTCCATGGCCTTTGGTTTTGTGTTGGAGGCCTTGGCTCTCGGCCAACCAGCACGGCTCGCCTGTAAGCAGCACACGATGTTCATCGTCACCCATTTGCTTCTTCTCTTACAATATCCCTTCATCTCCTCAGACTTGGGCTTGAGAGCAGGACCCCTGTCTTGTGCCTGTGTCTGACGCTTGTGCCGAGCCATGGGATGGGATGGCTGCTGACAGAGCAGGCTTCCTATCTGAAGGACTAAACAGACACTGGCGCTCCACTGTCAGGAGAAAATGTTTAATACACTGGGCTGCTCAGAGTCAGACGCACGGAACCACCTTGAAGAAGCCTTTTGTTCATTACCTGGCACTGAGAATATCAGAAAGAATCACATTTCACCTTTGATTATTCTAGTTGAGCAACCGGTCTCCTTTTAGTATCTTACAGGAAGAATTCAGAGAAATAACCACAAGTCAAGGAAGCTGCATTCCATTACAAGGACATAATGCAGCCCATGGCGCAATAGGGCCACACCAGTCTTGCTTCGTTCTCGCCTGGGCCGTCAAATGCTTGACTAGGACTCTCGTCAATCCAAGCTGTCCTTCTAGCAATGATGCAAAATGAGCTCTAATCAGAGTCTCAAGTGTGCCTCAGTGTCCTCAGACAGCCCTGACCAGGATGAGTAGGAAAATCAAAGGCCTGCTTTACCTCATATTTTAAAGACTCCATTTGCTACCACCAATAAAGATACACAGGTACCCTGATACAGTGACGAGAGGAAAGGCAGCAGTTGGTTATCCTGAGAACATGGTAAAGTACTCCAAAGACTTAGTTAGATTTACATCTCATAATTTTGCTACTTTTAAAATTTTGCTTAATACTTGACTTACTGTATGCAAAGAAACTTTTAGTCTAGTACAATTAACTTATTACAAACTCACAATTTGTCATTGCAAATTCTAAATTAATGTGATATAACCAGATCAAAAAAAAAAAACACGTTTTAGATGACTGTCCAAGCTACCTCAGAATCTCTCCACAATTAAGGTGATACAAGTGTGTGTGTGTGTGTGTGTGTGTGTGTGTACACACACACAAGTGTGATGCTCAACCAGCCTCGTAGGATTACAGACTGTTAAAGAACAGGCATATGGATAAAACTTGAAAAATTACTCAAATCTAAAAACAAATAAAAGACAAAACAAAAACTCAGGCAGTAGACACTCCATCACCAAGGAAGGCCAGGTACCAAACACGAGAGGAATTAAGAAGCCTGGGTGTCAGGCATTCATGGGAAATGGCTGTGGCTAGATGACAAGGTAATAACAGAGTAACTGCTGCAAAGAACTCTTGAAATGGGAGATTCCAGAAGAATATCCAAGAGGGTAACGTCCCCCAGTCCTTATATTCTGAATACCTGCTTCTACACGGTACTGAGACAAAAAACAGACATAAATGTACAATGGAGTCAAACCAGAATAAGCCTTGTCAGGGCAGCTGCCCAAAGCAGGCAAGGGCATTCAGAGTCAAGGTTACACTGTAGAGGAAGGCAGCAGAGACTCAGAGTTGGGGGCTGATCAAGACTCCGCAGCTGCTCTACCTGCACCCAAGACCGAGTACTTCAACTGCAATGGGCAACCAAAATAATAGGATTCAAAAGGAAATTCAAGTCTGTTCCCATCTAACTTACAGCTCTTTATTCTTCCAAGCAGTCTTTTCAAGATCCACACTTCATAGTGTAGCTCGGAGGGAAAAAAGTTCGGGCTGAAGCTGGAGCTCCTGCACATTTTCTTTCAGGATGAGGAGCGGATCTCTGGAGAGGCAGCAACAGAGACCAAGTCAGGCCTCCTCCACACTCCCACTTCCTCTGACTGCTTAGGCTCTTTTTGCTCCAGGCCCTGCTGGGCCCCACCCCAGCTGTGTCCCTGACTTTAGAAGAGAGGAGCACCACCTGAGGGACCTCCTTAAGTCCCCTCCCTTCCCCCACTCAACCTGCCACACAGGTCACCTGCAGAGCCTGCTCACCTGTCCTTCCTCTAGTATTAACTGTTTAGAGAGGAGGCTGTTCGTGGGTTTATCAAAAACAACAGCAATTTCAGGCAACATGGTATGGGACAAAACCTGGCTCAGGACTCAGGTTCAGGGTCCTGATTGCTCTTGTCTCAAAGTTAGGTATTTTTTTTAAAAGGGCTGTCTCATTTTCCTAGGAAGTCTGCATTGGGAGCTTAGTGGACCAGGACACTTTGATGATGGCTTCTCATTAGACTAAGAATCTGACTCCTCAGCCCCAAGGGCTCATTTCATGAAAGAACATGAAAGACATGAACAGAGTGTCCTCCAATCGACTCAGACTCAGGGTGCCCACAGCTGCACCCAATCCCCCTAACCTGCCTGCTTAGAACACCTTTCTTAAAGGGCATTGGGCAAGACAGAAAGTTACCTAATCCAGTCTTGCAATGTCTAGGTCAAGCAAGCAGGAGCAACCTAAAACCACGTAATAAACTAAACCCATGACATGGTGGTCGGTACCTGTCACGCCCCACCTCGTCCAGCAAGGATGATGCGCGACACACCGGAGCTCTTCTCACTGCAGTTTATTCCAGGACTTTATTCACTTTCCCTCTCTCTCTTTCCTCTTCCCCTCTCTCTCCTTCTCTCTCTCTCTCTTCCCGGGCAAACCTCTCCCAGCCCTTAAGTAGGCATGGGCTGCCAACCCCGAACTGCCAGGTGGGCACTGCCCATAGGTTCACGCATATGCAGGCAGCTGATAATCATTGCGTGATCACAGCATAGGTCAGGCCTTAGCCATCTCAGGAGTTGATTATACATCTTCATCAGGTGTGACACCACGCAGCTCGCTACAGGTACCAGGAAAGGAACCGAGCTTCCCTCTTCTTAAAAATACAAACTCTTGTCTCCATTTTTTCTGTGAAGGCATCTTTGAAGACCAACATAAACAAGTAATGTGGTGATCTACAGTAACTCTTGTCTGCTATAATCAGTAGACCAACTGTTAAGCAAAGATAAGAGATCACTGAAATGATGAGGTGAGAAATGGAGCGTTCCCAGTGATTTATTCAATAAACCCTTCTTTTCCTCTCTCCCTCCCTCTCTCTTTCAAGACAGGGTCTCACTAGGCAGCTCTGCCAAACTGGCCCCAGGCTCACAGAGATACTCCTGCCTCTGCCCCCAGAGTGATAGGACCTAAGATATACACTACCATGCCCAGCAACGTTTGATATTATAAATGTTTTCCACTGAGCTGAAATAGCTGGGAAAGTAAGATTTCAAAACTATGTGAGTGTGCTGGCTAGTTTTATATCAATTTGTCACAATTTGTCACCAGCTAGAGACATACGTGGGAAGAGGGAATTTTAATTGAGAAAATGCCTCCATATGATCGGCATGTAGGCAAGTCTGCGGTGCATTTTCTTGGTCAGCAGGTGATGTGGAAGGGCCCACTCACTAGGGAGGTGGTGCCCCAGGGCAGGTGGTCCTGGGTGTTTTAGGAACACAGACTGAGCAACCCCAGAGAAGTAAGCCAGCAAGCAGTGATCCTCTTCAGTTTACGCCCTCAGGTTCCTGCCCCGAGTTCTCCCAGGGCAGGGCGGTGAGGTCTAACTGTGAGCTGAGAGAAATTCCTTCTCTCCCTGAACTTTTGTTCAAGGTGTTTTCACACAATAGAACTCCAAATAAGGCTTACTGCGGGAAATTTGTCTGCATTGATACTCGAGACTGCCAATAAAGTTAAACCTTGAATCAAAGGACAGAGTCAATGTTCATAGCTGGTCAGAATTTGCCATAGAGAGGTTGAAGGATCAGAGTGTCAGATAGAGAGATTCACAGGAAGCAGCAGGGAAGGATTTAGAGATCTGAGGGCTTTCCAGTCTGCGAAACATGGAGAATAGGATCAGCTGATAGTTTCTCAGCTACTTTTTTAATTTATCAGGTTTTTATCCCAATTTCTGACTCCAGGTTTTATTAATAATAAAATAACTTAGATAAAATACATTGGTTATTTTGGAATTGTAAAAAATAGTTGGAAATTCTTGTGAATGTGTAAACAGAGATTGGAAATAATACCTATTCCTGATAACCCAGTAAAGGTTCGCACATCTATGACCCCAGTATCCAGGGCAGGGATGAAGGCAACATCCAGGAAGATTCCCAGGACTGGTCAGCTACCTAGTCAATCTGCCAGGCTCCATGAGAAACCACACCAGAAAGCACGGGAGGAAGGGAGACAAAGAGGGACAAGGATAGAGTCTGACTGAGAAGTGTTTGCAAGGCCAGCTTGAGTAAATGCACCCTCGTCATCTCAAAAGGGACTTTAAGTTACTACTCCTGGGTCTAATAAGTAATTAAGTGCTACTAGCAAGTAAGTCTGGCAAAAGCTTAATTCGGTTTTAATATCTCTCCAGTTCTTGCTGGGAGAAGGGTTAAACCATCTAAAATGGTAAGACACCGTCCTCAGAGCATGAGTATGAAGAACAGAAATGGCGACAATCGTTAGGGAGCCACACTTAACTCACTGAACAACAACTGATTATCAGGCACTGAGCTCTATATACCTTTTAGGAGCCTGTTTCTAATTGCTTCCTAATTCTGATGCCAAATCCAATGACAAGAGTGACTGGGGATGTCCATTCGCTCTGTCAAGTTATCAAAGTAGTCAATGTGCGTCTGGGAATTTACCGGGGGATACCAGTCATTCTGTGAACGCCATAGATTTTAAGCAGGGAAAACGACACTTAGGAAACAGCAAGAAAGAATGTGTGCTTAAAAGGCAACTTACAGCAGGGTGAATATTAGAATCTATGGAAAGCCTTCCCTGTGGTCTTGTATATCTCAAACTCTCCATTTCTGAAAAGCACACGAATTCAAAGTAAGTGACTCTCATAGCGTGTCCTGCAGCACCAGCAACAGCCCAGGTCTGCTGCAGCAGAAACTCCAAGTGCAGGGCCAACTATTTAAAACCCATACAGATGAATCTAACAGACACTAATGGCTCTTCTGACATACAAGTCATAAGGTAATATACTAAAGCCCCATCATAACTGTAAATATGAAAATACGGTGTGGATTTAGATTTACAAAAGTTTTAACAAAAACATCAAAGTTCATTTCTCCTTAGCTACAGAAATAATTCTGCACTTCGACATCCCCAAACTGGGACATAACAGTTTATTATCTTGTGGTAATAATAGTTCTAGGAAAATAAGAAAGATAACCTAAATATTCTAAATGCTAAAATATTCTAATTAAAATTGAAATGTCCAATGTAATTGGAGTGGTCTTAAATTTTGAAAGTCCCATTTGGAAATTATAAGTAGATGCCAAATTAATAAAAATAAGACTTGGGGCTAGGGAGATGGCTCAGTCAGTAAAGCCCTTGCCTTGAAAGTGTGAGCACCTACCTTCAGATCCCCAAGACACGTGTAAAAAGCCAGGAGTCTGAGACAGCCATGTGGACAGCAGGGACAGACAGACCCCTGAAAGACATGACAGCTAAGATGGCCTATGTTGTAAAGTTCCAGAACAATGAGAGGACAGACTGTCTCAAACATAAAGGTAGAAGGTCCCTAGGAATTGACATCAACATGTTCTTGGGTCTCTACACTCTCATGAACCACGCACAAGTGTATATACCCATGCCTGCAAACACACACAGGAAATACGACTCAACAAAATACAAACTTAAGTATATTTAATTATAATTTCAGTTTTGTACCAAATATATTCTTTGCCTTATGAGATTATGCGTTCATTCACCCATCATCCAAAGTTCTTCCAGGGGAATTAAAGCATTTCTTAAGTCCTTGGAGTTTTGAATCCCCAGAGAGGGAAAAAAAATTCAAGGTAAAAGAAGAAACAAGGGAATCTTCCCAGCCGAGGAGTTACCACCCAGACTCCATCATCGAACAAGACGAAGACAAAGCATTTCACAATTCCTTCTTCTGTGTCTTTTACACGAGGTGACATGCATTTAGAAAATACTAGAAGCAGAGAGAGTGCAGTTAACTTGATACTGCTTACATCATCTGACACATGTCACTTCCAGGAGCGTTTCCAAGTCTGCACATGTGCTGTAGCTCAAACTTTTAATTAGCCTGAAGAATTCCTGCAGGCAGAGGCTCTAGTTAGATTTATGTAAAGCAGATGTGGCTAGCAAAGCTAAGCAAGTTATAGGATAGGCCCACAGACTGCGGCACTCCCCAGCAAGAGTTCCCACAGCATTCTTAAGTATATAAATAGCAGATCACAGAGCAGAAAGTCTCAAGGATTGGTGCCAAAAGTTTATTTTAAAACAGGGTGCTTACTCGTCTATGCTTTTGGGAATGCCTACTTTTATTCTTTCAAAACACACCTCTAGTATGCTGTGGAGTTTGAACTAAATATAAGCAGGCATTCTACTTTTCTGTGTTGTGTGGAATATTAGTTTAACTATGTAAAGATGTGTTGCATTTGTTTACCTTGCTTGCCTAAGGCACCTGATTGGTCTAATAAAAAGCTAAAAGGTCAATAGTCAGGTGGTATAGGCAGGACTTGCAGGCAGGGGGAGTAAGCGCAGGAGGAATCTAGGTTCAAAAGAGACAGAGGGAAAGAAAAAGGAAGAAATTAAAAGAGATCCAGGGAGACGACAGGGCCAGTCAGACATGGAGGAAGCAGGAAAGTAGTGCATACGAATCAAAGAAAGGTTAATTAACCAAAAAAAAAATAATAACCTCGAGGCAAAAGTTAGATGAAAAGGAACAGGTTAAATTGAGCTAGAGGGACAAGCCTAAGCTAAGGCCGATCTCTCATAATTAATACTAAGTATCCGTGTCTTTATTTGGGAGCCGGTTGGCAGCACAAAGAAAACCCCCACTCAACCACTATTAACATAGGAGCTGACACAACTCTGAGAAACACCTAGTACATCCATCTGGGTGTCTTCCTGAAGGATGGAGCTGTGTATTTTACAGGAGACTACTTGGGCTGTATGACTGGAATGGACCGGGAGGTAGAGGGGATCCCATAAAGAGTGGGACCCAGGGAGGAAGAGGGGTCATCAGAAGGAGGGGCTTGAAGGAGAATCTGTAACTGAATCTGAACAGTCAAGGGATTTAACAGACTATTCAAATGGCGGTTTCTAGACCAGGCACTACTGTGGGAAGGAGGGCTCTACCTTATTTCTAGGAGCCTACTGAGATGTGCTCCCCTCTAGTAATAGGAAGATAGACTCTAAAAGTCCAAGACGTAGAGCTAGCTGTTAATGAAACTGGCTTACCCGCTGGATCCAGTACCTTATTTCTAGAACACTAGCAAGGTCCTTGCTTTGTTATAACATCAGCCAAGCCCAGGTAAAACAGTGTCTAAAAGACGGGTGCTAATTTGTACTCATTCAGTGCTTCAAGTGTCATCATCTTAGCATTTTAAATCCAAGTGGATGACCTGTTAAATGCAGCAAGCCAAATTTTACTTTATTATATGTAGTTAAGTGCTTCTGCCCCTCAAAAAAACTTCACATAAGAATGTAATGGAGATTTGATGATGCTTAAACCTTATGCAAACACTGCCCAATGCCAGCACACAAGACCCCTAAAGTACACACTGAGGAAAGTCCCTGGGCTATTGCAAATGACCCTGCATCTTTAGCAATACCAGGTAGTGAAAAGTAATATGTCTTGGACAAGAAAGCCTTCCCTAGGCAAACATCAGCATGATGTCACTGTCTGCAGAGAGAATATAAAAGCCAATCAGGTGCCAGAGAGGCGCTGCTCAGCAGCTAAAAGCACTTCCTTCATAAGCTGGACCTGAGTTCAAGTTCCAGAGCCTATAGTAGGAGAGAACCAACTTGTGAACATTGTCCTCCGACCCCTACAGGTACACTGACATCATGTTTATGTGACACAATAGCAAATGGAACCAAGTTTAGAAACCGTTTCAGAATAGGCAAGAGTTACATTAAAGTAACAGTCATGCATTTCTAGAATATAAAGCTATACAATTTTGTCCTGCTCATGGAAGTGTTTAAATTTCCCTCTTCAACAAAACAACATCAGATGGCAACAAAGGAGTATGGAAGCCCTGGGGCACAGCCAGCTCGCAGGCCCTGCAGCAATGCTTGGGGCTCAGGCTCCATGGGCTGCACGTGTGCCATAGACGGTTGTCAGCAGGGGGATAAGCAGCTGCTCCAGGAGAACAAGCAGGAGGCTGCGGAGATGCTAAAGCATCACTCTGAGTAATGCGGCGTCTGGGGAATGCTGAGAAACAGAAGCACACAAACCAACTTGGCATGGGGCGATTAGAAATGAAATGGTTCATTTAAGTGACGTCAATGGGTGCCCAGAGGAGGACAGGAAGGCAGCGCTACAGGGCAACAACCAGTGTTGGGCTTTTTTATTGTTTTGTTTTATTATGTGAAGGTTCTTGCTGGTAATATTGATTTTTGGTAATATATATTGGAAGTCCAACAGTCCACTGGGGCTACAGCCCAGGGAGTAGCCCCACGAGCCCAGCAAACAAGGAAGGCTGCCGAAGGGATAGCAGTGTTCCTGGAGAGCTGCTGAGCTGGTGTCCTCCTTAGGGTGTTTCCAAGGTGTCTGTTGTCCTAGCCCAGCCTTGAATCCATCTGTGTTCAGGTTTAGAAGCCATTAGAAATATTCCCAGGTTGCTGAGGTCTCAAATAAAGCAACTGCCCTGCAAAATGACTCCCAGCATCAGCAGCAGAAACCAAGCAAGACAGTTGGGCATGAAGACTTGGGTCTATCATAACTCCCTGGACCCAGGGACTAGATATTCCTAACAGTCCAGCTGCCATGGAGGCTCCTTCTCCCTTGCCCACCTGCCCTCCCAGAATCCGTTCCCATGTTCAAGACCCACAGTTCTGGGTCAAACATGTAGGAGAGCTGTCACCGACTTGTTTAATGTCATAGATCTGACTTGGAGATCCCTCCCCTAGGGACAAACGGAGGCCATTACCAGTCATCAGCAGGCTTCCATTTTTCCGGGCACTGGCGTTAAGTTAAATAAGCACTGCATTTTTGTTGCTCAGGGAAACCAAATATCTGTAAACACAGAAAGCTTCTGTGCCTTTTCTTTACAGAACTTGGGTTGTTAACGAGGATGGGTTTTCTTTATTTGTTGCTATTATGCATGTTTACCAAAGAACAAAAACATATTTTTAAGGCCACAATAAAAATTCTGCATGCTTAATAATAATCTTGACTGGTATAATTCAACAAGGCTGGCATTGCTGCAGTTCTCTGGATAATTGTTCTCTACAGAAACAACCACACTGACGAAGGCCTTCATATTCGCTACTGTCAGGAGGGTGTGCTGCACTGCGGTTAGGACGTCCCCGCTTCCGCAGCACAAGAGAAACGATGCCAGTGCTGGAAACAGGCAATTAGAAAACAAACACGCGAGATTAGCCAGCCCTGATCATTTGCGAATGTAAAATGCACTAAATTTCCTTACGTACTGTTCATGAGAGTGCCATCAACTCACTGCTCAAGATGACTCTTGCCCACTTTCCGTTCAGTTAACACACTACCTACAACACCTCAGAATTTCTGGGAGATTACCGTCTTACCTTCTGATCTATGCTGCTGCCCATGGTTAACACAGTGAGAGATTGGGAAGTCGCGTCTAGAGGACGGGATGTCTCATTCTTTTGCCCCTCTTCCTAAACCCACTGTAGTTAGCAACGCTCCCACATCCTTTTATACAAGGAGTCTGAAGCTCATTTATGAGCAAGGGCTGCTTTTGCTTGATCCAAGTATTGCCAGTATCTTTTTCTTTATTGCCAGTATCTTTTTCTTTCTAGAAATAACTGACCTCACTTTGACTGAGTAGCTGCAGAGTAACTACAACACTATGATTTAGTCCACACTGTCACAAAGTCAAGTGGTCCAAACCATAGGAAGGGTCAGGGGTGCTCTTCTCGGCCAACCACACCAACACGAATGTCTGTCCACACCAGGAGACTCAGGCCCAACTATCCTTCAGGGCTGGTAGAACGCTGACCTCGGTTATTCTAACTCACGCAGGTACACACATTACATGTTTTCTCCCCAAACTCAGCAGTTTCTCTCTAGACAGAGACAGAACTGGGCTGGTAAGGAACTACCCTCTACTAATGAGCAGGGAGACCTGACAAGGTGGGTCCCAGGTACTGGGCAACACAGCGGGCTGAGCTGCAGGCCTTATTCTGGGTTGAGTAGGGGAGTCCTCTGGGACACTGGGCATTGGGATTGACAGGTGAGTACTTGGGCAATGGTGTTCCTATACTTGAAGGGTCATTGCAAAATGGGCCAGTTTTTCTCTCTAAAAATGCCAGTACTCTGGGGGCTAATATGAGAGGATTGAGAATTCAAGGCCACTATGGGCAATGCTACAAGTTCCAGGCCAGCCTGGGCTAGTAGTGAGATATTCTCCCCTAACACAAAACCAAACCAACAAGGCAGCCAAATGGATTGAGTAGTTGTAGGCATTTAAAATTAAGTTTCATCAATTCCCAGTTGATAACCACTTGTAGTGAAAACTTGTCCAAAGGAGTCCCGCTGGGGAAAGAAACTACTTTTAAGAATAGGCTGCTTGCCCAGCAGTAGATGGCGAACAGAAAACGAAGTCATGAGCATCTCTGGAGGGTCTTCTCTCACGTATCATGTTAGGGCTTTCCCTTTTTCTATTTCTTTTTAGTTTTCTTACTATTTTTCATTTTTATTTTTCTCTTCTTGGTATTATAATTTTTTATTTTTTTCTTTAGGTCCTTCTCATATTCCTTATGGCTTACACTTCAGTGTTTCCACGGGACTCCTGAGTATGCAATGAGTGGGTTCCTGTTTCTTATGCCTTCTCTTGGGTTCTTTTCCTTCTGTTTGTTTGTTTGTTTTGTCCAGTTTCAATTTGTTAGTTTTACCTTATCATATTATTTTATTTTATTGTTATCCTTTAGAAACCTGTTGTGTTTTCTAAGGAGAGACAGGAATGGATTCGGATGGGAGCTGAGGGATGGAGGAACTGGGATGGCTAGAGGGATGGGAAACCATAATCAGAAAATACTATGTGAGGGGAAACACTATTTTCAATAAAAGTGGAAGAACGGAGTTTCATGAGCTGGACGTGGTGACCTAAGTCTTTAACCCCATCACTGTAGAGGAGGCGGCAGGAAGATCGGCCTGGCGATATGAGACCCTATCCCAAACTAAACTAACAAAGCTCTGCAAGCTTTCCCCTTAACCCATCAAGATGTGGGATCCCCTTCTGTACATGAGTTGCTTTTATTGGTTAATGAATAAAGCTGCTTTGGCCTATGGCAGTGCAGAATATAGCCAGACTGGAAGAGATATATAAAGAGAGAGTAGGTGGAGTCAAGAAGATGCCATGTAGCTGCCAAAGGAGGACACCAGAGCCTTACCAAAAGCCACAGCATCATGGTGACACACAGATTAATGGAAATGGGTTAATAGAAGATGTAAGAGTTAGCTAAGAGTACACCTAAGCTATTGGTCAAGCTGTTTAATTAATATAGCTTCTGTGTGATTATTCAGGTCTGGGTGGCAGGTAATGAACAAAGCAGTCTCCGCTAACAAAATGGCATCCAACAGCGGTAAGGTTCTGGCATCCTTCTCCTTCGGTAGTTACATGGCATCTCCTTGACTCCACCTATTCTCTCTCTATACATCTCTTCCAGCCTGGAATATTCTGCCCTGCCACAGGCCAAAGCAGCTTTATGCATGAATCGATAAAAGCAACACATATCCAGAAGGGCTTCCCACATCACCACCACAGCAAACTACTCAATGGCAGGGAACCTGGAGGGGTGCTGAGGCCCCTCCTAGAGGCACCACAATAAGGCTCCTTGACTGGACTGCCCTGTACCACATGCTTCGGACCTACTGGGGTTACAGAGCACCGGGAGGCTACTCCAGTACCACAGGCTATGTTAGGACGCTCCCTTCTCTGTGCTCACACCACCACGGTGTGCTAGGCAACACACAGCTGCGCCTGGCACTACCTCAGCAACACAAGCATTTCTCCCTCCAGTCCCAGCAGAATCCACTGTTTCAGATGACGGCGTGGAGCGGGAGTGTGTACCGGGAATGTGTACCAGGAGTATGTACTAGCAAAGCACAGAGTCAAGGGGCCTGAGCAACAAAGCTCCTCTGCCTCCTAACCTGCCTCAGTTTAACAGTGCAGCATCCCCAGAAGCATCCTCTTGATGGCTACCAGGCCATCATTAGCATGGTAAAACTAGATTCCTACTAAGGGAATGCTAAAAAGAAAAATGGTAACCAACCAACCAAATCATATTTAACAATGGTTACCCTTTTCAGATGACCATGTAAACCAATAACATCATAAAATGTTAAGTGTTACTAGACAAACTCATGTGACTTTTATACTTAGATATAATTGTGCTTATTTCAAGTCACTGTATAATCCTAATTTAAATTCATATTCATCTAAAAACATATGAAAGGCCACTTAAGCTAAAGTCCCTGGCCCCGTCCTCACTAAAAGCCATCCCCCATTCATCTTTTATGCCTTATGCTCATATTCTTTCCTCATACTTTCTACCATATTCCAAATTAAATATATAATATCGAGCTCTCCCCTCCTTGCTGTTTCATTGGCTTGTCTTTTCTGGTTGAGCGTTCAGTGAATAAGCACTGCTGACCTGGTATTTTGTCACATGGTAACCATATTCTGTGTGAGATGCTGGCTTCCACCTTTATCCCTGGAAGATTAATGCTCCAACGGCAACATCAGCAACTGTTGATTGAATGTTTCCTACGAATCCGTAGAACTAAGCACTGTGCCGCTTTTATTACTTAATACTCAAGGCAAACTCAGTTACACATTATCTTTACTGCACAGTTGAGAACACAGAGTCAGAAAGGTAAATAACCGGCATAAGGTCACAGAGGTAGGAAGTGACTAAGACAGGGCTAACGCCTGGTGCCCAAAGCCTTAACCAACCCTTCCCATCACGTCACCCCACCCCAGTCAGCTTCCAGGAAGAAAAAGAGACCTTAAAACAAACAAACAAACAAACAAACAAACAAACAGAGGGAAAAAGGTTTTAAAAGAGCTTAAGTCCTCAAATCAGTATTTATTTTCTCTGTAGGACTTAGGATTTCTCTGCACTGGGCAAGAAAAAACAAAGAAACTAAAGAGGAAAGGGAAGAGGAAAGGGAAAAGGGAGTTGAATGTGTAAACTAGGCAAAAGGACAAGGGCAGAGCAAGGCCCTTCAGAAACACAGGGATACAAATGAGGCCTCCAAGACAGAGACACACTGTGGTCATCTAAAAAGTCAATGCCTGAGCCAAGGCTTGGGGTGCTTGTGACCACAGTGGACACTGCCATAGGAGCAAGTTTGCAGCCAGGCTTCTCCACAGTGAGTAACAAGCAGTCAGAGCTAGACAGCAAGAAAAGAATTGCTAAAAATGTAATTTAAAATTGTATAGTGTTTTAGAGTCAAAGATGTAGCTAAGTGGTAGAACACAGACTTAGCACACACCACGTTTGGTCCCTAAGGTCCTCCGGCCAACATAAAGAAAATAAAAAATTGTAACTGTACTTAGGCTAACACCACTGACTTGGTGAAGCAGAGATGCCTACACACACACACCCTCTCTTTCAAGTGCAGGGATGGGACATGCCTGGAAGCCTGTTGGCACTGTACAGACTAGCAGAGACAATCTTGTCTGCTTGTATTTCCTTATAGTACACTGGAAGCGGGGAGCCAAAGGAAAGTGTGTCTTCCTCCAGGTTTTTGGTGCTTTCTGTCAACTTTCTCTAGGAGTTAAGTAACCTTCCAAGTTATCACCCTACTCACCTGGGAGTCCCTGACTCTTTGCACTCTCGATCAGTCTGTGACAAATGACACTTCGCTTCAGCATTTTTCTTTGATTACTATTAAGGCAGAACATTTAAAGTGGCAATGTATTTTACCCCACTGGACATTTTCAAAGCCCCACAGCTAAATACTGCCCTTTCTTTATGGATCTGAAAAGAAAACTAGGCTCAAGGTATTTAATATATCTGTCCAAACTTATTTAGCAAACAAACAGCAAAACTATTTATCTCTATTTGTTTTCCAAGGTATTATTTATTTACAAATCAAAATAGCTAGTAAGTTAATTTTACTTATAATGAAAATATTTAATACCTTGAAATGTCTTTGCAGTTGGTTTAGAAAAAGTGCTATTAAAAATCTAGATAAGAAATTAAATAATAAAAGTGATTTATTACCATATTAAAGTGTTTTTAATACCTGTGATTGCCTGGTTCATACATTCTGCCCCAAAAAAAACCATCCTACTGTTATTAATCATTGCTTCAGACACATGGAGTCTATATTTTGCTCATCTATTTTTACATTAATGAGACATTTTAAATTACTTTTTCATACTATTACAAACAACTATCGTTTATGGAACATTTGGGCCCAGTTCACGCGTCCACTAGATGTCAGGTAAGACTGTACAAGGGTTACGTCTGTTAGCATAAGTCAGTCTTTCCAGTTCTATGCAGTTGCCCCGAGGTGAACTGGCTTTCATAATGCACATAACGACGTGAATGCCCTCTCGTCCTCAAGTGCTGGGGACAGGAAAATCTCGTGTGGTGTGATGGATGAACATCTCAACTGAAGGAAGCACAGTGAGGAACACGCTGAGTGCAAACAGCCTTTCCCTCTTCATCAGTGAATCATTTAAAATCCCGAACTTTTAAAAAGAAAATGATTCAACCTCTATAATAGCAAGAGTCTGCCTATGTCCTGCTAAGTCTGAAAATGTCAGCTGTTTAAGTGAGTTTGTACCCTGGATTCTGTGCCTTTCTTCCCCAACGACCAAGAACCTAGAAAACAGTCAATAATCCCATTGAAGAATGAAGGATTTTCTTGGCCAGAGTTTCCAGGACTGTCACCATGCAGTGGGCGGAAATCAAATCAAGAAAATGCCCTACAGATTTGCCTACAAACAACCTGATGGAGAGTTCTTTTCTCAATAAGGTTCAGGCCTTTTCTCAATCGAGGTTCCTCTTCCCAGATAACTCTAGTTTGTGTCAACAAACAAACAACAACCACAACAAACAGGGCAAAGACAGGGAAGGGATCTGTCTGGAGTAGGGCATTAAGACAAGAGAGAATAAAAGCAACAGACCTTGCTGAGGAGCCAGCACTCCTGAAATGTCAAAGGAACAGTTTGCAAATGATAATCAAAAGGCTGGCCAAGGTTCACCATGGCAACCTCCAGCAACCTCCCAGCGCTGGCTAGACATCTGGAGGGACCAGATGTCCGGAGACCTTCTCAACCCAAATCTACTCACAGCATTGTATCCTAACATGCAGGAAAATGTCAGAGACCATTAGTTGTCGACCAAAGGTTACATCAGTACAATGGTGCTGTGCAGCAGGCCCGGAGAGTCACTGTGACAGGCTAGAGGGAAAGCAGAGGGCCACCCTTAAGGCACACATCAAAAGAAAGCATAGTAGACCTCACTGAATGGCTGGAAACAGGTTCTATTGGCTAAAGGAGGGTACAGGAAGAGTTGGCCATGGAACACAGAAAAATGAAGAAAATGTGAAAAATATTTCCATTAGGGGGAAAAGCACTTGCACTAAAAATAAATTAATTAATCAATTAAAAATTAAAAGACTGTCTGGCTTATTGTTCTATGTAATACTGTCAAAACAATATAGAAAGAAAGCAATGCTTAAGAATTATGATGTATCATTATTAGGGAACCAGCAGGAAACAGGGTATAAGGCAGAAATTTCCACCTTGTACCACAAAGGGATTAAATGATTTAAATTTGATGCTTCAGCAAATGGCATAGCCATGTGATTAGGGAATAAAGAGAAGAGTAATGGAAAATTCAATTGTATAACACTTGATCAAAAAAGAATGAAGCAAGGCCTTAAAAGAACAGTTAAACTTTAGTATTGTATGCCTTTCAGTAGTATTTTAATTACACCTATTCATTAAAATTTAAGCTTAGTAATAGAAGTAATAGCCAGTATAAAAGAAGAACAGTTCTGAAAATGTATATTATGCATAGGGTGGAAATCAAAGCCATGTGTAAAGGCCACACCTATGCAGCAGATCCCATTTTCATGAAGAAACAAAACAAATGCTATTTTTAAGTAGTGAAACTGCAGGGACTCCATCTTTCTCATTATTCCACATTTTCTACTGTCAGCACATGCAACATTTTTATAAGCAGAAAAAACTGTAGCCTATGAACGTCAGCAGAAGAAAGGGCTCAGCTAGAAACACAGTTAAGAGGAGTAGGAAAAATGAAGGAAACAAGAACCTAGTGTCCTGGCGGGCAAAGGACAAACTCATCAGGGAAGGGGGTGTCTGAGGCCTTGCTCAGAGAAGGACTAAGGGGTCTTCAGAAGCTCTTGGGCAGGTGGGAGGTGCAGGGCTGAGTCCGGAGAAGGGCACTTCCCAGGGGAGGGACTTGGGGGCCAGGACAATTCTAGGAAGGTGACGGTAGACTACTGATGTTAAAATCTGTGGGAGAGAAGATGTCTAAGAAGAAACCGACAGAGAGAAAGTAATTAAGGATAAAGATGAGTTTCCAGTTGTGTTTTTATTGTGGTTATTTTTTAAGGATAGCTTAAAGTAAGCTATTGTTTGGAAGAATGTACGAAAGCTTTGTAATTCAGAATTCTCCATTTAGTACTCGTGCAGTTCTGGTTTGTAGTACTTCTGAAACAATGGCTATGTGCTTCCGGTATAATTCCAATAGAAGCACTTACATTACTAAAAGGAAGATCCCTTTGAAGGATGGCAAAAGGTTTCTAAATTATGTCACAATTGTTTTTCTGTTCAAGGATGCTTTTTGGAAAATAACTATTCAGTATACAAAAGACGCATAAAAGTAAGTATGGATTGGAACAGGTTCATGAGTAACAAAACAGCCAGCACAAGACGGAAATCGGCGGGCTTGCTGGCCTCATTCTGGACAAGGGAGCCACAGCAGGCACTGCAGTAATATGAAACGGACTCTAAGTGGCAGAGAGCTAAACTGCTAAGAGGGAAAACTACGAAGTAAAGAGAAGTCTGAGTGGGGATGAGAGATGGAGTGTGTCTAACATGTACAAGGCCGGGGGACGTAGCCTCCAGCACTGCAAAATCAAAAGAAAGAAAAGGAAAAGAAAATCCCGAAAAGCACTTTAGAGACCCAGGGGGAGAGAAGAATATGAATTAAAACCTATTTGTTTGGTGGGAAGTGACACCCCAGCCCCCTGGTACCCCTATACCCAGAGAGTCTGGAATGTTTGGGTTAAGGCTTCACCCCCAGCCCTGGCATCCATATATCCAAGGAGTCTGGAATCTTTGAGTGGAAAGTTCCACCTCAAGGCCCCTCCCCTGGGAGTTGCTGCAGTCCAGACCCCACCTCTGAGAAAGCCCTGCCAAATGATGACCCCTCCCCAGAGAGGGTCAAGACCACTCCCTCAGGCTATTTAAACTGCCCTCCAGAGAATGAACACTTGGTCTTTCCAGTCTTCCTTTCCCTTCTCCAAGGTTTTCCCGGTCTTCCTCCCCATCTCCATCCCTGGGGGGCGGCCACCCAGGAGTGCTGGCATCCATTAAACCTGGGCTTTTTCTAATTCAGTTGGATTTGGATTATTGAGTCGGTGGAGAGTTTGTTGGGCTGTAAGAACTTTTCACTATTAGCCACCTCCAAGGGAGAGCGTGGAAAGAAAAAAGAAAAATTTTTGAAAGCACATATGAATAAGTTTTCTGTAGATGAAGGAGTAAAACGCCTTACATTAGGACAAATACTCAGAAACACACAGACTTCTCTAAAGTCAACATAAGACCTATGGAATCTATCAGGAAAGTAAAGAAAAACCATGAACAAAAATATACAGAAGAGGATAATGATAAGGTAACAAGCAGATGAAGAGACGTGGGACTACATTAACAATCAAGGCAACATAAAAAGAAAAGGAGACTATTATACTTGGCAGATCGGTCAAAACCTCCCAAGTGTTGTTGGAAGGGTCCGGGAGCACACAGACACACTACCACTCCAGAGAGCCCAGGAAACGCTCACGTGAATTAAAGTATGCAAACTCTATGATCCAGCACTGTACCAATGAAACTGCCACACAGGTACCAAGAGTACAAGCAGCCTTCTTAGCAGAGACTGGATGTGGGAGCAAACTCAACATCCATGACAGAAGTGGTAGGAAGAAAAAATTGTATGCACATCTATCTGAGACACTGAACTGTGGTCACAGACAGCAAGTTAATTAGACACAAAAGCCGCGGTGAATTTCGGAAATAAACTGGTGAGTGGAGAACATTTACTGAACGAGAACATCTATGTGATAATTTACATGCCATGAAATACCTAGCATGCGAGAGTACACACCACTTCAGAAACGAAGAGATTACTGGTTATTCTAAAAGTGCCCTTAATGCATACCATCCGAGAGTAGACTCTACAAAGAACACAGGAGCCATCAGAGCAAGCACCCACAAAGCTACAGCGGATGCAGAGAGCGAGGATAAAAGGCAGTAGAGGAGACACCGGCTCGGGCCTGAAGAGGACAGCGCTGTGAAGTAACACTTCCTAAAGGAGCAGGGAGAACCAGGCACGGAGACAGACTGAAGCTCGAGGCCCCTCAGGAAGGACCCAGATGCTGAAAACCGTTCCCCACATGTCACTTCTTTACCCCACCTTGCTATCCCCCATTCCTAAACGTCCATTATCTGAAAAGTCAGCAATTTTCACAGCTTAAAGTCCAAAACGCTTTTTAAAAATAGCATTTAAAGTAGAAACTGCTAGAGACTTCCAGAAAGTATGAGAGAGACACACCACCTTCACTTATGTATCCTTTAGCTCACAAAAGTCCAGAAGTGCGATTTTTCTTATGGCTAATATAGTTGCTTCCCCCGCAAATCTCAGTTTTGTGTCCCTCCTGTCACAGCCCCATGGGAAACACAGAGGGACACCTAAAATGCCCACGCTTCGGTGTGATCACATTTGTGCCCACTCATCTGCTGGCACAGGAACTGTTTATAAGATAAATTTACACATTTTGGCTACAAACACCCCAATTTCACCCTTCAGAAAACCCTAGGTAGATGCCATCTGTCATCCAAAGATCTGCACACCTTAAAGTTGGATGACAATTTTCAGTAATTGCCACTGTTTGATCTAGCATTTCTAATTCCTTTTAAAAGGACATTGGGAGAAGAAGGCTTACCGACAACTGAGGGTTGAAGACAACTGTCCGCGCTGGTAAGAGTGAGACGGGAGAAGGTGAGCAGCAGAGCTGTGCCCAGGGTTACTATGGAGCCTACTAGAAAGTCACATAAGAGTCCAAGCTCCCTCTACCCTATCATCTTCCTACTATCTTACTTAAGTTTCAGAGGCTATCTTTGTGTTTTACACATGCATATCTTTGTTGTGTTTGACAAACACGGCTTCTAAATTTATTTACACAGATCCCCAATGGCAGGGAAAAGCGGAAACCACACCAATCAAATGGGGCCTGCGCTCAGCAAATGAGTACCATTCAGCATGTGATATTCTGACCGTGAAAAAGACAAGTAATCTTTGGACAGTATGCGAAGGCATCGGCAAAATCCGACCCGTCTGCGTGGAGCTAGGCAGCTGCAGGAGGCAGAAGAGTTTCGGGAACACCTCCCACCAGCAGCCTGTGTGCGCTATTACACCGCAAGAGCTGCACAGCAGAGGCTTTCCGGGATCATGTCAACCCCGCAGGACGCACAAGATCCATGCGGCACACTTGCTTGCCTCCAGCAGGAGATTTGAAAGGAGTTATTGACAGGTTCTAGTTTCAGAAATCTCTTAATTGGTAGGGACACAAATTCAAAATGGTGAAGAAGAAAAACCCAAAACTTCTTAAGCAGAAAAAAAAAACAAAACTCTAGGAGGTTATCATTATCAGTATCTTTTAAAAGGCAGCGCAGGTGTGCTGACACCTAGAGAAATAGTATCAGAATGCTTTAAATATTACATGAATCATATTATATTGACAGCATGTGGTTTCTGGGAAAGGGGATATGTCTAGTATGTAGATGGTTTTAGTTTCTGTTTTAAATAAAACTTTCTTATCAAAATGCAAAGTAGTAGGTGTTTGTTCGCTTCCCAGATGCCCAGACCTGAATAATCACATAGAAACTATACTAATTACAATACTATTTGGCCAATGAATCAGGCATATTGCTAGCTAGCTCATACATCTTAATTTAACCCATATCTGTTAATCTGTTTAATGCTACTAGGCTGTGGCCTATCAAAGCTGGCATGTTACTCCTTCAACAGCTACATGGCATCTCCCTAACTCCACCTACTCAATAGATAGATGATAGATAGGTAGGTAGATAGATAGATAGATAGATAGACAGACAGACAGACAGACAGACAGATAGATCTTCCAATATGGTCATATTCTACCCTGCCATAGGCAAAAGCAGCTTTATTCATTGGCCAATAAAAGCAACACTTATACAGAAGAACATCCCACATCAAGTAGGTGCCTTCAAGTAGTGAATAGAAAAAGTTATGTCAAAATCTTCAACCTCAACTCCATTCATGGTAGACATAAGAAAACAGTGTCTTAGAAGGACGGAAGTCCTTTCACAGGTCAGAAATGAAGACAAGTCTTTCTCCAAAGCCTCACTGCCAGGCTCATCCATTCACATTTGTTTCCATGAGTGCCCTGGACAGCTCCTTTTTGAGCCAGAGTGACCTTCATCCTTTCCTTGGCTGACTGCAGGGAGGGAGTCTAAGATCCTGCATCAGAAAGCCATCAATAGCCATTGCGGGCACTGATTAGCACTGACATATCCCAAAGGCTGGGAAAACCGTGACTTCAAGTGGTACAGAATCCCACTAAGGACATTCTAACCATCACAACTGAACATAGCTCATGGAAGAATGCCAGAGGCCCTGGATTCTGCTCCTTGGTAACAAGCATCCCCAACCCCCACCAGAGTGACCAATAAATGCATCAAGTAATGACCAAGGAAAGGGACTTCAAAAGCATCCCAGGAGGTGAGACCCCTGTGAGTGTCTTAGAAGCTGCCTACGGTGTTCTGGGCAAAAGGACACTGGGATATGACCAGGACAGTATGTGATGGTAAAGTGGGGGATATTCATATAATGGGAAGGGCACATGAGATACACACAAACACGCACATGAATGTACACACGCAGGTAATATAGAGGGAGACAGCATTCCTAGAAAAGCTGAAGTAAATAGATAAGAATAAAGAATAGTGTGTGGAAAGAATGATGTGGTGGTTTGAACATGAACGGCCCACGTAGGGTCATATATTTTAAATGCTTGGTTCCCAGTTGGCATAATTACTTGGGAAGGACTAGGAGGTGTGGCCTTCATGGAAGAGATATGTCACTGGGGATGGGTTTGAGATTTTAAAAGCCCATGCCAGGCCCAGTGTCTGCCTGTCTGTCTGTCTCTCTCAGATAATCTAAGCCAGCTGGTGGTGGCCCATGCCTTTAATCCCAGCACTCAGGAAGCAGAGGCAGGCAGATCTCTGAGTTTGAGGCCAGCCTGGTCTACAGAGCAACTTCCAGGACAGCCAGAGTTACAGGGAAACCTTTTTTTGGGGGGGAAGGAGAAGAAAATTCTAATAGTATGTCTGAGAGTGATGAAGGAGAGAGTGTTAGGAGCACACAACAGGCTCAACAAATCTTTGTTCAACTGTCATATCCTAAAACCCATCCCCCATCATTTTTATAGTTTCTCATGAAAACTATAAACTTAATTTTTAGCAAATGGATCACAGAATGCTTAGAAATAAGCAATCAAGTAACAATAACAAATTCCTAGGTACAGAGAACCCGATTTTACATGTAATAATTTCATCACCATATTTATTCCACAAAGAATTTCTCTTACAAGACAAAGAAACCTAGCAAGTCACCGATTTCCGGTCTTCAGTTCATTGGCTACCAAGTGAGTCTCCTCTGTGCACCAGGAGAACAAAACAACCTCAAGCAGAACTCGGAGTGGCCTGAACAAAGCAGGAACAGCGTTTGCAGAGACGTTCTGGATGTTTGCTTTTCAATACAAGTCTACCTCAGCTTCACTTCAACGACTATGTAAACATTATGTCTAACAAACGCAAACTTTAAATTCACAGGCACTCTGTACACAGGGCGCCTCCCTAGCTTAGAGCAATGGCGGTGGAGCAGGCTTTCTCACAGAAGAAAATTAAGGTTTGGGTTCTGAATCGGTTTTCGTGCTAGCTGCAAGTCACCATCTTTCATGTATAAAACACTATGATTATAATTTTAACTTCTTCCAAAAGCTACAGTGAAGGCAACCAGTGGATGAAGAAATACACAGGTCACACAGCTGTGCTATCAAAAATAAAGCCTTGTGTTCACTCAAAACACTGAACTCAGGGTCTTACGAATCTGCTAGGTCACATGTAATTGTTTCTGTCCCGCAGCCTACAAGGCTGGTGTGAAAGTTACTATTGCAGGTAGAATCCTAATATGACAAACCCCACATTCTGGCCACTTACTCCTACCCTCTCTCACATTTGTGTATCGTGGCTTCACATATTTCGTAAGGATTACCTGGCTAAGATCGGGCAGGAGAGTCTGAAGCTATATGGGAAACACTTAGTGTTGAAAATGTTTCTGGAAGATGGAAAAAACAGAAAGAAAGGACTCCCCACCGCACAGCTATTTATTCAGCCCAAGACGACTAACAATGGAGTCACGTGGTTTTCTATTTGCAAGCCAACTAGATGGACCTCATGCTCATACTGATCAATATCCCAAGCACAGTGGAATTATATTATTCTATGCTTCACAACAATGGCCTACTGCCAGTGGCACACATTAGCCGAGCTTTCAAGTAGCTTTCTAGACCGCTTTCCATATTCGGTTGCCATGGCACCGTCTCTAGTTTATCATGCTGTATTTATCCATTCTCTGCCTCACAGTTTAGTCAGGGAGAGCTGGATCTGAAACACGGGTCAATCTGTTCCAAACACCTCCTCTCCTTTCTGTCAGTCACTTGACCTTCCTCAGCTTAACGAACCTAAAGTCTGCTCAGAAATCTGGCTGATAACTGCAGAGTTTAAGGGTTTCACGAGCCTTCAATTCTCCATTCATTAGTCTTTAGCTTCCACTGAACCTCAGAATCCCTCTGTCATTAATTAGCCTTCAAAAAAAAAATCACATTTGATTTGATACAGTGGGAAACAGTCAGCCTGGTGAAGTTTCTGTACTTTACTGTAATTTATTACTGTAATAATAATTTCACAGAAAAAGTTCTACTTTGCATAACAAAATTAATATTGTCTTGGTACTTTATATAATTTAATAAAATGTTCTCATTATCTACATATATTCAAATAGAAAAAACTTTTTAATTATAATCATAAAAGCAGGAAGTTAAAAATTGGATTATAAAGGTGGCTTCAAAATAATTTTACTGTGACTGCAAATTATATGTTAGATAATTCCATTCTTATCAGATTTAATTTCTGCAATTCTTTCATTTGAACTCTATTATCCCACTATTATGGGCTAAAAAGACTTAAATAATAATAATAAAATATTCATCTTGGTCAAAACCAGGGTGTATATTTCTTCTTATAAAAAATACTTTGCTACTAAAAGAGCATTGGATCAATTAAAACAACTCATAATATAATTTTAATTAAGTTACATATGCCAATGTACATTATATTACTGACATTAAGAACGAATGTCACTAAACCTAAGTAACAGCTACTCTTAATTTTGTTTCTGATTAAAGTAAATCTCTAGTTATGAAAATTTTTGATAGCAAAACCCAAAATATACATGTAAATTTCAGTACTGTTTCACCTTTTTAAGTTAACAATAAGGGAAATGTTTAAGTAGATTGCCTATATAAAACATGTCTTGAGCCAATTGTGGTGGTACAGGCCTGTAACCCTGGCACTGGGCCCAAGAGGATGGGAGATGGCACAAACACAGGAAAATCACAGTCTGGTACACATGACAAATTCCAAGCCAACCAGAGCTACACAGCAAAGACACCTCAAAGATGGACTAACATGAGGCTGGAGAGATGGTTCAGCAGTTAAGAGCACTGGATGCTTTTCCAGGGGACACAGGTTCAATGCCCAGCACCCACATGGCAGCTCCTAACTGTCTGTACCTCCAGTTCCAGGGCATCCAGCAGCCTCACAGACATATATGCAGGCAAAACAAAGCACTAAGATAAAATAAAAATAAATTATTCTAAGAAGGAACAAAATGTCTTATTGCAAGCCTAGTAATGGACTATACCCACTCATTTTCAAGAATTGATTTAACAGACAGACACTGGCCACCTAGACATGTCAGATGCTTGTCACTAAGCTCTAAAAAATGCAACAGCAGTTTCTCCATGCAACTTAATTTTATAAGGAGACAGGCTTTAAATAATTCTATGAACAATTTTGAAATTATGAGCAGCGGTATTATGTGCTACAGGGGAAGCCGTCTGGTGTAGGCAGTGGAGGGCGGAGAGCACGGACTATAGGGTTAAGCAGATGGGACTGAAATCCAGGGCTGTCACTTCCCAGCTATGCATCCCTGGGTGACTTACTTCTGCGGGTCTATGCTGGGATCTGTAAAACAAGAGTAATAACAACTGGGTCACGGGACTGTTGCAGTGAACTAGCTCACATAAAACATGTAGGGCAGTGCCTACTACCAAGGAAGCATTCACTAAACAGTGGCTACATTTTAAGAGAAACTGGAATTCAAGCCAGGCTGCCATTTTGGAGCCTCTGCTTATAGAGAAAGGTATTTCACATGGGTAGTAAAAAGCATGGTCAGCAGCCAGGAGTCACTTAAACTTTTTTTTTTTCTTTTTAAAGATCTAGCATTTAGAGAGAGGTGAGGTGCAAGAAAGCCCGGCAGAGAATGCTGGACTTGTCTTACATTCGCAAGGGCCACCAGGAGATATTCATTGATACAAGCTGGTTCTTCTGACAAGCACTTGTGTGGGTCAGCTGGTACCCTGCCGACTGACAATTTCAGTATTTCCAGAACCAGGCTTCTCCTGTTTACCACACGAACATACTTCTAAACGTCAGGTTCATGACTACATAAAGCTCTCTTTTTTAAAATTTACTTTTGAGAGATTTATTTATGTGTGGTTTGTGTTGTGTCTATGAATGTGGGTGCCCAGCAAGGCCAGGAATGGGCCTCAGGAAGCAGAACTGTTCATATGCAACTGAGTCACCCAGCATGGGCGCTGAGAACTGAATTTGGTGCTCTGAATGATCCGTATATGCTTGTCACAGCTGAGCCATGGGGCCAGTCCCAAGCTCTCTATTTCAATTTAAATATTTGAATGTGACTGCTGGATATCCTAAATTGTACAGATAAAATAAGTGACAAACCAGAGTTAACAACTCCATAAACTTTACTAATGTTACTCTAAGTAGGATATAGTAAAAACTAATATTAACATTTTCAAATATGACACCAGAGCAATCAGCTAATCTGGCACTATGTCAATACTATATATGGGGGAACAAAGGTCATTTGCATAACCAGTTTGTTGTCTTATATGTGCTATATGGAAGTTAATTCTCTACATATATCATACTCATATAGTGTTCTTCAGTCCTAAAAAAGTCTCTCTCCAAAAGTAATCCTGGTAACAATATTTGAAATAAGCTAGCTAAAATTGAACAAAGAATTTGAATAGACCTCTTCTAAAGAAGATAAACAAGTGTCCAAAGAGCACACGAAAAGATATTCAAGTCTCTAGTCACTCGGGAAACACGAATGGAAGCAGCACAGAGCTATCACTTAGCGCCCATTAGCAAAGCTATAATTAAAGACAGCTAATTAAGTGTTTGTGAGAAGCGAGAGGACCCCAACTCTGTTGCTGTTAAAGGAAAACTGTGCAATGGCTTGGAAACAATTTGGGAGCTCCTCAAAATTCAAGGTGCCATATGAGTTAACTATTCCTCTGGCTCTATGTCCCAAAAAACTGACTACATTTTTCACGGAAAAACATAAACAAATGTTCATGACGCCATTCCCCATGACAGTCCCAAACCAGAAACACACAAACACAAATGATGAGCGTGAGGCACAGCTATGCGATGGTGAAAGGAAAGGAAATGTGGATTTGCTACAATACACGTGAATCTTGAAAAAGCTGCTGAAAGAGCCAGGCATAACCAGCCAAGGCAGGGCACACCTTTAGTGCCAGCACCCAGAAGGCAGAGGCAGCCTGGGCTATGGTGAATTCCAGGACAGCCTTGGCTACATAGGGAAACTGTCTCAACAAGAAACAAATAATTTTAAAAAACAAAAAGAAGCCAGATTCAAAAGGTGATATTCTCTGTGACCGTGCATACAAAATGACTAAAACAAGCAAACCCACACAGCAAGTACGTGGGCAGGAGCCAGGGGCCTGAGAGGGAAATGGAAGTCCGCTGAGTGAGTGCATTCTGGAATTACATAGGGATGGTGGTCAGACAGCTTTGTGACCACACTGAAACCACTCAACTACACTTCAAAAGGGCAAATTTGGGGGTAAATGAGTGTATCTTGACTGTACAAGGCAATTTCTCATGAAATTTATTGTTGTGAAATGTTTATCAACTTCCTGTTTATATAATTTATTGCTAAATATCTTGAAGTCGGGATTATCCCTCAAAAGAAACTGGCCATTTCAGAAAAACTGGTTTCTCTGTGAATGGATATATATATATATATACAAAAGTCCTACACGGGGAGGAAAATCTGAGTTAATTATTACTTGAAACAGCATGGAAGAGCCATGTGACACATGCACTGGCTTCTGAGCAGACAGAGGCAGGCATGCGCAGAGCAGACTGCGCTGTCCTCTGTGAAGCAGCATCAGTGATGTAAGCTTACATTTCTCATGGAGAAGTGACAGGAAGGAGTGGGGAAAGGAATAAGGGAAGAAAAGGCACTGAGGTATAAAACTTAAATAAGCCCAAAGAGAAATCATGCTTTAGAAAAACACTCCCATATCAAGATTGGAAACACATCTGTTTGTCTGGGTAGTATAGAAATTTAGAGACTTTGTTTGCTTGTTTATCACCATGTGATGTCTCTCTGCACAGCCCTGGCTATCCTGGAACTCTCACTGTAGACCTGGCTGGCCTCGAAATCAGAGATCCACCTGCCACTGCCTCCCAAGTGCTGGGATTAAAGGCGTGCGCCACCACCACCAAAGGACATTCAGAGACTTTTTAAAACACATCCACCAAAGACAACATGGAATAGGCCTGGGGAGATGGATCAGAGGGCAAGCATGAATAAGAACCTGATATTGGATTCTTAGCACCCACAAAAAGGCTGAGCTAGTGTCTGCAATCCCAAGGCAAGGAAGAAGAGGGAGGAGCCAGCAGATCCCTGAGGATCACAACCAGTCTAGCTAATTGGCGAGCTGCAGGCTAACAAGAGCCTGTCCCAGAAAGCAAGGCAAAAGGGCTGCTCAACCATGGGAGTTCAGATCCTGAGGCCTAAGCTGGGCAGCTCACAAACCCTGCAACTCCAGCTCTCAGAAACTGATGTCCTTTTCTGGCCTTTAGAGAGGTATACACACACACACACACACACACACACAAATTCACAAGTGCATGTGTACACGCAGACACACACAATCTTTTTCTTTTAAAAAAAAAAAGGGTAATAAGTGATAGAGGAAGACACTGACATGTAGCCCTGACCTTCACACACATGAACATGTATACACATATATACCACACACAAGTTCTACAGAAGACGGTGCCGTGTGGTATGTACATTAGTACGCTAATGAAGGTTTTTTTCCCGTAATACAATTGTTTCAGATACACTCTTTTACAAATTGATAAAGACATGCATCTCACTTGAGGTATGGAAATGACAATCTGGTTATACAAGCTTAATAGGAATATATCAAGGGAAAAAATGAAAATTTAAAAGCATGCTCCACTATGAAAGCTAATATTTAATATTTAAATTGAAAGACTGTTAAAAAAAAAAAGACAGAGAATCTGTTGCTTAAGTAATTCCTACTAATGGAAAAATAAAAAGAATGGAAACTTCCTGGCGAATGAGGGCTGGGCAGCCCAACCTTGGAAAGGAATGGGAGCAAGTCCCTGCTGTGGACTGGGGGGTGGGGGGTGGGGGGGCTGATGAGTGAGCCGTGACCACAGCAAGTGTCTTCTGGATCTAAATCTAAAAGTGTTTCTACAAAAGCCCGTGTGCAGCGCAGCCAGAACAGAATGAACACGATAGGCCCAACTTCAGAAATCCTAGGCAACTATGCAAAAATCTTAAAATATGACAAATATTGTCACGGGCATTCACTTATTGCTGTACTTTCCCAAGTTTGAAATAAAAATCTCAAACATTAATGTCTACCAATTTTACAAACTCTCAAATTCAAACATGGTTTTGACGTCCCAACAAAATGTCTATGCAATCTACATTTTGGGCATGCTGATGTAGGTGAACTTGGTGAAAACTAGGCGACCTTAACAAGATTATTTAGAAAACTATTGAAGAGAGAAAAAAAAGAGCAAGCCACTGTCAAAGCTGGATGCTGGGCAGCAAGAGGTGGGCGGCAGTGGGTGGCCTGCTGATGACCCATTTGTCTTGAGTTAGTACAGCGCCAAGGCCAGCACTGCTTTGGCATGCTAATGGCTTCTAGCACAGGGAATTTCAAGACCTGGCACACTGCTGGCAGAGGCCAGTGTCTATTAAGTTCTGAGAGTCAAAGCCACAGCATGCCACCTGCTTCTGAATGTTTCACAACACTGTAACTCGCCAGAGGGAAGAGGCCAGACACCAGCTTAAAGTGATTACTGTTAAGATTCAGAAATTGATTTTTCTCAGTGATTGCCTAATTTAAAAAAACAAGATGGTATCGTCTAGAAGAAATTATAATTTCTACTGTACAACTTCTCATCTTGTAACTAACATCAAGTTAGTTTTATGCTTCATAACACGCCCTTAAAAATAAAAAAAAATCTGAAAAGTATGTTCTCCAAAGTTCCCAGTCTATTTTAGGAAAAGACCGTTTCCAGCTTGAACTGGGAATTTCTCTTTAAAACACAGGAGCTGAGTAGAACAGACTTAGTCTCTCTTAGTTACGTGTATGGGTCCACTCACTCCCCAGCTTACCCCACTGGAGTCAGTGTCCACAGCTGAGCAGGTATGAGGCTTTCCGTTAGGGACTCCTGACATTTTGTTTGTTTAGGGTGTGTCATGGCAGCTGTGTGGACGACAGGGGACAACCTATAAGAGTTGTTTTTCTCCTTCTACCGCTGGGTCCTGGGAATCAAACTCAGGTGGTCAGACTTGGTGGCAGGCACCTTTAACGACTCAACCATCTTGCCAGGCCCCTAACTTAGCAATTTTAAAATGATAACTGTTCCTAGAAAATTGTGTAGCATGAATTCTAATTGATCTTATTAAATAAAACCCAGAGTCAGATATTAGGGGGTAAAAGTTGAGAGATCAGAGAAACAGTGCAGCCAGCCATCATAGAGACCTTTTACCTCTAGCAAATCCTCAGACCAAAGGGGCAATCCTGTCCTCTGTCTCCTTCCACCTTATACTTCTCTCTCTAACCAGACTTATCACCCCGTCTCCGCCTCCCTAGTGCTGGGATTAAGGAACGGCTTGGGACCCAAGTGCTAGGATGACCTCTGTGTGAGCTCTGTTTCTCTTTTAGACAGATTCAATCTTGTGTAGCCCAGGGTGGCCTTAAACTAGCAGAGATCCCTGTCTCTGTCTCCTGAGTGCTGGAATTAAAGGTGTGAGCCACCACTGCTGGCCTCTAGTGGCTTAGCTCTGCACCCTGATCTTTAGGCAAGATTTATTTGTTAAAACACAAACAAAATATCACTATAAAATTGGAACTCTGTCTAATCCTAGCTAGATAACAAAATTTCAGGGACTCTACCTAAGCCTGTGATTCCGTTCCTGTGGCTCTGCAGCTGACCACCTGAGAATCAGGCCATAATTCAGTTTGGAGCTAGAGGAGCTGGTATTTCTGCTACAAGGAAATATTTATTCTCTTTTGGATGAACTTTGTCCTTATTTGCAAAAGACACCCCTCTAATTGGGCTAGCCTAGGTAGTCTCCAGTGTTTGGGAGTGGAACACAAGGGTAAGATGAATTCCTACACAGATTAGCTGAAGGACAACATCTGTTGCCCGGGAAGCACTGTTATACATTCATTCTGGACCCACTTTGAGGATGCTTCCATTGGCCTTGAAACAAACGGGACTACACTATTTATCACTGTCAGAAAATTTTCCTCCTTGACCCAGGCGTTGACGAACATATATTATAAATTCATTCTACATATCTGAGCGCATAGAATGCATTAGCTCCCATGTGTCTTACTCATCCGGCATAAGACTATGGTTCAGACTTAAGAGCTAGGGTAAGGTGGCCATCATCAGTACTCCTACTTCAGAGGTACCTAACTAGAGCACTTTGGGGTTTTTTTTGGCAGTGCAATTGCTGATCACAGATCTTACTTTACTTGGATATAATGATGAGCAGACAACACCAAGTACTTTCTTGTCTGAATTTGTTCCTACTCATTAACAAGTTCAGGATAGGGAACCTAGGAAGGGAAGACTTTGCAGTGAACAAAGTAGAGCAAAACAGTGATGCAGTGCTTGACAACTGTACAGTTCTGGACAGTGTGAATTCATATATAAAATATGTATATAGAGTATATATAGTATATATAGTATATAGTATATATAGTATAAGCAATCTGATACGCACACTCTAGGAAGGGGTGGCTGGCCGGCTAGAGTGAGCTTATTGTCCTTGCAATGTAAGCGACTCTGCATTCCACAGGACCACTATGTATCTAACTGAGGCGGCAGTACTGGACTGCATTTTCACATTCAAATAGGCAGGGCGGCACAGCCAAACCCTTTTCCTTCTCCAAGTGCAACTTTGGGATTTAAGATACCATCCTTGAAGAGGCAAACTGCTCGGACCTCATTGAGAGAAGACAAAGCCTCCACAGCTGCCTTCCACTCATCCGTCCGTCCCACCCCCTCAGCAATTTCTCCTATGCGACTCCTAGGTCCTCTGATCATCTCCCCAGTTTAGCTCCACATGTTTGCTTGCTGACTCATCAATGCACACTAGACAGATGCTGTACTCAGGCTAGCTCCTTAAATGAACCCAGGTTAGGGCATTTCGTAAAAAGTACAAGGCCACAGCAAGACTCAGTCTCAAACAAACAACAATAACAAAACAGAAAAAAAAAAAAAAGTCCAAACAGAGAGTCTTTGGGTGACATAGGAAGAACTTCTGAGACCAGGACAAATTACTTGATTCCTATTACAGTGAACACTCAGTCACCAGGCTACTACTGTCTACTGTTCTGTTTAGATAACAGTACATTTTAAATATGAAAAATACTGTGTTTGGCTGTGGTGGTACACACCTCTAATACCCACACTCAGGAGGCATAGGCAGCTGGATCTCTGTGAGATAGAAGTCAGCCAGGACAATGAAAAGACCCTATAGCAAAGGAAGGAAGGGAGAAAGGGAAGAAGGGATGGAGGGAGGAAGACAGAAGGAGGAAGAAAGGGAGGGAGGAAGGAAGGAATTGCTACTCCATTTTAAAAATGGTTGTAATGTCAATTGTTGGTTATATCTGGATTCCATCAAATTCATGGATTGAGTTATTATTTTTCAGTAATTAAAAATTTAAAAATTCAAAAGGAATTCACATAGCTAAACCTTAAAATGAAGCATAAAAATCAATCAATAAAATGAGAGATACCGTTCTAGAGAGATGACTCCGTTGCTAAGAATACTTTTTGCTTTTTTAGAAGACTCAAGTTTCATTCACAGAACCCACATCAGGCAGATCACAAACACAGATAAATCCTACACCCTCTGCTGGGCTCTATGGGCACCCTCACACTTGTGACACATCACAAACACAAATAAAAATAAACTTTACATACATAAATTCAATAAAGTAAAATGGCAGTTGGATAGTGGTGGAACAAGCCTTTAATCCCAGCACCTGGGAGTCAGAGGCAGGAAGATCTCTGTGACTTCCAGGCCAGCCTGGTCTACAGAGCGAGTTCCAAGACAGCCAGGGCTATAGAGAAACCTTTTACTGTATCGGAAAACAATAAATGATTAAATATAAAAATGAGTGAGTGAATGAATGAATGAATGAATGAAATGGCGGAAAGTACTGTCGAGAAAATCAATACATCCTTTATAACCTGAATTTCTGGTCTATTAACACGGTAACTGGCTAGGGATGAAGGTCACAGCTTAAGAACTTTTCAACTTGAAGATTCAAAGCTGCTTGAAGAAGTAGATGACACAATGGTGTGAGTAGCCCAGACTACAAAGGAGAACAACGTGACTGCCATTGTTTCTTGCCACTCAACCTGAAGTCAAGTCTACCATGTGGCTCCTCCATGGTAGGACCTAAGGCAAGGTCATCACCAGGGGCCTCAGCCAACAAAGCACACAGTTACTGCCAACGATGCCTCTGTGCACAGATACACAGACCAGGCCGCCTGAGAAAGGGATGCTGAGGCATCAGAGCTGTATTTGTGCCAAGCATTTGGATGAGTACTACTGACTGAAACATAAGTCAGTTTTGTAACTTTTTAAGGCTAGATTTAGTGAGAAGACAGCACATACGCAGTATCCAAAACACAAACAAACTCCAATAGGAGGCCGGGGATTCAAATGCAAAGACAAACTTCTTCAAAGAGCTATTAAAAGTACGTAATGTAAAGGGAGCTGGGGAAATGGGCAAAAAACAGTACTGTTCTAGCAGGGTTTGATTCCTAATGCCCAAGCTAGGCAACTGACAGGGGCCTCCAGCTCCTGCAGGACCCAATACGCCGGCCCTCCAGGGGCAGCTTGAATGCACACTGCCCATCCTCACCCCCAACTAAAAACAAACCTTTTTTAAGAGGTCTGCATCAGTTCTTCTAGCAGAAAGAAAGATGGGTGCAGCAGGGTAGAACTCATTTGTAACCCTGTTCTTCAGAGGCTAAGAGAGGAGAACCTCAAATGTGAGAAGGGGCTAGACCGCACAGCAAGACTCTCCCTCAAAACAACAAAAACAGTTGGTGGAGGGGAAGAGAGGAGTTGGTGGAACGCCCCACATTTTCTAACAGCGTTTCTAAGCCATCCATTTTTAAGAGCAATTTATCTAAGCAGTTACAAAAACAACCTCAAGACTCTGCTCCACCCTCCCGCTAGGTCCTCCAAGAACACTCACTACCAGGCTTGAAAAAAATCTCACAGAACGTTGAAGGTCAAGGAAAACTTGGGCCAAGACAAGGCTTTGGTGGAAAGAGTATTAAAAGAGAGAAGTCCTGCTTCTGGACAGGATAGAGGGGTCAGGGAAGAGGCTGGGTCACCAGTCACGTGCACTTCTTTCTGAATGTTACATCAGTGTGGATGCTTAGGCATACAAATTTAATTCTTGCTTAAAATCAGGGGGAAAACCCTACATGAATAGATCCCTGGATTAAAGTTAATATCAGACTTGATTTTTATAGTCAAGAACAATTAAATTGTCTGCTCGTGTTTTCTGGATCGTGAGAGCTATTCACATTGAAATGTCTAACATTTTGCTCATTGTTTAAAAAAAAGCCTTCAAGTGCTGACATGAGGTTATGTGCTTTATTTCAACGTGTGCACAGCACTGCAGCCACATGCTGGCGCATACGAAGGAGACGTGCTGCAAACGAGGCTGCTCTCCTCTTCTGCTCCATCTGACAGAGCAGCAGCATCCGACCGAAAAATCAATGAATGCCGGTGTGCTTGTTCTTACTCACAGCTATGGGCCGGGACAATGACTTCCCTCCATTAACTATCACTTACTGAACTAAGTATTATTTCAGAGAGAAGAAAAACTAGTCACTGCAAAGTAATTCCTGTTTTAGAGACGCCATTAAACTTAACAAAGGCATGAAACACTTTCTGATTACTGAAAAATTAAACACACCTAAATTATTCCGTCTCATTCTACAGGTAGCCAACATCTTAAAGATCCCTAAGGAAATGCTCCCGAGGAGGTGAACTGCAAACACACTCTTCCTCAGCTCTTTCCCTGCTTCAGTACAAGACCAGAAGTTAAAATGGACCAAAACAGGTAGAGTTGGTCATTTTCTTTAGGCTGATCCTCTCAGCCCTGATCACTTTATAACCCAACTGAGACAGAGGGTCCTGCACACTCTCACCCCGCACCTCCAGTGGGAAAGGACACCATCTCACCTTTTGCAACCATACAAAATAAAACACGGGCAACAGAGGGAGACTCCTGTCACATTTTCCATGCTAGAAGCTTAAATTTTAAAATCCAAGTATTTGAGGCAACTCATACTGTATTTTACCCTTTGCCATGAACCTAGTTTATGGAAATTTTCAAACTAGATTAGAGAGAAAAACCAAGAGGAGGAGAAGTTCTGCCTTCCCTGTGGCTGTGATGCAGGGTGGCCCTCTGCATACTAAATGAACGTTGTGGGGCACCTTGCTCTGTGTATAATGGTTTCCATGTGTGCTGACGAGTGTTTTCAGCTTGATTTCAAAGCAAAGCTGCAAATTAAAGGCAGGACAATAATTTCCTCCTCCTTTTGTCCCCAGAATCTTGTGTAATCTTTAACCAAAGCTCCTTGAAGGCAAGGGCTCTGCCATTTCTGTTCCTGCAGGTCTCAGCAGACCTGTGCTGGGGTGGGAAGCAAAAAACTGGAACCCTCAAGGTCTGATGCATTTAACAGCGATGAGAGAGGTGGAAGACGACTGAACAGAGTCCTCGGGGTCAGTGAGAGCATCTGCTCTTGCAGAGGACCCAGGTTCTAGTCCCCGTGCCCACATGGCAGCTCTCAACTATCTATGACTTCAGCTCCAGAAGATCTGACACCGTCACAGGGACATAAAAGTAGGTAAAACACTAATGCACAAAATAACAATACATAAACTATATCAAAAAGCTTGATAGCAATGAAAACAAGTGTAACATCACACATCGTTGTATATGCATAATCCATTCCTCAATTTGCTACTTGATTTAGGGTAAGAATATGTGTATTTGGCCTCTGCACACAAGTTCAGGAACAGAAACTTCTAGAATTCTTTTTGATTTTTCTGCTGTCTCCCATCCTGGTCCCTCAGTCACAGCAGAAGGCTTCTCAGTCCCTTAGGACCTCCAGAATAAGTGTCTGTGATAGCGTGTCCTGGAACTGCAAGGCTCTGTCACCTTCCTTAGTCTACAAAGCAGCTACACTTTTATTTATTTGTAAATGGCACCAGTTCCTCTGTATGCCACTTCCACTAGAACTTTCTGCAATGTGGCCTCCAATCTGGCTAGTATGAGTACAGGACCACATTTTCAATTTAAATAGCTCATAAGGCCAGAGGCACCATATGGAACAGCACAAGCTGGGAGCTTCAAACACACACACTTTTTCCTCTGTTAAAATTAAAATTTCAATAAGTAAATGTGTTTGTTCTATGGTTTATAGCTTTAACTCTTTGATATGAGAAAGTACAGTATAAAAATAGCCGGGCGATGGTGGCGCACGCCTTTAATCCCAGCACTCGGGAGGCAGAGGCAGGTGGATCTCTGTGAGTTCGAGACCAGCCTGGTCTACAGAGCTAGTTCCAGGACAGGCTCCAAAGCACAGAGAAACCCTGTCTCGAAAAACCAAATAAATAAATAAATAAATGGTAACTTGGAGAAGCAAATCCTGCTCATGTTTGTACTGTCTGTTGTGGGGTCTTCAAAACACCTCAGCATACACCAGAGACTGGCACCTCATGAGCCCTCAGCAAATGCCAGGGATGAAGATGAGTCCATGCATTTGAGTCCATCTCAATTAGGTGCTAACCTTGCCCTCCAGACAACACTATTTCTCCAGCCACCTCAACGCGAAATGAATCACTTAGGATAACGTGAAAGACAAGAACTATGTCTCCGCCAAAAACACATTCTATTTGAAGCAAACAGCCAAAGAAGGGCTAACCAATAGAAACCAAAGTCCAATATAACAACAAAAATTATCATGGGAGGATTATAATTAAAAGCCTGGGAAGAAGTTTAAAAAAAAAAAAAAAAAAAAAAAACATTTGCTAGACCAGAGTGATGGTTCTGTGGGTAGAGGTGTTTGCCCAAGCCTGATGCCCCGAGTTCCATCCTTAGGCCCAACAGAAGGGGTGGGATTGGAATGAGGTACTGGTGGTGGACTGGGGCGTTCTGCACACGTGAGGAAAGAAGGGAAACAGTAAGTAGAAAGGAAGGATCATGAACGGTGGCTCACAACTTTAATCTCAGCACTAGCGAAGCAGAGGCAGGTGGATCGCTGTGAGTTCCAGGTCAGCCTGGTCTACATAGTGAGTTCCAGGTCAATCAGGGCTACTGACCCTGTCTCAAAAAAAAACAAGATTAGATTTTGACAATGAAGGGCCTTAAATGGTGTTCTAGAAGTCTGAATATGATCATTTAGGATAACCAATGAAGAGATACTGGAGCCAGAGAAAAGAGCAGTCTCTTAGGGTGTAAACAAAGTATTTAATTATTCCCTCACTCACAGCAAGCATCTGGTGCTTACTATCTGTCAGGAACACTGCTAGGTGAGAGAATTACAATGATGCCTGTGACATAGCCCCAATCCGACGAGGCGAACAGAGTAGCCAGGAAACAGTAAAGAAAATAAGGACAACACAACGTGAGAGATGCGCATGACAGAGCCAGGCACGCGGTGTTGACAAGCACAGAAGAGAGGCTTACATCTGGAGCAGGGTAGAAAGGAAGGCCAGGGAAGGTTTCATGTCCGCAGGATCGTTGACGGGGGGGAGGAAAGAAAGGTTACACTGAACAAATGTAGGAAAAGGAACTTTTTTTTTTTTTTTTAAAGCGGAGCATCAAGGGAACATCTCACATAGCTATAATTTAGGATTCCTTAAGGAGTCGATGTATACATTCTCACATCTTATTTCAGAAGGTTGAAATATTAATAATGAACATGTTTAAATGAACAGAAGCAATATGGAACAAAGAATGAAACCAGCTAAGTAATATGTATGGTGTTACTTTAAATTATGAAATCAACATGCTTGACATCAAGGTAGAAAAGATATTTTTAAAAACTAATTAGATTAACGTAATGACCATGAAGACTTTATTTAGGCCAGAAATGCTTTCAGCATTTTCCTCTAACAGAAAATGTACATAATAACCCGTAAAACAATGGGGGGGGGACAATAGAAACAATGCTTTAGAAAATGTTTCAGGAAAAGGGAAGAGCCCCACCCAGCTTTAAAAGCTAGACAAGGGAGGTCATTACAAACTCACAGGAGGGAGGGTACCATCTTCATTTTACATCATACTGGTCAGGCCTATTAGCCTGGTGCATGAAAATGTTTTCATTTTATTTGTGTGTGTGTGTGTATGTTTGTGTGTGTGTGTACAAGTTTTTGTGTGTACGTGGGTCTGTACATTTGTGCAAGTGTGCGGTGCCCAAAGGGCAACCTGCAGTGTCATTCTTCAGGCATTTGTTTCTGAGTCAGGGTCTCTGAGTGGCCTGGAGCTCACAGAGAAGGCCGAGAGCTCCCTTGTAGGCAGATTCCCAGGATCTAATCCAGGTCTTCAGGCTGATGGGGCCACCAACTTACCCATGGGGTCCTCCCTGCCCTCTCTATTTTGTAAGACTATTATGCATCATCATATATAACACAATTGTGAAAGGGGATAGGCATTAAGGGGGCTGCCCAGATGTGGGTATTCCACAAGAGGTAACAGGAGGAGCTGTGAGTGGTGGAAACGTTCGGGGTCTTGGCTGGGTCTATGTCACACTGGACTACAGATACCTATGCTAGACACAGAGGGAACCTGGGTAAAAGCTTTATCAGATTTTTCTGTATTATTTTTCATAAATACGTGTAAATTCATAAACACCTCACAATTGAAATTTCAATTAAGAGTTGAGGAGATGGTTCAGTGAGTTTTAAAGCCCGGAACCCAAAGGAGAAACAAAACGAAAAACATGCTGCAGCAGGAGCCTCTGTAATCGCAGTGTGCCTCCGGGAAGACAGGAAGCAGGCACAGCCGTTCCCAGAAGCTCACAGGTCTGGCATGCTCAGTGAAAAAAATAACAAAGGGACCTCCTCTCAAACAAGGTGGAAGATGAGGACCAGCCAAAACCTGGGTCTGACCTACACACACACACACACACACACACACACACACACACACACACACACACAAATTGAATTTAATTAAGTATAATTGAGCTGGGTGGTGATGCATGACTGTTACCAGCATTGCAGAGGGGAGGCAGGAGAATAGCAAGTTCAAGATTGACCCAGGCTATGCATCAAGACCTTGTACTAACAGTAACACGAGGAAGACATGTTGGACAGTAGTGATCCATGCCTTTAGTCCCAGCACTCAGGAGTGAGGGGCAGGCAGATCTCTTGAGTTCTAGGCCAGTCTGGTCTACAGAGTGAGTTCCAAGACAGCCAGGGCTACACAGAGAAGCTTCTCCAGAAGAAACGTATTCAAACTTTATCACATTAAATACCCAAGGAAAAGACCATAAGATACAAAAGAATGTTTCTAATGACATTATTAAAGGTTTGGTTTGGCTTACTTTACAGGGCCAAAACAAGATATATAGATTCTCATTTGGTTTGCATAATTTTAGTGCCAATGATATACTTGGGATTTAATAACATTTTCCTTCTAAAAACTCTAGCCTTTATATATGCTTTTGTCTTTAATCCAAAACATACAAAAAGTACTACAGGTTGAGAAGTCCTTATCCAAAGATTTGAATTCTCTAAACTGAATCCTTTCAGTATGATGTTTGATGTGGGAGTGTCATATATCAATCTGTTGATTTCATTGGTTAAGTAATAAACACACTGCTTGGCCTCATAGGTTAAAGCATTGGTGGGAGGAATAAACAGAATAGAATTCTGGGCGGAAGAGGAAGTGAGGTCAGACTCTGCGCTGCTTCCAGAGGGACCAGACAGCCGCCATGCTCTGCTCTCCCAGGCAGCTGCAACCCACGATGGACTTAGGCTAGAATCTTCCCGGTAAGCGCACCTTGGGGTACTTACACACATCATTAGAAATGGGCTAGTCCAGGTGCGAGAATTAGCCTGTAAGGGCTAGAGTTCATGGGCCAAGCAGTTCTTAAATGAATACAGTTTGTGTGTTGTTATTTCGGGCATAAGCTAGCCAAGCGGCCGGGGTGTTGGGGACGCAGCCCCGCCACTTCTTATTTCAACAGATGTTGGTACCCAAAAGTTGTAAGTTTAGAAAGCTGGGGAGAAAAGCACCTGCACACACTCAATACACATACACACACCCAGGCACACACATACAAACAAATGCATAAATCTTCTTCTTAAGTTCTAAGTTTCAAGATGCATTACGTGAGAGACTGTCAAAGAATAAATTTAAAATATTCCGTATAATTTTCTAAAGTTGTAGATTTTGGAACAATTTTTAGTTTGCATTTTCAGGTGGGGTGTTTAACTAGTAAAGTCTATTCAAAATTACAAATTAAAAGAACAGCTCCAAAATCTAAACGTTTCTGTTCCCAAGCATTCAGTTAAGGCATACAACCTATACTAAGTCACATGAGACAAGCTATCAAGTTTGCTCAGTATCAAATTTCCAAAACCTGACCAAGCTGGTCCTGGCACCTGACAGCTGCCTACTGATAGTTTCAGAAAAAGCTTTATATCTCCATAGTTATAATCCAAACAATTAGGGTTACATGAAGATGAATCAATCTGTTTTAAATTTTCTAATTAATTCTGTTACCAGGGAAATTGACAAATGAATTCCTTATTTAGTAAATGGCTAAAAAAGAAATTTTTTAAAATAGAAAAAAAAATTGAAAGTCTTCACTGAAGCATCATGCACTATAAACACAGATCTCAGTTTACCAAAGCAACCTAAAGAAGAAGGAATTGTTGAAAAGCATAGGCAAATGTTTCATAACTCATTCCTTCATTCTTTATCCCATGGGGTTCAAGATGAGTCACAGGAAGACCTGAATCCCTGCTGCTGAATTGGTTGGGGGGGGGGGGCCGGGAATCATTTGCCCATGAACTGACATATAGTCACTGGATGCCACAATAGGTGATTTACAGATTTAATTAATCTGCCGAAAACTGTTTTTTAAATTGTGAAGACCATTTTGAAAAACTGATACTTGACAATGGGTGATAGATTACAGACTGACATATTTTCATCTGCAAAGACCTAAGCTGGACATTTAACAGCAAAGTTATTTTTCATCAACCTCACATTAATAGCTGTCCAGGCAACGATTCTGATTTTTTATTGTTGTATTAAAATTGTCCCTTGCTGCTTATTCAATAGATGACAATAACTAGAAATTTTCCCTCCGTGCTTGAGTCTAAGAGTCAAGGTAGGAGTCAATGGGACTATTCATTCTAACAGACGTCTTGTGAGATTTTAAATCATTCTTTTGTTTATTTGTAGCAATGGAAGAGACTATTATTAATAGTAAATTCAGACTTAGATTTATAATTTGCACACATGATGAAAGAAACCACAAAACACACTAAACTGGGATATTCTTTTCAGAAAATAAGGACTTACTAAAAGGCAAGTCTCAAGTCATCAGTCACTCTGCCACAGTTACGGCATTTTCACTACGGTTAATTATTTACAGTAGCAATGAGTAAATTGTTCCCAGAGATGTAATCAGATTCATGATGGCAACTTGTTCCGATGTCACTACCTTACTGCTGGAAGTGAGTAGGTACCTTTTGGTTTTAAGCCTTTTACAAATAAAGCCAATGACAGTGGACAGCACATCTGACTCCTTAGATTTGAATAATCTATCAACTAATAAACATGCAATTGAGAAGAAATAAAAGCTAAATTGTAGTCACTTTACAGCTCATCCTTAACACTGATCAAACAATTTTACAGGTCTGTTTATAAACCAAGACGGGTAGGTTGTTAGTCTTTGGTCCACATGTCTTACCTTCCCTAACCAGGTTATGAAACTTGAGAAGGATCCCTAAAAGACAGATGCCACATAGCCCACGCCAACGCATGCCTGAACCATGACTTGTCTGCAGTCTCCTTGCTAAGACCCCTGGTTGCATGTGGGGTTAAATGTTACTGCTAACCCACCTTTGTCTCCTGTATGGCCAAGGGAATCCGAAAACAAAGTTCTCTTCATTGCAAAGTTTAATTATTTTTAACTGTCATTTTGTATGAGTATTTATGTTTTCTGTAAAGGTACACACACCAAATGGCCTGTCCAAGTGTTTACTTTGGCATGACACTAAGAAGTCTAATATAGTAGTGTATCTGTGTTGGTCATTTTCCCTTTGCAAACGAGACATTAAGGAAAATGGCCAACTTCGGAGCTTTTAAGCTAATATTTGAAAAATGTGTACTCATCAGCCCACCACACCCTTATGAAAGAGAGCAGAAAATGGGACACGTTCTCTCCATTAAATTCATTGTCTTCTTACTGAAGAACACAAAACTAAATTGGGCCGTCCAGTTGAAATCCACCTTAATTTCTGAATGCCGATAAGCAGACTATATGGTAAGGATTAAGAGTTGGGTTTAAAGAGTCCACACTGTATGAAATATGGACCAGGAAGTCCCTATGAACATGAAGGAGTCACAGAAAATATCTTTTCAGAGGAACAATTGTATGCCCTATCTGTTGAATTTCCTTGAGGCTAATCAAATCATCCAAGCAAATTATAAGAGGCACTTCCTCATGCCAGCAAGATTAGTTCACTTGAGCTACTATCCTTTGTTCCCCTACGCTTCTATTTCACGTATGGAAAATTCGGTTGAAGCTCCAATGCACAATGGGGACTGGTGGTTAACAAATGGGCCCTAAGGGTAGAGCTGTGGCAAACGGTGTGCAGTGCTGTGCAGTGCTCAGCATCCCTAGAGCTGGCTGCTCAGCTCCTGCTGGCTGCTGCCTTTCTGAGCCTCCATGTCCCCCTTCATTCCACACCTCAGCGCTGCCACCCCACACCCCCAATCCTAGATGGATGTCCTCTGCACACCTGCATCACCAGGAGCTGAGCATTTCAGGCCTACAACTTAAATGTTGTCCCTTTATGCTAAAGGGTAAATTGTAATAAGGTAAATTGTTAAGAAGACAGCACATTCTTGCTGAGGAAAGAAATGTAACAGAAAGAAAATGCTCAATGCTCTAAGATCTGTGAACGTAAGTAGTAGAAGTACTCAAGAGACCATAGTGCAATTCCTACTTTTCATGAGTAAGAAAACTAATGCCCAGGGGAGTTAGTGGTTAGCTCAAGAGACATACTTGCCCGGTGGCAGAGCCACAACCAGAACTAGGGCCTCTTGATATCTTTACAAACCACCGTCTGTTGGCTTGCTTAAACTATCTTTCAAATGTTTGGAGCAGTTTATTTCTCCCTCAATCTACTTTATGTCCATAGTCATTTGGCAGTAGTAGCACTGAAGGCCAGTCAGTCACTTGGCCTACATACAGTAGATGCTACAGAGGGTCTTAGAAAGCAACACCATAAGAAGAAAGGTAATGACATATTTAAGTGTTGAGTCAGGTCTTGTACAGACTTGGCATGTGCTAACATATTTAAACCTCAGAGTCCACATAAGGTATGTACTCAGAGCACTCCATTTTACAGATGACCAAAATTAGACCAAAAGATGAACCACAGTGCCAGAACCGAATGACCGCTGGCTGTTGATGATGACACATCCCTTGGGGGTACTCCTAGGATCCTTGCTCACTAGCAAGTCCTACAGTTAACATTGAACTGAGCTGTGAGTTCTGGGTGAGAACTTGCAAACATTTATGAACTAACTTCTCTCCTCAATCCTCTAAATACTATTGAAAAACAAAAATCAAAAGCAAGCAAGCAAACAAACAAATGTGGGAAAGAAAAAAAAAAAAACTCCACTAAAGCTAGGGCCAGCAATCAGGGAGAAGAGATGGCCTAGCAGGTAAAGCCACCTGCTAGCTGACCACATGCAATGCCCAAACTTACAGAGTAGAACATGAGAAGCAAGATGTCCCTTGACCTCCACAAAGGTACCCTGACACAATTATGTACCCTTATACCCCTACATACACACACAATTTGTCATTAACATGAAGGAAATTCTAATATTTTGCTGGCAGGCATAGTGGTCACACCTTTAATCTCAGCACTCAGGCAGAGGCAGGCAGATGTCTGTAAATTCGACGCCATTCTTGTCTGCAGAGTGAGTCTAGAGAGAACATTCTGGTCTACAGAGTACAACAGCCAGAACTGCATAGTAAGACTGTTATGTTAGGAGGGTGGGAAGCCAGGCAGAGCAGGTGGGTGGCTCATGCCTATAATCTCATTAAGCTGACGACAGGAGGATTGCCCTGAGCTTGAGACCAGCCTAAGCTATACAGAGAGTTCCAGGCTAGCCTAGGCTTCAGGGTAAGATACCAACTCAGAAAAACAAAAACAAATCCCATAATGGAACCTCAACTTTTCTGTTGTTATGACTTGGGACATGAAGGAGAACAAGATGATCTATAGGCATACTTAGGAAACTTGAAGTTTGGATCATTGGTATCCAAGGAGGATATCCCAATGAGTTTGTCAAAGTGGTAAAGTTTAGTACCAGATCATCTCATTCTGCCTCCCAATTTACACCTCTTGAGTTTGGAATATAAAAGAGGATTGAATATGTTAGCACCTGTGAAGTCTGTACAACAACTTGTCAGATGTCCAGGTCCCATCCATCTAGGGTTTCAAAGTTTGTTACGTGTACTGTTGAATGTCTATGAAAAATTGCATTCCAAGTTCCAAGAGCAGGATCCAAAGGCCTCCACTGTACTCAGATGGCCCCAGTTCAACTGCAAGCACACTTTTACACAGCGGCATCTTATGACGCAATACGCGCAACTCTATCCAGACGCTAGGCACCATATCTACACTCTAGGAAAATGGCCTTGGTCAACTTAACAGGGCTTCCTCTCCTCCAACCAGACAAATGTGACGGTGCTGATGGCGAAGGATCGCAATCACTGAATTCATGTGTAATACAGAGGCTAACTGTGGTGGCTGGTCTTATGTCAGCTCGACACACAAACTAGAGCGCCCTGAAGGGAGGAAACCTCAGCTGAGAAAATGCCTCCATAATATCTGCCTGTAAGATAGTTTCTTAATTGGTGACTGGTGGTCGGGCAGGGCTGCCCACTGTGGGTGTTGTGATCTCTGCATTGGTGGTCCAGGGTTCTGTAAGAAAAGAGGCTGAGCAAGCACCCGTCCATGGCCTCCGCATCAGCTCCTACCTCCAGGTTCCTGCCCTATTTGACTTCCTTCAATCATGACCAGCATTGTGGAAGCATAAGCCAAATCAACCCTTTCCTACCCGACTTGCTTTTTGGTCATGGTGTTTTGTCGCAGCAATAGAAACCATAACTAAGACACTAACAGGAGAAATCGCTCACACTGTGGCTGTCATGGAAAGACTTACTGGCTCCTCTGCTCTCCCTCTACGTACTCTATTGGCAGCTCTAAGCCGGGGGAGGGAGCTATCTACAACATCTATCATCTATCCAACCAGGCACGATTCGGCACCCGAAAAATGCCTAGGAGTTCTGAGACTTCCATATTTTACATATTTTATACCATTAAAACTTTATAATTCAACCCCTATTGACAATTTACCATCGGCCGTGAATCATTATGAGTCATATTATAACTATGTTATCAAGGCTATGAATAATAAAATGACAAGCAATGTGACCAACATTTATGAGCAAATCAGGTAACAGGAAATCTAACCATGACAGGAAAAAAGGCAATTTAGCCAACAAATACGTGAAGCAGTTCTATATATAACTGAGGCGTACCTTCTTGTCACACACCCCCTATTTAGTCACTGTAACATTCCCCCCAAAGACTGAGAGAATTCCACTGAATTAGTAAGTGGCAATGTGAGAAGCACTTCGGTGCTGTGAGCCCATTACAATCATAGCTGTAGGTCTTGGCATCCTCAGGCCTGATCCCCTTACTGGGATTCTCACTCCTGGCATGAAGATGGCTGGCCAGCTGATGGCTGCCACATCATTCTTTGCACCCACGTGAAGCTTGATATCCACGGCCCTTACAGTTTTACCTTTCTCTGGCACGACCATCTGTGGTTAAGGTTTGGCCATGAAACAGTTACTTAATTCTCCAAATGCATCTTATCCACTGGTGTTCCGTTTCAGAGCCATCTTCCCCTTCAACGCAGAAAGATACTAGAGCTAATTTGCCATATGGAAGAAGGAGTCATCCCAGAAAGCTGAGGGCAACTCTCCAAAGGGGCGTACAACTCCATGGATGTTTATGTTCTAGAACAACCCTACGACAAACTCTACTTTTCATCAACTGAAAGAGAAAGCTGTTTTCCACTTAAGCAAGGAGCTATTTCTCAAAGTAAATTAAAAACATCAGAATATAGGCCATTCTCAAAATAATCTTGATTTTGAAAGGAGTCAGGTAAGGGTCACAATTTGCCAGGTGGCTGGCATCATGCCGGCTATGAAAATCTATTTAAACAGATCTCTGGATAACACGGGGGGGGGGGGGGGGGGGGGGGTAACTTTCTGTTTAAAAGATGACAAAAAACTAGATTTTTAAATATCAACGTAAGTAGTTTAAATTTTTTTAATTTATTTTGCCAATTTCTACAGAGAAGAAATAAAATTGCAGTTATGATTAATGCAGACTTAATCTGAAATCTCAAGGTTATACAATTGCTCGGGTTTTTATTAGATTGAAATGGGTAGCGGATTCTTTAAACTTATGTCAGATCCATTCACGGGATTATCTTGCTTTATGCAGCCTGTAAATGCAGCAACAATGCGTGTGACTTTCTCTCTGGCTCAGCAGCAGCTGCTCCTTCTTTCAGGCTTGCCAACATTTCCCTGCTACTCTACCTCCTTCCAAAAACATTAGCGGTAAGAAGCAGCACTATACTTAATCCCTCCCATTCCAGAGTCTTCCGCGCAGCATTCCCATGCCAAATGCAGCACCTTCTCCTTATATAATAGAAGGTAAAGGCTTTGGCCAGAACAGTTTGATATTCCCAATGATTATAGATTACGAGCCTCTTCTTAAGCCTCTAACAAACAGGATGCATTTCCAATTGAAAGCCTGCTTTTACCTGAAGCAGGTGAAACTTAACTGCCCAATCAATCATGCTCATATACACTCTGCATACTTGAACAAAATTTTTCATTTCTGATGCATCAGAGAAACTAAATTCCCTCTTACGTTTCGGGGAGTAAAAGCGGGGAATGGGCTTGGGGCCTCACACACGCCAGGTAAATGGCAACCACTGTGCTGCAGAACCTACCTCCTCCTCCTCCTGCTTTAACTTACCAATCTTGAAGTCCAATTAACCGAGCAAGAGTTAAGCTGTTATAAAGTATTGTTACATAATAAAAGTTTCATGTAGGCATTTACAAACACTTCCCAAAATCCTCCCTATTGTTACTGTAGGCGAATTAACCCTCGAAATTAGAAGGTTCACTGATTACAGACATACCTGAAAAACAATGTAACAACTAGAAGACACAACCTTTCATTTCATCTCCCTTGGGTCTTAACTAAAATGCCTGCAGACTTTTCAATGCCCTTGATGCATGCAAAGTAGGGGTCGGAAAACTGGAGACTGGCTCAACAACTGACTTCTTCTTTTATTGAATCGGATACAAAATAACCAAGTGCGGAGGGTTTTATAGTACCTGCAACCTTCAAAGCAAACAGCCTGGAATGAAAAGTACACAAGGCAAGCTTAGAAGCAGTTCCTCCAGGCATTGTTCTTGCTTTCACGTTGCCATTTTCCACAACTGTTTCTCAGGTATCAGAAAAGAAGATACATCCACGCAATACACTCCATCTAAAAAGAGGCGAATTCTACTTTCTCAAAAGCAAAAACTGAATCCCGGTTCTGGGAGAGCATATGGCAGATTTTTGCCTTTCTGTATTAACTGACCAAAACATGGATAGTAGCCATTATTAATTTTATACATATTTACCAATCTTTAAAAGTTGTAGAACTGTGCTTTTTATTATTCAGTGAAACTCGGTGACAGAGAGAGAAATGGCCCTTTCCACTAATAAATTACATCTTGAAATATACATGACTGTGATGTCTCCGGGTTACTTGCAGTGGTAACTTACACGCCCCGAATTCACTGTACCAGACAGTTCTATCTGTCCCATCGCTGGCCAAACACTGCTGCTCTGTTTCTATTCATTATGTATTATACGAGGCCTAAACACAGCCCAGTATGACGGGGGGGGGGGAAATATTCCAACCCTTATGACAGCAGTGATGCATTCAAGATTTCTCGCGGTACAGCCCGGACCTGGAGCACCAAAAGGCGTTTTCTGATACACCTAAAATATGTTAGCCGCAAGCTTGTCACTCAAGAACGTTCGGCCCTCTGCTTCTGCGGGTACTCAGAAAACCCTAGTTTAAAAAAAAAAAAAAAAGCTCTATCCAAACCTTGCAAAACCAAACTTGTCAAGAGCCTAGTGCAACGATCAATAACCTTGGCTACACTGACACCCAAATTCATGGTCCTGGGGACCAATGCAGCAAAATCCCAGAACCATAAGCTAGAGCCCCAAGAAACTACCACGCTTCCCTCTCCGCCACCCTCTGCCGCAGGGAGAGAAGCGGAGGCAGGAGAGTGAACGAAGCTCACCAGCTCTGAAGATGCTCCGTGACCTCTGGCTGCGCGGGGAAAGCAGGGCCGGCAAGGCGCTAGTGCGACCGTGGCCCGTGCGGACTCTGTCCCTGGTGCATTCCTTGCATTCCAGCACAATCTGTCGCCAGCCTACGAGCTGGCAGCGCGCGTCGCCGTTGGACACACACACACAGACACACACACACCTGCCTATCGCGGCGCCCGGAGCAACCGCGGCGCCTCCGCTGCCTGCGCTCGCGGGGTGTCGCACTCAGCCACCACACCGACAGATCCCGGCCCCGCCGCTGGTCCCCTCGTTTCCCAAGGAGCAGGAGGGGACAGGGACCCCCGATCCTCCGATGGGTGCAGCGCCCGCTCCAACTCCTGGCACCGGGAGGAGGCAGGGCGGTGCGGGAGGGTGGCCCGTAGCCTTGGAGCTGGGGCGCCCGCGAGGGAGGAGCGTGCGGTTTGCTGCCGCGAGCTGGGAACCCTGGACCCGCCAGGCGGTCTCCACAAGCACCAGTGCGGCTTCAAGGGCCGGGGCGACACGCGGGGCGGGCGTGGGAGGCAGCGATAAGCGGTTGCTTCAGGGGAACGAAGGACAGACCGACAGACTACCGGCCCCCGGCGCGAGCGACGGCGCGCGGGAGCCGCGGGGCTCAAGTTCGGGTACCGGAGGAGAATCGGCCGTGTAGAACCGTGCGGGGCAAAGTTGTGCGCCGCCGGGGGGGAGGGGAGAGGCGGGCGGGATGGTGGAGCACGCGGCGGGGACGGAGCGTCCGCGGCCGCGGAGCCGCGGGGGGCGCCCGGCCATCGCCAGGTCCCGGCTCGGCGCGCTCCGGGCAGCTCGCGCCCCGGAGCCCCGCGCCCTCCCGCCAGCGCCGCACACTTACTTTCCAGCTCAGACGGAGGTCATCGTCGCTCCGGGAAGCAGGGACGTCCGCACCGAAGGGTCGCCGCTGCGGCACCGGAGCAAACTGATCGAAGTGCGGCAACCGCGCCGCTGCCCGCCCCTCCCTCCCCACCCGCCCCCTCCCCCGGAGAGGCTCTCCCACCACCCCGGTGGCGGCGGCAGCTCGCCTCTACCCCGTGCCCATAGTGCCGCCACCGCGGCCAGCGTCCACGCGCACTCAGCCCCGGAGCCACTCAGACTGCTCGGAGGCCGCCGCCCCGCCGCCAGCCCGCCCGCCCGGCCAGTCCCGGCACCCGGGAACGTCAGCACGCCGCCGTCCCCAGGCAGGCTGCGCGCCCGCCCCATTGGGCGGAAGGAGAAGGCCGGCCCTCCCCATTGGCCCGGCCCTCATATTGAACAAGCCAATGGGAGCTGCGGTTTCAGGTCGCCATGGAGACCGATGCTGTTAAGAGCGAGAGGGCCAGAAGAAGGTGGGGAGTGAAGATGAAGGTGTCTGTGGCCTCCGGCGCGGGAGGGGGTGGGGGGAAGGAGTATTAGGGGATTCCCGAGCTAGGGCTCTGAAATCGGGCGGGTCTTGCTTTTGACTATTGCCAAGACCGTGCATGGTAGGGCTTGTCCCTGGCGTCAGAGGCAGAAACAACTGAGCCCCTGGACTTCTGCTTTACATTGAGAGCTCAGGAGGGGCGTTTCATTTTTCCTGCATCTGGGGAGCCTGCAAGGCTAAGCCCTTTGACCTTTGACATCTGTGCGGCCCGGTGAGTTCCACTCCATTCCTTAAACCTCTGCTTCTTCCTGACGTCACGGGGTCACTTGAATTCTTCCAACCACTCCCCCTTCCCTGAGCCGGCTATTTCCTCAGATATTTGGTTCTTCAAGCTTATAACCCCTCCCGGGGAAACAGGATTTCTTGTGGGTGGTATTTTGGTAAGGACACTGGATGGGATTGTGCCAAAAGGATCAACCCACAATAGAATGAGTTCTATGCTTCCCAAAGCAGCAAGTAACTAATCCCTCCTCTCCCCTCCCTCTTGTCCTGTATGCTTTCTGCACTGAGCTTGGCAGGTGCACGCTCTGTCCAGCATTTTACGGACTGGAGCAGTGCCTGAATCAGTCCTGATGATTTTGCAAAAGAAATGAAGAAATAGATTACAAATGATGGGTTTTTGCTTTCTGACGGTTTTCCAGATTGTTTCTAAATCTAATAAATGATGAATTGGGACATGGACTCGGTACTCACCGAAAATCTTGACCTTTAGTAACGAGTGCTCTACTTTCACTTAAATCGCATTGTGCTAGTTTGCTTTGTGCTAATTATTTTTGATGAGTGATGTTCATAATTAGATACTGCCCATTAAACTGGAGCTTTTAGACATACTACTTTAAAATATATTTTTAAAAGCTCACTCTAGCATACAGCCACTGATATATTCATCTTCCATTTTTTGGTGACTTTTTATTTTCATAATATCATCTTTAGATAAAAAAATCATATTTATGCTACTTTTCCTCAAAATAAGGGACCATACTAATTTTTTCACTATATTGTGTGGGAAAAGCTGATAAAAATTTTGTGCAAGCTATATGTATTAAACTTGTATTCTGAATTTTAATTAGATGGTATGTTTTGCTGTTGGTTTTTGTCTTATAAAATATATTCTAAGGAAAGTTAACATGGCACCTTGCTTAGGGAAAAATCCCCTTGGCACTTATTGTAAACTGGAATCTAGTTGACTGGGGAGCAAAATGGGGAAACATGTGACTATATCACTTAAATATTTTAGAATTAGAGTTTAGGCTGCAAGCCATAAAGTTGGAGATATCTCATGACTTGTCATTAGAAAAATTAGCTGCTTTTGAGTTTTTCTTGGTTTTGTTATTGTTTGTTTGTATGTGTGCTTGTTCATAGGAGAATAGAAAAAGGCAAAATTCGAAGGTTGATAAATAGGACATTTGAAATGTATAGTCAACATCTCAATAATTTTTTTTAAAATTTAATTAATATAGAATGAATGGAAGATTTTCCTAATCAAGGATGAAAATGGGTGACTCACTTTTTCCTTTGTAGAAAAAAATGGAAAAAAGGACCAATTTTATTTTCACTCTAATAATCATTTTCTTTCATATTTTTCTCAAAACAAACATCATATTGTTTTTATGTGTGTGATTTATATTTCATTTCCATTGTCAGTAATTAAAATGTTGCTGAAACCCAACAGGAATAATGATATCCCTAAATCAGCTGTCATTCAACATTATATTTGTTCTTGTTATATTTAGTGGAAACAAAACTTGTGTGAACTTTTATTGCTCAGCATTGCTGGTTAAAACTAAGAAAACACTTTGTTTCACCAAAAGTTGATGCTACTCAGAACCTGCCTGGCTCCTACATTCCTTTCAGCATGGGAACTGTGATAACCTAGGACCTTCTCATACTCCATACTCAGCACAGCACAGCACAGCACAGCAATCTTACCAACAGGGATTTTCTCTGTCGGTTCTACTTTCTCAGACTGTCTTTTTTACCCTCTCCTGCCAAGTTTCTCCCTTAGCCTCCCAAATATCTGGCCTTTTATGGAACCAGTCTTGCTTACCCTCCCTCTTTATCTGCTGGCCTTTCCTTTCACCAAGAAGCAGTACCAACGGGACAGCTCCACTTTTTCATCCCAGATGCTTTGACCCTTGAAGATGGTTCTTTCTCTCCACAGAATTGCAGCTGGTTTTGCTGACTAAGTTCTCCCATGTACCAGTGTCTTTTGGACTGGGAGTGGCATTCATGCCTGTAAGGGCAGCACATGGGTGCGAGAGATGGGAGGATCAGAAGTTCATCCTCATCCTTGGGTACAAAGCAAGTTTCAGGCCAGCCTTGACTACGTGAGACCCTGTCTCAAAACAAACAAACAAAAGCACAACTTTGCCTAAAACTTGGCAGCATTTGTAATCACTTGGGGGGGGTCTTTCTTATATAAACAAATTTTTTAAAGTTTATATTTTTATGTGAATACATTTATTCACTAGAAGACTGTCATATTCAAAGTCTTACATTTAAAATATATTTAAATTGAGGCAATGAGAGCTGACATAAACACGAGGCCATGAGAGCTAATGACAACTGATCAATGTTACCTCATCAATAAGCAATAAATCGCCGGGCAGTGGTGCCACATGCCTTTAATCCCAGCACTCGGGAGGCAGAGGCAGGCGGATCTCTGAGTTCGAGGCCAGCCTGGTCTACAAGAGCTAGTTCCAGGACAGGAACCAAAAAGCTACGGAGAAACCCTGTCTCGAAAAATCAAAAAAATAAAAGATAAAAAAATAAATAAGCAATAAATCATGGCTATCCCTGACATGCTGCTTAAGGGCTTAATTCTTTTTTAAAATATTTTTCTGCTTAAAACAATTTTTAAATTTAAATAGTCTCGATTATATCTCCCCTTCCCCCAAGTCATTCCAGATCCACTCTCCCTCCCTACCCACCCCAACGTTAATTTCTTTCTTGAAAAATAAATACTACAAACCCTCCCTCCCAAACCAAAAAGAAAATACCCCCAAAACAAATCAGCAAAAGCCCCACCAAACTGTAACCAAATAGAAGCGTACAAAAATACTGTAGACTCTATTATATGTTGATCATATAATCCTGGGCGTGAGCTCTGCCCTGGAGTGGTGGATATGCCCAGTGCCACTTCATTGAGAAAAACTGATTTTCCTGCTCCCAGCAGATATAAATGACAGTTCAGCTGCTATTTTTACTCAAGTGGCTAGATATTCACTCATTCATTCATTCTTTAAAATACAACAAAATAAAATATAAGATAAAAACTTTCACATTGAAGTTGGGCAAGACAAACCAACAGAGAAGGAAAAGAGCCCAAGAGACCCAGAGACCCCCTCATTTGAACATTCAGGAATCCCATAGTTGGAGATCAGCTTCCTGTAAGGATGTGTGAGGACCTACCCTACCTTGCATGTAATCTGTACCATTTCTGGCGCTGGGCCCTGCGTCAGATGAAAAGGGGAGACAAGCATCCGTGTGCTCTCGGCGCCTTGACTGCAGTCACGCCAGCTGTCCAGAGCAGCTGCTGGAACTTCCCTGGATTGGGGCTGTAACCTGAAACTGTGAGGCAGAATAATCCCCTTTCTTTCCAATTGCTTTGTCAGGTAGGAAAGAAGCTGAGACACTCCAATTCCAGGCTCTCCGAGAGGAGGGAACCTTTGTCAGGCAGCCTGAGGAGCCATAGAAATGCAAATGGCCTACCTGAGCCCAGAGAACTGTTCCCAAGTCTGGCTGCTTGGTAGCCACGATAGAAAAGGAGGGGCAAGACGCTCTACTTAGGCTGATGTGGACAAGGTTTAAAATGAATGTAGAACTTGGGTGACTTTACCCCAGAATCAGAAGTAAACAGCAGAACCCCAAGGAACTCTCCAGCACCAGAGCAGAGAGTGGACCGGAACCTCACAAAGGCCAGGAGACTGCAGTGCTCTACAGTGCTTACTATATTCATATTTGCTCATGATGGTTAGGGAGACAATTTCCTTTTGAAATATACCATAGAAAGGAAGGAATAGAAGACGCCTCTATCTGATATCTCTACAGTAGGGAGAAGTGGGGAAAAGAGGCTCTGAGAATGCACCAGCTCTGGTAGCTCTTCTTATTGAAGAGGAATGTTTAAACAAGCAGGCAGGCGGTGAGCGGGTGGGGGTTGGGGGGGACAGCAGCACTGAGCCTGGGGACCGTGGCCAGGGCTCAAAACTAGCTCAGGTGGTTTCAGGATTAGGTCATGCCTCACCTTCAACCACATTTCCTGAAACATGCAAATCTCTCACCACCCTAAAGACCCAACTGGGTTTCCTGACCTTGTCCCGATCCACCAACCTCAGGCTGACTGCTGCCTGAGCCTGGCAATGTGGCACTTGACATTTGACCCCCTGGTGTACCATTCTCCCCAAGAGGATGTGTTCCCTAGTGCATCCATGACTATCTATCCCTCCCCTGGAGCCCCTGAAGTATGCCCCACAGTAGGAGAAGCCTGTGTGCATTAATCATTATAGTCCTTCCTGGACGCTGATTTCCAACTATGACAAACAGGAATCAGTAATGTTGAGAAGTAATTAGAACAAGATGAAATTAAATATTCAATGTGGAAAATGAGAATCTGTGCAGGGTAGAGATTTCTCCTCTGTAGCCTTCACAGACAGCAAGGCTGTGGAACCATGAAAACATGGTTGGAAGCATGCACGAAAAGAAGTGGATTCGTGTGCCTTCTTCACAGCTCAGGCTGTGTATTGGGGAAAGCGGTTGGGATTCAACTTTGCCAATATGTTTAAATAAGAGTGATGTATTATTTTTGCCTTCATGTGAAACTCCAAAGTTATGCTGTCTCTCAAAACAAGATAAGATCATTAGAATTTAATAATTTCACAAAATCAGAAAGCCATCAAACATTTGGTACGTGTACCAGACATCTGTTATGTGTGACTTCCTAGACCTAACTCTGCAGGCTTTTGAAGGAGTCTGAGTGACTCATGACCCTTTCTTCCCTCCTAGAAACAACCTCATGGGGACCTAATTTAATGTAGCCCAGTCACTGGCTGCTCACCCGTGACTATAATGGCATCAGCCAGAGTCTTCCAGCGATGCAGAACTGAGAGAGCAAGCAAGCTCCCTTGGTCCTGATGTTGCCTCAGCTGCTGTTGAAGACCCCAGTTTGTTGTCTCAAAATACCACTTAGGGGTGGGAGAGCTAGCTCGGTGATTAAGAGCACCGGCTGCACTCACAGACCACCTCGATTCAGTTCCCAGCACCCATGTCTAACAGTGAACAACAAACAGTAACTCTAGCTCCAAGGGATCAGACCCCTCCAGTATCTGCAAGCACCAGGACCCACATCCACATTCTAACCCTGCCCCTGATACACACACACACACACACACACACACACACACACACACACAAATAAAATACATTTTTGTGTTTTGTTTTTTGAGACAGTTTCTCTGGGTAACAGCCCTGGTTCTCCTGAAACTTGATTTGTAGACCAGGCTAGTCTTGAACTCACAGAGATCGGCCTGCCTCTGCCTCTGTAGTGCTAGGATTAAAGACATGTGCCACCATGCCCAACTTCAATTCTTTTTTTTTTTTAATAAGCATCTTGAACATGAGCCTTCTGGAGGTTCTGTGTGCAATGATGAGGAAACAGCTAAGCAGAGGCACCTGCAGACTAAGATGCTCTTTTCCCCTTAGAGATCTTCATGTAGGCAGCTAAACAGAAATGAGCACGCCAGGCTTCTGAGGTGACTCACTGAGCAGTCAGGGTACCTGCTGCCAAATCTGATGGCCTGAGCTCAATCCCTGGAACTTACGGTGGAAGGAGATTACAGCTCCTGGACGGTATCTTCTGACCTCGGCACGTGTGCCAGGACACACAATGATAAGTGGGATACATACTTTTAAATACTCAGAGAAAAACATGGGAAACGAGGATCTATGTCTAGCAAAACTTTCCTTTAAAACTGACTCTGACAGTCTTCACACATGGACCTATGCTGAGATTGCACTAAACAACCATAGAGCAACAAACCTCGTGTGACACTTAGAGCAAGAAGGGACAATCAGACAAGGGCCGGGTGCTGGCTGAAGTTTGGATCTGGTTGAGGTCTTTTCCCTAGAGGGACACTGTTGCCAGGTGGTTGTAGAGTTGTGTGTTGAAATAAGAGCGGCAGGGCTGAGTCCCCGGCACCCGGCCGCCCGCATGGCTAGTTTATACCCAGAAATAATTACATGGAAACTGTATTCTTTCAAACACTGCCTGGCCTGGCTAGGTCCAGTTTCTTATTGGCTAGCTCTTACATATTGTTCTAACCCATTTCTAATATTCTGTGTAGCCCATGAGCTGGCTTACCAGAGAGGATCTTAACCTGAGTCTGTCTGGAGTGGGAGCATCATGGCGACTCTCTGACTAAGCTTCTTTTTCCCAGCATTCTCTTCTGTTTACTCCACCTACCTAATTTTCTGTCCTATGAGGGCCGAGGCAGTTTCTTTATTATTAACCAATGAAATCAACAGATAAGATACAAGACCCACCTCCATCAGTTGTGGGATTCCAGTCTGCTAACTCGCTAAGGTTCCCGGCCTCCTCCTGTGCTCCCTATCATGACATTGGCATGGGTCCCAAGGCAATGGGGTCAGACCTTTGTGGGCTAAAAACATGGGACAAAAAAAAAAACCACTTCTCTTTAGAAGCGATGATGTTAAATATTCATTGAGGCTACTGAAAGCTGGTGAACATATAGCTCCTCACTCTGTGTCATCCTGGGACAGCAGGTGATCGTTAACCAGGAAGTGATTTCAGATGATTACTAAATATGAATTTGCTGCTACAAAAGGGTCTTTGGAGTTTTTCCTAAAGTAAATCATCAGAAAATAAGACCCATTATATCCTTAAGCTTAGGGCTCTCGCTCTCCCTGTTTCATCCTGATCGGAAGCTGAGAATGGGAAGAATCAGTCACTTGTAAGAGCTCCCTCCACGCTACCCTCTAACATGAGACCTTGCTCTTATATCCTCTCCCTGGGCCCCCATCCCCTCCTCACACTTACTCCTGTGACTACACCCTCACAGGGCCCCTATGGAGCTTGTTACAACTCTGCACACCCGTGGACGGGGAGAGTGTGTGACAGCCCATGCTAGAACACTATTCCACCATAAACCAGGAGCCAGGCACTGCCTGCTTTTCTATCGCTGGGTAAATTTTTTAAATAAAGTGTATGTGTTGGTGTGTGTGTGGGGAAACAAATGCAGAAAAGTCAGTGATAAGAATAAAACATTGATTGACAATAAAATGCTCAGTAAATTAACAGTAGAAGGGAGCTCCCTCCATCCATACCATAAGGAACTCACCGCCAACGCTGTGTTTATGATGAAAGACTAGCTTCAGTCCCCTAAAACTGAGAAGAGAGTCTATGGCCATGTACAGAGTGTGCACCTCATCTTGAAAACAAAGAGAAAAAGACTTAGTAACCGAATTGGGGAAGGAACAAGGACCTACACAGGCACCCATACTGCTCAGCACACTGCTGCATATTCTAGTCAGTGTGATGCCGAGGGAATAACAAAATCTGGAGGCATATAGACTGGAGAGGGAAAGGAACTAAAGCTACCTGCCTTTCCACATCTGCATGATCCTGTCTACAGAAGATCTGAAAGAATACACATGTGTGCCCTAGGACTCATTGATGAACTTAATAAAGTCACAGAGTATAGTCATTCTATAAAACCACATGCTTGGGACGAGCAATCTGAAAGGCAACAAAAAGTCCACTCACGGCCTCATTATTCACAACAATAAAAGTGCAATTTTTATGCATACATTGTTAAGTAAAGCATAATTCCTTTGATCTATAGATTCAATATGATCCCTGTCGACATTCCAGCAGGCACCGTTGTAGCAATTGATCATCTTAAAATGGAAACGCAGAGAAGCAGGACCACCAAAACCAATATCTGTGGAAAGAACAAAGAGTAATTACAATATTTAATTGTAAATCTTACTTATAAAGCTGCAACAATAAATGCAACATTGGCATGCTAGCCCTGTAGATCAATGAGAAAGCAGGTCCAGAGATTAGCCCATACACTGTGGTCAGTTCCTTTCAACAAAGATGCCGAAGCAGATCAATGGGGATCATCTCTTCAAGAAATGCTTGTGGGATGATGATATTGAATGTTCACATGCACAGCAATGCACCCACGTGCTTAGCTCACACTGTACAGAGAAGCACTTCTGCAATCTCCACCGCACACCTCTGTGTGAGAGCTGGAGCTTGCAAGACTCCTGACAGGAGGTCACAAAGATCTTTGTGACCTCGCTCTTGGCAACGCTTTCCTAGTTATGTCTCCAAAATCACCAGCTATGAAAAAAGAAATTAGTAAGTTAGCTTTTATCAAAATGACATCACTTTCCCTTCAGAAGGCAGCAACAGACCAGTAAGCACATGCAGAGGCAAATGCAGGATTGCGGGAGGGGTGAATGCATCAAACACAAGCCAAGCAACTCAACTGAAAACTGGGGCGGAAGGGGCTGGAAAGACGGCTTAGTGGTGACGTGCACTGACTGCACCTGTGGAGGACTGGTTTGCCTTTCATCACTAGTATCAGCTAGGTATCTGTGACTCCAGCCCCGGGGGAAATGACATATTTGGCTCTTAGGGCACAGGTACCAGGACACACTGCAGAGACAAAGCGCACACACACACACACACACACACACACACACAAACAAACAAAATAATCATTTTGAGTAGGATATTCTAATAAACATATCACTAGTCCAATATTCAGGTGGTCAGTAAGCACATGAAGATATTTCTCAGCACCAGTCAGTCATCAGGGAACTCATAATTAAAACCACAATGGAATACCAGAAATAGTTATAAACTTCTGATTGGAAAGTGAAATGGCATAACTGTTTTGAAAAACGATGTGATGATTTCTTAGAAGCATAAACATAAGCATATCATATGGCCTTTCAATCCTCCTTCAGGAAAATGCTTGTTCTAAAGACTTGTACATGAAAAATAATAGTAGAAGCCGGGCAATGGTGGTACAGGCCTTAATCCCAGCACTCAGGAGGCAGAGGCAGGCGGATCTCTGTGAGTTCGAGACCAGCCTGGTCTACAGAGCTAGTTCCAGGACAGGCTCCAAAGCCACAGAGAAACCCTATCTCGGAAAAAAAAATAATAGTTGAAATTACTGTTGTGAAAACCTGGACATTACCCCAGGATCCCTTAACTGCTTACTGGTATAGTAGAATAATTCTGCTGTAAAAAGTATGAGCTATAAATACATGCTAGGTGGGTAAACCCCTAAAACATGTTAAGAGAAAACAAAGCCATGTACCAAGGACATGTATGGTATGATGTCAGTTATATAAAACTTCCACAAAGTTTAAAATATATCATCAGTGGTTTCCCTTGGCCTGGTCTGGAGGGACTGAGCAGGAGTGTTATGAGTAAAGGTTCTCTAGGGAGAGAAAGATCCTCCACCTGGAGAGCAATGATGTCTTAAGAAATATTTTCTTAAAAATAACTATATAGTAATAATGGATACATTTTTGTTGAATAAAATTATGCCTCAATGAAGCTATTTTAGATAAAACCTTTTTAATAATGACAAACACATCTTTTAAACTCTCATATATGAACACAGTAAATCTGGAAATAATTTTGTCATTATTGAAAAGTCTCCAAATGACATGGGATTTAGGCCTCATTTATTAAACATTAAAAAATACCAAAGAAAACTGATTCACATCAAGAAATCCAGGAATTTACTAGAGAAAAATATTAAACTACAACTATTGCATAATTGGTGACTAGAATTTAAATTTGGGCATCTTAATTGGGACTCTGAAGCCGATACTGTAACTTTCTCATATCTGTTTCTGTTTTAGCTGTTTATATGCATGAAAGCAAGTATGGGGAGAGAAGCTGACATTGGGTTGAGAACCCTGCTATTACCTGATCTCTTACCAAGATTTACAAGACAATGAGCAGTCTCCCTAAGTTTACGTGAATTATCAACATTATTATACTTATCAATGTTTTCCTACGTGTATATTTTTCTATATTTGTATTTTACAGTTTACATAATATTACGATGACATTAGATTTCAAGAATTTAGAGTAAGTACTTTAGAAATCACGTTATTGTGTTTAATAATGGGCTGTGTGCTGGGGCATGCTTGGTGTTCTAGCTTGCTTCTTGTTGCTATGATAGAGCACCGACCAGAATCACCTTGGTGAGGCAGGAGTTTATTTTGTCCTAAAAGTTACAGTTTATTATCAGGAGAAGCCAAAGTAAGAACTCGAGGTACGGGGCTTGAAGTGGAAACCACGAAGGAGAGCTGCTCACTGGCTTGCCCCTTCTGGCTGGCTCAACTCCCTTTCTCATAAGCCCGGGCCCACCTGCCTAGGGATGCCACTGCCCACAGCGACCTGTGCCCTCCCTACATTCATTACCAATTAAAGAAAGTGCCTCACAGACACAGACGCAAGTCGATCCATTTTTCCTTTTGATATTCCCTCTTCCTAGGTGACTGTGGGTTGTATCACGTTGACAGCTGAGGTTAGCTAGGACATTTAAACACCTCAGCGTTACTAGAATATCTGTAGGTAAACTTGCATTTTTCTGG